>NC_140165.1:190825706-191198447 GCF_963971535.1 Notolepis coatsorum
GTCTGTCTGTCTGTCTGTCTGTCTGTCTGTCTGTCTGTCTGTCTGTCTGTCTGTCTGTCTGTCTGTCTGTCTGTCTGTCTGTCTGTCTGTCTGTCTGTCTGTCTGTCTGTCTGTCTGTCTGTCTGTCTGTCTGTCTGTCTGTCTGTCTGTCTGTCTGTCTGTCTGTCTGTCTGTCTGTCTGTCTGTCTGTCTGTCTGTCTGTCTGTCTGTCTGTCTGTCTGTCTGTCTGTCTGTCTGTCTGTCTGTCTGTCTGTCTGTCTGTCTGTCTGTCTGTCTGTCTGTCTGTCTGTCTGTCTGTCTGTCTGTCTGTCTGTCTGTCTGTCTGTCTGTCTGTCTGTCTGTCTGTCTGTCTGTCTGTCTGTCTGTCTGTCTGTCTGTCTGTCTGTCTGTCTGTCTGTCTGTCTGTCTGTCTGTCTGTCTGTCTGTCTGTCTGTCTGTCTGTCTGTCTGTCTGTCTGTCTGTCTGTCTGTCTGTCTGTCTGTCTGTCTGTCTGTCTGTCTGTCTGTCTGTCTGTCTGTCTGTCTGTCTGTCTGTCTGTCTGTCTGTCTGTCTGTCTGTCTGTCTGTCTGTCTGTCTGTCTGTCTGTCTGTCTGTCTGTCTGTCTGTCTGTCTGTCTGTCTGTCTGTCTGTCTGTCTGTCTGTCTGTCTGTCTGTCTGTCTGTCTGTCTGTCTGTCTGTCTGTCTGTCTGTCTGTCTGTCTGTCTGTCTGTCTGTCTGTCTGTCTGTCTGTCTGTCTGTCTGTCTGTCTGTCTGTCTGTCTGTCTGTCTGTCTGTCTGTCTGTCTGTCTGTCTGTCTGTCTGTCTGTCTGTCTGTCTGCCTGTGCGTGTGTGTGTGTGTGTGTGTGTGTCTGTATGGTGTGTGTGTGTGTGTGTGTGTGTGTGTGTGTGTGTGTGTGTGTGTGTGTGTGTGTGTGTGTGTGTGTGTGTGTGTGTGTGTGTGTGTGTGTGTGTGTGTGTGTGTTGGCCTCCAGTGGAGCGCAGCACGGTTCCTTCTAGAACAAACAGACAGAACCTGGGCAACACCAGCCACTGTGACCTGACTGACATTCCAGGTACCGTCTCTCTGTCTACTGAACACACACACACACACACACACACACACACACACACACACACACACACACACACACACACACACACACACACACACACACACACACACACACACACACACACACACACACACACACACACACACACACACACCTCCCCATTACCACCATGAATATGAACAGTGGCTTTGACATTGATCACACACACACACACGCACGCACGCACGCACGCACGCACGCACGCACGCACGCACGCACGCACGCACGCACGCACGCACGCACACACACACACACACACACACACACACACACACACACACACACACACACACACACACACACACACACACACACACACACACACACACACACACACACACACACACACACACACACCACTAAGAGACAGATAGGATGCTGGGAACTAGGACAGAGAATGGGTTTTTCATAAAATGATACATGTTGTTTTTCAAGATGAGAGAACTCTCCACTCTCTTCCCCTGTTGATTGATTGATTGATTGATTGATTGAAAACGTTATTAACAGTGTCTGTCTGCTGTCTTCATAACCACTCTGTGTCTGTGTACTACTAGTGCCTGTTGTCTTTACTGTAGTGCCTGTCTGCTGTCTTCATAACCACACTGTGTGTCTGTGTACTACTAGTGCTTGTTGTCTTTATTGTAGTGTCTGTCTGCTGTCTTCATAACCACTCTGTGTGTCTGTGTACTACTAGTGCATGTTGTCTTCACTTTAGTGTCTGTCTGCTGTCTTCATAACCACACTGTGTCTGTACTTCTTTATTACATTTCATTTTTATCTCTCCCGTCCTCCCCAATTTTTTAACTCACCAGCCACCACTGACACACACAGTTGGGGGATGTTTTAAAAATATCATTTTTGCTTCACCAACAACTTTGGTCAGCAGCCGCCACTTGTTCTCTCCCCTCCAGGTAGGATTGCATCCAGCTCACTGATGAACTATCAAAACCAATTGCTTTTAGCTTGTCAACCAGAATGGAGTGATTGACAGTGTCGAAAACCTTTTGGAGGTCCAGCATGACCATGCCGCAGTATTTGCCTGCGTCCACCTCTTGTTTGATGTGGTCGTTCAAATAGAGAAGTCATGTGTCAGTGGAGTGGGATGTTCTGAAGCCAGATTGGAATTCATAGATTTGCTTTTTTTCCCGCAAGGTACTTTTCAACCTGTTCATAGAAATTTTTTTCCATGACTTTCGAGATGGAGGTAAGAATAGAAACTGGGCGGTAGTTGCCTGGGTCTAATTTGCTGCCTTTTTTGTGCAGGGGGGTCACTCTCGCTATTTTGAAGTCTTTGGGGATGTATCCCTGTTTTATGGAGAGGTTTATTATGTGGGTGATGACTGGGGTGATGGCAGCTGCTGAGTCTTTGAGGAATTTAAAGGGGATATTGTCATGGCCAGTGGCCTTGTTAGGTTGGAGGGCGCTCAGTTTTTTGAGCACCTCATCTGTTGTTACCATTTCGAGTTTGAAGTCATCTTTGCGGACCCCTAGGTTTTTGTAGAATGCTAGGATGTGTTCTACCCCAAAATGCCCTGAGTGGGAGGGTAGTTTATTAACCAGTGTTGTGGCAATGTTTGTAAAGAAAATGTTTAAGTAATTGGCCACATCCAGCTTGTCTGTGATGAGAGTGTTTTCTGTCTTTATGTTGATGTTTGTAAATCTTACTGCAGCCTAGTTGGTTGTTGAGTAATTTCCAAAGTTCACAGGGTTTGTTTTTGTTTTCCTCGGTTTTGTCATTGATAATTTTTTTGTTGCAGATTTGATCATGGTGTTTACATCGTTTCTTACTCTGTTTCTTTGTTGTTTGAGTTCTACCACGTGGGCTTGGAGATCACTGTTTGAGCTTTTCATCACTGTTGCAAATCAACAATGGTTATTATTGCAAAGCATTGGTCTTGCATTTATATTATTGTTACAGTGTTGTGGTGGGGAGCGGTGAGTAGGGCCCAACCGCTGGAAAAAAGAAGAATGAGGCAGGAAGCAAAGGTAGCAATGAAAGGTTATTTACTAGCAGGGGTAAACAAGGAAATGTTACAAGGCACAAAGTAAAGTAGCGGCGCAGCCAAGCTGGCACGGGAAAACACGACACTGACTAGAAACAAAACCTGCCCTGAAAACCGGACTGAGCACGAAACAAAAGAGCATCAAAACAAGAACACTAGCATACACTTACTATCGACAGGGAACAAGGGAATAATCCACCAACGGCGGGATAAGAACACGAGCAACAGAGTATATGGAGCTTCACGAACGACAGGCAGAGTACACGGGAAAACACGGAAGACTGGGTACAGAGAACACGGCGCAGGATACTGGATACACGGAACAGGGCCCTATTCCCCGTACCTGGTTCAACTAAGTCGATCAAAAGTCCCATTATCCAGATTCAATTAACCCGATGTTTGAATCCGGGATTTTCCTGTTCCTCGAACGCTGATTCAGTCTCGTTCATTCGAACCAGACTTGAGACTCAGGATAAGTGCGTGCGGCCGCCTCAGCTGAAAAGACAGCAGGTGTCGATCGCAGAAATCCTGATTTTCTAACGGCATTGATTGATTGATTGATTTAAAACTTTATTAACAGATTGCAGAATGGGTACAATGCAGTACGGCTCAATAGCCTCGCCGACAAGTTAAAAGCATAATCTATAGGCTAATTTTAAGTCCCTCATTACCCCAATCAATCAGATTATATTTCTTTAAACGTGCCTGCTGGCAGTAGGCTTATGGAATGAATAATCAAATGAGATCTTGCTAGCGAAAATAATTAGTTCAACTCTTTCAGAATAAGGATAAAAACAAGCCCAAATAGTATATCTAATTGATACGAATTATATTATGAGGATATCTGTACTGTATGTGCTTAGGTATTATGTACTATATAAATACATGGTTTCCAAAGAGAGGCTTGGAGGGAGGCTTGCAGTTACACTATTAATCAGGTTTTAATCTGTTTCGGACCTAATCCATACATGCATTGAATTGATTACCCTTTGGTTTATACCAGTGACACCTCATGTTCATCATCAGATAACAGTGCTTGAAAAGATAAATGCATTTTCTCAAATTCATTCATCAAAAACGTCAAAGGCTCATTCAATTTATCAAGTCACATCACGTCATCAAATCCATCCCAGTTACAATATCACAATAACGTGTGACACTGTCACAGTGACAGTGATACAATTAAATACTCCAGAGATTCAGATTCCTCATAATTCATATCCACAATCCGCGCATAGACGCTTCATATGCTTGAATGAAACGCATCCGGGTGCTCCGTTAAGCAAATACACAGCGAAGAATATTAAACTAATCAGAGCCAAACACCCGATTTTGCCGTTTCGTTCATTAAAAATATCCCAGCGGGATTCACATTTGCAATGATCCGTTTAGTCCGTTATTAAAATAACTGTGTGTGTCGCGAGCGCCGTATCCGTATAAATATGACGTGCATTATATAGGACAAAGTAAATTCATAGGCTGAATATGATTTATTATCAGCATTTTAGGTAGACCTATTATTTTACATTTCAAACGAAGCACAAAAACATAATTCAGAATGGCATAATGGGATCTAGACTGTGAAAATTATTTCAGGAAGCGAGCTGGGATTTCTTTGTGAGGGTGTGGCCATGCAGGTTATCCAGCTAACTGAACTAAACCCTGCTCTGGAGCAGGTTCAAACTTTCTGATCTGTTACCATGGCGATTTAGACAATCCGACGTCGGGGAACGGAAATGTCTAGCTTAAGTCAAGCTATGCTGAAAATGATCCGGCTAACTCAGTTAGCCAGGTACGGGGAATAGGGCCCAGGACTCAGGTTAGGGAAGACACGGGACAGGCAGGTATATATACAGACACTGATTACAAGGGGCGACAGCTTGGGAGGTTACAGACTAAACACGACATGACTAAATACAGGACAAGGCTAGATCACAATACAAACATACTGGAGAGATCACTGGACTAGATAATCGGACACAGCAGGTACAGGAACACAGTGTTAGATTTCGACCATAATCAGCCAGTTTCACCTCTTCATCTGTGTTCGTGTAGTTTCTGCGTTGTGTTTATCTCTCTCTCCGAAGTCGACCTTCTCATACTGGCTGTACATCGAATATCATCCCCCTTATATGCAATCCGTAATCATAAGAATTCGACACTGGCAACGTGATACCTTTCTTGGAAAACGTTGTTTATTCCATAAACAAAGCCTCGTAATCAGATGGAAACCCGTTCTGTATTGTCCTTGAAAAGTCTTTGGAAGAAACTAAATTCATTATTCTAATGATCTCTCCTTTCACCCAGCTCGGTGGTCGTCGCGGCCTAGCTGTTATCCAAAAGCCTTCTTGGTTGTCGTGCCATGTCAGTCCTCCCCTCCACCCTTCCCCGCAAGGGAAGGGGGGGAAATCCTTTCAAAGTCTCTGATCAAGCTTCTTCTCGTCTGTGCCTCGTATCTGAATCTAACCTACACTGCAAGAAACTCACAGCTATAAACTATAGTCCTTAGAAACGGCTAACCCGCCCCTTCGTCTTGTTACTATGTGACACGCTGCCTTCTTTGACCCAAATCACTATAGCAACGGCCCATAGCTCTCTCTCTGACCAAAACCCTACCTGCTCAGTGCTTATCTAGTTGTTTATGGTACAAGCTGCCGAACGACCTCGGAGCACTGGGCTCTGTTTGCCACCGTGGAGACACAGAACTGACTGCCCTACTTTTAAGATCTATAGATCAGTCTGAGTAGATGCGGTCACCCACCGATATAAATACATTATATACACATTGAAAAACATAGACATCCTTCATTCCTCCCTTTTGATTCTTCAATCAACCGTCAGAATCAACAAACTACTTGGTTTTTCAATCATACTCGGCTGTCGTTTTAACGTACACGGCCCCCCCTCCTTTGTGACAGAGTAAGGAAGACAGCATCCCGTCAAAACTGGATCTCGTTAGTCGATGCCCACTATGCATTCCCTGTGGCACCAGGGAACACACAGCAGCCCATCTACCCAACGACACCCAGAGAAACCCCACAGCCCCTCAGCACTTCTCCCTTTGGAGAGCTCCTTTTTTATTTTCCCTTTTCTCTACCATTGTGCAGCTTTCTATTGTGGTGGTGGCGTTTAGGTGCACTTTAGTTCTGTGTGTTGTAAATAACTAAGTAATGTTAAGTGTTGTTTTTATGCTGTGCGTTTATGTGAATGTTGATTAGTGGTAGTTGAGCTATGGTTATATTATGTTTTAATTTCGGATGTATGGAGGCACTGTATGCTTGGTTGAAGTTGTGAATGGAGATGTATTTTTAATTCACATGTGATCCAGGGACGTAGCGGAGAGTGGGCTGTAATTGGTCGAGATACGTCACGTGGTGTCAGGGAAAGTAGTAAACAGGAAGTTGCGGGGAATTTGACAGGAGAGAAGGGAGACGAGTGGGAACTGGTGAGTGGATGTGTGTAAGCGATTTGTTTTAAGAATGATGGTAGTGTTGTGGTGGTTATTGATTGAATGTATGTTTTGTTTCTTAAGAATGATGGTAGTGTTGTGGTGGTTATTGATTGAATGTATGTTTTGTTTCAAGGTTTGTAACCTGTTGGAGAAGGAATTAAAAGCTTTTTTACAACTGAGTGGCATCCTGTCCATCCCTTCACCCCAGCAGCGGGAATAAAGCTGCACAGTTACAAACCACCGACGGCGGCAGAAGAGTGGCTGAAACGCGCCGTCAGATAAGGACAAAACAACCGAGGGATATGAGGTACTCCTGTGTCGTTGTAAATGGAATAACTCGCGCATCAGACCATACGGGTCAGCGAGCAGGAACTTTCACCTGGTTCAAATGCTAATGCAAGCAGCTAACACATCTAAGGAAGCTAACACAGCTGAATGGGTGAATGAATGAAAACTTGGTTTGGCAGATGTCAGTGCTAACTTCAAATGCGATCAGGAGTAATGCCAAGCTACTGAAACTAGCTATCAAATAGCATACCAACACTAACGTGGGCAAGCATGAAGGCAGCTAAAGATAAAAGCTATAGCTCGTTACTAGCCCAGTGATGGTCTCTTACTACAAGTCATGACTTTTTACTCTTACACTCTGTGACAGAGTGGGTCTGTCACTGACTCCGGGGCAGCACGCACGCACACATACACACAACATTCACTCATCATATACATTCATACATAATCAAACATGCATACATACTCATTAATCTTATCATACATGCATTCATACATTTATACATTCATATCCATTCATACATATATTTATTTATTGTGTTGTGTTGTGTACATATATTTATTTATTGGGTTGTGTATATGTATTTATTTATTGGGTTGTGAGGGTATTGGTGTTGAAGGTTGTCTGATTTGAATGTGTATAGGAAACTTCTAATTAATTTGATGTGTAGCACCTGTTTAGTTTGTTTAATTAATTATGTGTGGCACCTGTGGAGGGGGAGGAGTCCAGGGTGTTCATGAGGGCTGCGGCCCAAGGAGTGTTTGTTCTTGCTTTCATCAGTGTACAGTGAAGGTATACAGAGGGAAGCGCCGTAAGTGTTGTTAGTCTGTTTGTCTCTGTGTGGGGCTTCACCAGAACCACGGTTGCAAAAAGGGTAACCAGGGAAGTTCCACACAGTAAGTGTTTGTCTGTCAACGTGAGGTTATTGTGGAACCCACCTGACAGACTGCAGAGGTAATAGTATAGCTTTTATTATTTTGTTTATGTCACTAGTATGAGATGTCACCGCTGCACCTTGGAAGGCTGACAATAAAAGCAACCTCAACACCACTTATCCCGACTACCCCATCATTGTTGTGAGTTTGGAGGGGAGAGGAGAAGGACCCCGTCACACACTCTTACTCTCTTACACGATAAACCACTGTGCCTCGGTTACCAATGGCTTATTACTCTTACACGACAACTCACTGTTGTCACAGTGATCTTGCTGTTTGAGGTCTGTCGCGCTTCCCCTCGTGCACAAGGAAAATCGAAACAGACCACCCAAACCAACAACATCCAACTACTCATAACAAATTAGGGCTCTCAATAATTCTATCTTGTTGTTTTACCCACCCATTGCAATGTCCATCTTACAATGCGGTTTCCCCTATGGGAATTGTCTCCTCGGATAAGGTTTTCAATATATCTCATACTTCTGTGAATCATTATCAATGAACACACAGGACTTCACGCTGTCGTCTTGTCTCTCTTGATCTCTTGATTGACTCTGGAAGGAAGTCCCTGTTTGTTCATGATTCAACAATAAACCCGCCCATGATCTCTGTTTCAAACGCCTCGAAACAGCGTCTCCGCAGGAAGGCTTCCCGGTGTCTGCCTCGTCCTCCCCTGAGCAACACCGCCTGCGACCGCTGGACTCCGCCCCGTTGGCCGTCTTCCCCGGTCGCTGTCGATGGTCCTCCCTTTCGCTATCGGTCATCTCCAGACTCTGAAAGCAGAAAAAGGAACCAGGAGTCTTCTGTATACTCAACTTTACCCCTTGTGTTTTCCCGGCCGCGCATTATACTATGGCCTCGGACTTGCAGCTCATTCCATACTGTCGTTTCCGGTTTGCTATATAAATGTTCTGCAAGCCCCTCCCATGGCCACGCCCTTTTAGGCTGTGTAGACGTTGTGAGTGTCGTACAGCCCATGGCGCTACCACCTTCTCAACACCCATATCTGTCCTACAGGGCGGTTCCCTGTAGTTTTCCGGCGTGACAGGCAGCAGCTTCTACCCACTCCACAACCCTATCTTCATCCCATGGTTGACCCCCGGCCCGCGCCAGTTCTTTCTGGTGACTGTGTCCTCTGAAAACTCTGGCCCTACCTGGTGTGAGAAGGAGCAGCTGGAAATAATTCCCCGCACTACCCCACTCCGCCACTAGATGGTAGCAGAGACCTATATTTAAATACTTGCCCTGCATTACCCCCTCCCACCACTAGAGGGCGGCCGACTCATTCTCTAAGGCTAGAGTCATTTAACTGACGTGTCTCCCCCTCGCCTAATGGCTGACTTCTCACATATCTCTAGTTCTTTCTTATCTCTGTTAGCCTCCTCGTGGAGGATCACTCCTTGCGGCCATTTTGTCTCTCTGGTTTTTGTTGACATTCTTTCTCTAAAGCTCCACTCCAAAGCCTCAAAAATCACAGCTGTTTTCTCTCATCTCCGTCATCCTATCTATCTAAAAAGGGGACGCTATCTCGGACAAAAATGAATTTATAACCACTCCTGTCTGATAACATATCGCCATTCTAAGGCGAACCCCATCAGCCCTCTCCTGTCATGACAGTTCCGGCCCTACTGTATACCACATTGCCAGTTTAAGGCAAGCCGTCTTAATAGTTACCGTCTCCTGTCATGACAGTCCTGCTCATTTTTGTCTCGCTTAGCCATTCCTCCTCTCTCCCTCAATACACTTTTACACTCTGTTGTTTTTGTTTTGCTTTCCCAAGCCATCTGTGGCTGTCATACTATCTTTTTCGATAAAACCTCTCTGCCGCTGCTGCTAGGGTGACCAGATGCCAAAAGTCCAAAAGCAGGACAACAGTAAGATTTTGGTGGGACAAAGTGGGACAGATAGATAATGTAAATTTTTGTATTAGAATAACATGGTCTTCACCGAAACCAATGTTTTTTTTTGCTTCAAAAAGAGGGACATCCTCTCAATATGTGGGACGTTCGGTCAAATGGTGGGACAGTACAACCAAAAGGGGGACACCTGGTCACCCTAGCTGCTGCTCTCCCAAAACACACATCACAGCTGTTTTTATGTACATTCTCTCATCTCAAATGTTCACATCAAAGCTGGGTTTCTCTGTCGCTATTATGTTTACGGATGCAACATGTGTTAGTTTTTATTGGCTCATGAAGTTAAGAGACACTCACTTTTTCTCTTTCACCATCTGTGGAGGTCTCCCCCCCCACCCCCCCCCCAGCCTTTCTTGGCCTGCGCTGGCTTGGCTTGAGTCCATGGCTACTCCCACACACCTTGGCACTGCACATAGTCTCTTACTTCAAAGCAATATCCTCGGTCAATGGCATCAACTGTTAGATTTCGACCATAATCAGCCAGTTTCACCTCTTCATCTGTATTCGTGTAGTTTCTGCATTGTGTTTATCTCTCTCGCCGAAGTCGACCTTCTCATACTGGCTGTACATCGAATGTCATCCCCCTTATATGCAATCCATAATCATAAGAATTCGACACTGGCAACGTGATACCTTTCTTGGAAAACGTTGTTTAGTCCATAAACAAAGCCTCGTAATCAGATGGAAACCAGTTCTGTATTGTCCTTGAAAAGTCTTTGGAAGAAACTAAATTCATTATTCTAATGATCTCTCAAATTGAAAAACAGACATCCTTCAACAGGGAATGACATTAGGACAGGGAGCAGAGTAATAAAGACAGATAGGCAGATCAGACATGACAGGTAACACAGGAGTACAGGCAAACGGCCACAGGGTGGCAGCAGAGGACCACTGTTCATGAGTCCTTGGGTGGATGAGAGGAACCGATTGTAACAATTATCATAATGTGGAGCAAATTCAAGCCTTTATTTTTTCAAGGAACTATGGGCTCAAAAGAAATTGTGGAAAGTTGTCAATATACTCATTCCTACATGGACCTGGAGCCACTGTAGAACTCAGTTTTGTGATGATATCGAGATTCTCACACCACGTCATCTCAACCACATTCCCAGCCATAAACAATAATCCCACTCCACAATTCTCTCTCTATCTCTGATCCCTTCACTCATCCCTTCATCACTCCCCCCCATCCCCCCATCTAAAGATTGTCTCTTACAGCAGTATCATAAACCTGACTAAAAGATACCCCTTTGAATGAAAAAGCATGACGACAAGTGTATTACAAAACAAAATACATCAAATAGATGTCAAATCATACTATACTTCACACTGGGAACAAACAAATACCTTCATACTATCGCTTATCTAGAAATATAGACAAGATTATAGACAAGCATACCAGGGTACAGGCTCGTAGTGAGCCTGCTAGTCATGCTAAACCGATGGAGCCTGCCAATCCCTATACCTTTTCTAACCATGCTGGGTCCCTCCCCCACCAGGCTCCCCACTCCTCTCTTTCTATCTCTATCCCTAACCCGGTATATCCAATCAAAACTAGAATATCTCGTTACACTCCGCTTTACCCAGCTCGTCCTTGTGCGATAAACCATGCCAACTTAATTGCGATTAAACTTACATGCATGGCTGAAAATTGCTCTGTTAAATATACAGAGTGCGTGAAGGTTGGCCTTATCAACATTCGCTCTCTGCCAACCAAAGCTCTTTTGGTAAATTAACAGACCATAGTCTCGACTTATTGGGCCTCACTGAGACATGGCTTAAACCTAATGACTTTCTGCCCTTAAACGAGGCTTCACCCCCTAATTTTAGTAGCTCCCATATCGCACGCACCTCCAAGAAATGAGGTGGAGTTGCTCTAATTTACGACTCTAAGCACAACTTTACATCTAACGCAAACTGTACGTTTTCCTCTCCCCCCAACAGAAAGTGTGACGGTCTGATTCCTACCTCCACTGCATCCTTTGTAATGGCTGTCCTTTACCGCCCCCCAGGCCCTTACACCCTCTTCCTAGATGAGTTTTCCACTTTCATCTCTGAGCGTGTTACACTCAGATAACATATTAATTGTTGGTGATTTTAACATTCATTCCAACAAAACTCTAGATCCCCTAAATAAGGCTTTTACCGACATCATTGACTCTGTCGGTCTCATTCAAATCGTTGACCAACCCACTCACAGTGGTGGGAACACCCTTGACTTAGTCCTAGCCCGCGGTCTCACTGTGTCAGATTTGACCGCTTCTCCCTATGTTCCTGCTCTCTCAGACCACTACCTCATCAAATTTCAAATTGATTTGACGGTTTCTTGCCCAGACAGTGTAGAATCCTACATGAGCCGTCGTATTAACGCCTCAACTGTCCCAATTCTAGTTAATTGCCTACCAGACACCCTCTCTCCCTTCTCTCTTACTCTGGCCCCCTTGATCTCTTTACAGATAAACTTAACGCCGCCCTTCGTAGCACGCTCGCCATTGTCGCTCCCCTTAAGCCTAAAGTTAAACGTGCTCCACAAAAACAAACTCCCTGGTTTACGGAGGAAACTCGCTCCTTTGAAAAGGCATGTCGCAAACTTGAACATAAATGGCATTCGACCAAACTCGAAGTGTTCCGCCTTGCCTGGAATGATAGTTTACGTAACTACAAAAAGGCACTCTCACTTGCCAAAACCTCATATTTGTCCAGGCTCATTAACGAAAACAAAAACAACTCAAAGTTTCTGTTTGACACAGTTGCAAAACTTACTCAGAAACAACCAACTGCCCTAAACCATGCGTTCTCGGCTAACAAATTCATTAAATCCTTTACCAAGAAAATGTATCTCATAAGAGATGAAATTGTTGGCTTACTCAACAATCGGAGTCCCTCCCAACCTCTGATTGGCTTTCCCCCTGACTTTGAATCCAGCCATACGCTATGCTGCCTTGAAAACGTCTCACTTAGTGCCCTCTCTAAATTGGTTGGCATGGCTAAACCCTCAACCAGTCTGTTTGACCCTCTTCTAGCAACTCTCATCAAAAAACGCTTCCCAACTCTAGGCCCTGCCCTACTCAATATCTTCAACACCTCCTTGTCTACTGGCGTGGTGCCCCTGGCCTTTAAATCAGCCGTCATTAAACCACTACTTAAAAAACTGATCCTCGACCCTCTAACCTTGAAAAATTACAGACCCATCTCCAATCTTCCGTTCCTATCCAAAATATTAGAACGGATTGTCGCAACTTAACTTACTGACCATCTATCAAACAATAATCTTAATGAATCTTTTCAATCTGGCTTCAGAGCCTTACACTCCACCGAAACGGCGTTTACCAAAGTCACAAACTACTTACTGCTCTCTCTCGACTCAAACCTAACTTCTGTGCTCTTATTGCTTGATCTCAGTGCAGCCTTTGACACAATCAATCATTCGATTCTTCTAGGTCCGCTCAAGAATCATGTTGGCATTCAGGGTCACGCACTTGCTTGGTTTAAATCTTATTTAACTGATAGAACACACTGCATGGTCTATAATAATAATTAGAAGTCTTTATTTGTCATGCAGTTTTAACACACACACGCGAGATGGGTGACCCACAGGAACACACACACACATGCACTGAGTCGCTGATGAAATGTCTCTCCGCACTTTTCCCATCCCGTTGTCCTTCCCCCCATGGGCAGCCGGGAGCAGATAGGGCGTCAACATGAGCCGCGCCCCGGGGACCAATCCAAGTGCTCCTGTCCGTCTTCGTCAAGGACGCCACAGCGTTAGCGATCTGTTGTGCATGTTTTTCCATTGGGTTTATCTTATCGGGGGGGAAACCCTTGCGAGCACGGGGAGAACATGCAAACTCCACACAGAAAGGCCTGGGAGATACCCCACCTGAGTACCTGGCATCATGGAAACCTGGGCCTTCATTTATACATTTTTCTCAGAAAGTATTCTATTTTCATACGTAAGCACAGAATTTAGAATGTGTGCACGCACAAAAAAACGGGACTTATCACACGTGCGTACACAGGTCCTACGCACACCTGTCTTGATAAATATGACTTTGATCCTACGTTTGAGCTTGTGCACTGTTTTAAGTATTTGCATACCAGAACCGCCCCGATTAACCATATACGGTAATGGAACACCCCCATGAAATGTGGAAAAGTGGACTAACCCGAGCGAACTCTGAGAGACTTCACTGAGAGCGAGATTGATCACAGAGGTCCAACCAACAAATTGAACGTATACAGCATTTCCCGTTGTGAACAATCTTATTTGGAAACATGACACACAGAATAATAGTATTTAGCGTTTTATTTTAAACAATATTTAATCGTATGTGTAACTGAGGGGTACAATTCCCTGACTGTATTACTAGATATGATACTTACTACCACTACCTTTGTACTTAATATTCGGCCACCCAGTACACGGCATAAATATATTATCATAAACACTCTCACGTAGATGAAACGGATCCAACACAAATGTACGAAGTCGAAGTATGCGTTTATTACTACACAGCAATGGTGTGTAGAGCAAGCACTTAATCACTTAATTACATTTATGAATTGAAATAGTATGCACTTTTATGGCAAAGAGTATTCGTCGGTATATCAATAGAGAATGTCCAATCTCTGATGGCGCAGGTGGTAAATATACGACCTGGAATAGTTAAGGAATAACAGCAATGATACTTTAATGATTATATACTAGATACACTAAGGGGGGGTTAATCCGGTCGCTTGTAAGCCGACAGGAGTAGGAGGGGGGGGGGGGGGGTAGAATCCGGCTGCCTCGTCCGGCCAAGGGTATCCCAGGTGAACCCACTGTAGTGCCGTTCAATGCGCCGGCGATCCTTGGACCACAGATGAAAGCAGGTGGACTCTTTGTGGGCCGGCTCTCTCCGGTCCACGGGGGAGAGACGTGAAGCGACCTCGTCTTGCAGAGCGTCTCCTCACCTTGCGTCCTCTCCAGGGGGGGGGGTTCCAACACACGGCAGTGTCGGGGGTCTTTATCCATGGAATAATCAAAGTATACAAAGCATAATCCGTGCCTGGGAAGGCGGGCTGTCGTCGGTAGAATAATCCGGTATACAGGTCCACTCGCTCGTCGGCTCTGGGGCTCCTCGGGTGCAGCTTCACATGGGGTCAACCACCCTGGGTAAGCAGCCAGTTCTCTGCCCGAAATGATGGGGTACTGACTACGGTAGTATTCTCACCGCACGAAGCACTATATATTAACAGACTATTATTAGCTTAATAGACTACGTCCAACTCGACGATATAGTGCCAAATATGACTATTCAAATATTAATATACACGATGTCTCAATACCGATGGTAGGCGAACTTGGCCTTACTCCCACACGTGGCGTCGCGGGGAGGCTTTACGTCTGTGACTCTATTGGAGGGTAAGAAACTGGACTGAAAAGGAAGTCCTACTTTAGTAGCGCAGTATATATACGCACTATGAACAAATAGTCCCATTAGTGGTGCGGTAGCCAGATTCCTACGCGGAACTAGGACTTGTTCGTACATGTGGAGCGGTACGTTTGAACTGGGTCTGAGGGGTATGGCAGCCTGGCACCAAGGTCTCGACCAATAGTAGAATGGAGACTATTATGGGATGTTCAGTAGGCTAGAATGGATATTCAATGCATATTGTACAAGGAATATACAAGGGATATCAGGGAATATTAGAGAATATACAAATACAATTAAATATATATATATAAATAAATATATATATTCGGTTTAATCTGGCCCTTCACAACAGCCACCCCCTGATTGGTCCCAGACCTAATCAGTTAAACAGAGACAGATTAATCGCGTTGTCTATTTACACATAAGGGTTTGCTGTAGGGGTCAGTCAACTTCACAAAGTCATAGGGTTGTAGGGTCATGGTCATCATCGATTGTGTCTGGGAGTCGAGGCAGTTCTATGAGCCTCGCCACGGGACGGGTGTAAGTGCGACCCTGGACGAGCACTTCAGCTGCTCGGACCTTGCCGTCGGCACCGGTGATCGCTTTGCTTACGCGGCCGGCCGGCCACATAGCTCTGGGCAGTGATTGATCAATAATCATGACGACTGTTCCTTCTCTCAAATGGTCTCTCTCCTTTACCCACTTCTGGCGGGTCTGTAGAGACGGTAGGTAGTGCAGTAGGAAACTGTTCCAAAACTTGTCGGCTAATACTTGGCTGTACCTCCACATTCGTCGGCCGTTCGCTTCTTCAGGCCGGTACATTGTCTGGGGTAATGCAGGATCTAGCCGCCCCATCAGGAGTGTGTTGGGGGTAACTGGGTCGATATCCGCCACATCACTGGAGACATATCCGAGGGGCTTCGAGTTAAGTACTCCCTCAATCTCCGTGAGGACTGTCATTAGGACTTCTTCCGCCACAGTCTGGGCCCCAAGTACTGCGTACAGGGCTGTCTTTATGGAGCGCACTTCTCGTTCCCAAGTGCCACCGAAGTGGGGTGCGTTTGGGGGGTTGAATTGGAAATCAACCTGTGCTGGAGCGAGGTGGGTCTTAAGTTCTGGGCCCATAGCTTGGAAGCTCTCTCTCAGCTCTCTTTCGCCGCCTTTGAAGTTTGTCCCATGATCGGACAATAGGGTAGACGGTCTTCCTTTCCGTGATGTGAATCTTCGGAAGGCCATAAGGAATGAGTCTGTGCTCATGGTCGGGAGAAGCTCGATGTGTATCGCTCTGGTGGTCATGCATTTGAATACAATACCCCACCGCTTCTCGGTTCCTCTTCCTTTCTTTATGTGCAGCGGGCCAAAGCAGTCCATACCCGTTGAGTGGAATGGCTTGTCACCGATTCGGAGGCGACATGGAGGAAGGTCAGCCATCCTTGGTATGCTGGGCTGCGCGCGCCACTTGCGGCAGTCTAGACATGTTCGCTGGAAGCGTCGTACCGCCTCTCTTCCTTGTAGGATCCAGTAACGACGTCTGATTTCCGCGAAGACTCTTTCTGCTCCTGCGTGATGTACATCCTCATCGTATTTCTTCATAATCAGCTCTGTGACCCTGTGTCGGCTGTTCAATACGATCGGGTATTTAATGTCATCCGGTAGATTGGGGGCTCTGCGTAGGCGACCACCCACTCTGATGAGGGTATGAGCGTCGCTCTCGGGGGCCAGATGAATTAATCTGCTGTCGGATGGGACGGGCTTTCCTCCCTGTAGACAGGCCAATTCATCGGGGAACGAGTCTCTCTGGGCTCGCTGCAGTAGAAGCAATTCTGCTTCCTCGTAGTTAGCTGCTGACATATCAGCGGGGGACTTGCACTCCGGGTGGTACCGCAGGAATGTTCTTTGTTGTGCACTCTCTATGGACGTGCAATCGTCTATGTTAGGGTCGGTGGAGGCTACGGTGCTCAATCCACAGAACACAGACTTCTTATTTTCCACCTCCTCTGGACTTGCTTCCCTCGGGATAGGCATGGGCCACTGTCCTTCCGGGAGTCTTAGGAATGCGGGGCCGTCACTGTAGACATTGCGACGGGTGAGGTCATCCAGGGGCATCCCCCGGGTGATGACGTCAGCTGGGTTCTGTTTTGTATCAACGTAGCGCCACTCTGTTTCTCCGGTTAACTCTTCGGTTAAGTCTTGAATCTCGGTGACTCTGACTCCCACGAAGACTTTGTACTTGCATGAGTCCGATTTGATCCAGGCGAGTACCGTCGTGGAATCTGACCACAGGATTGTTCTAGACACCGGTATGGTGAGCTCACGTTGGATGAGCGTGGCTAGGTGCGCTCCGGCTAGGGCTGCGCAGAGCTCTAGACGTGGGATAGATTGTTGCTTGCGTGGGGCTATTCTCGAGCGGGCGAGGACAAATGCTGTGTAGATCTCTCCCCCCTGGTCTTGGGCCCGCAAGTAGGCTACTGATCCGTATGCGACCTCTGAGGCGTCACTGAAGACGTGTAAGTCCATTTTACATGTCTCTGGCCTCACCGTGGGTGGGAAGTAGCTTCGGCGCATATTAACGCCTGGGAGTGAGTGGAGCTCCATCTCCCACTCTCTCCAGGTGGATGCAAGGTGTGCGGGAATGGGGTCGTCCCAGCCCTGGTCCTTGTCCCACAATGCTCGTACAATCATTTTTGCCCTGGTGGTGTACGGTAGAATACATCCTAGCGGGTCATATTGTCGGGCGAGTGTTGTGTACACACTCCGTCTGGTGGTCGGCGCCGCCGCCGGCCTTCCCTGCTCCGTAGTCAGGGGCTTGTGTCTGTAGTGAAGCGAATCTGTTTTGAATCGCCACACCAATCCCAGGGTCATCTCCTGGGCTTCTCCCGGGATTGTAGCCATCCAGGTCTCGCTGCTGGCTGCCTTGTCCTCGGAGGAGAGGCTGCGCAGTACTTGCGGATCGCTGCTGGCCCACTGCCTGAGATCAAAGCCGCCTTTGATCAATGAGGCGCGGAGTTTAATCAGGAGAGCCTCGGCTTCTTCTTGGGTTGAAAGGCTTTGTAGACAGTTGTCTACGTAGAAGCTGTTCTTTACGCTGTGTCGGACCTCTTCGTCCGCTGCTGGGTCCTCTGCTACATGTTTCTGTAGTGCAAATGTAGCACAGCAGGGGCTGCACGTCGTTCCGAAGGGGAGGACTTCCCATTGGTAGATGGCTGGGTGCTCATCTCCTGGCTTCTCTCTCCATAGGAACCGTAACAGGGGCTTGTCCGCCTCTACTAATCTCACCTGCAGGAACATTCCTTTAATGTCCCCGCTGATGGCCACCTTTTCCTGGCGGAAGCGGAGTAGAACGCCGAGTAGGGAGGGGCCGAGTGTGGGACCGGGCAGTAACTCTTTATTCAGATTTTGGGATCCGATCTGGTAGCTGCAGTTAAATACTATGCGGTCTTTACCGTTGTGATGGACCTTGTGGTGGGGCACGTACCACGATTCAGTGGTCTGGTCAGCCTCTTTAATGTCCATCTTTGTGACGTGTCCCGCTGTGATGAGCTTCTCAATCTCAGCGCGGTATACACTCTCTTGGGCGGGGTTCTTGGCTAAGCGCCGCTCCGTGTTCAGCAGGTACCGTTCTGTGGCGTCTGTCTTGGCGTGGAAAGTAGGCATTCCTTCTCGCCGCAGGAGTGGCGTGGCGTATCTCAACACGCCGTTGACCGGGACTCTCTTGGTCCCTGTCTCGAGGAGGTGAATGGCGTAAATGTCATCTTTAGAGCGAATGTCTTTCTTTCCGTTCTTAAAGGGCATTTGTTCCAAGGTCCATAGCCGCTCTACGTGTTGCAGGAGTGCGGTTTCTCCCTCTGTGACTCGGGAGTGGAGACATCTAGTGGCTGTACTTCGGTTGAGAGATTTGGCGAGCGGGTCTTGGAGAGTCCATCCCAAACGGGTCTCGACTGCTGCAGGACAGCCTCGGGGTCCGGTATGAACCCGGTCTATCGGGACAATGAGGTCTGCATGGTCGGAGCCTATCAACAGGGTCGGCATAGCATTGTCTATGAGCGGGATCGGTAACTTGCGCAGATGTGCATATTTCTCCATCAGCTTGGCGACGGGGTATGTGTACCGCGACAGTCCTATTTCTTGGCTGGTGAAAGCGTCTGTAATCTGGTACCGTCGCTCAGGCTGGCCGCTTGCTGCGATAGAGAATGAGACATTCTCGCCCTTTATCGTCTTCAAATCTCGTCTTATTGTCCGAATTGTCATTTGGGTTTCGCTTCCCCGCAGCCCTAGCTGGGCCGCGGCGGAGGCGAGCAGCAGGGTCTTCTCTGACCCGTCATCGAGGACGGCGTAAGTGTCCAGGACTTTATTCTGGTAGCTTAGTGTCACACGCACTACTTTTAGGAGTACTCGGGCTCCACTGCTGCTGGCGGGATCGATGTACATGACGCTCGCTTTGCGGCTGGATGGTGCAGGTGAAGGGCGCCGTCTGTTACTGTCGTGAAGTATGTCCAGATGGGCTCCATCGCACTTGGTGCACCTTTTCTTTAAGCGGCATTCGGCTGCCATGTGTGAGCGCGCACAGCGAAAGCAGCGCTTGTTGGACTTTATCCATTGACCTGCTTCCTCCGCGTTCAGCTTGGGGAAGGAGTCACATTGCGCTAGCCAGTGTTCTTTCTCACAGTAGGGGCACACTATCTTCCACTTCTCCGTTCTGGAGGGGGTACTGTGGCTCCTGCTGCTCGGTACTGACTCCGATTGGTGCATCACAGTCACCGATCTTCTTCCATCATTTAGTCGTCTGGTTCCTTCTCTGGAGCCAGGGGTGCTCCGTCCGAATGTATCTAGCCGTAGGCTGCTGACTTCTCTCGCCAGGAAGTCTGCTAGATCGAGGAGGTTCGGTTCGGGGCCATTCGGGTCTCTGTGGTCCCTCTGCCGCCTAAAGCGCTCCTGACGAGCGGGCGGCAGCTTCTCCAGAATCCTTTCCACATTTGAGTTGGCGTAAAGTTCATGCCTCCCCTTCTCTCTTTGCGCTCCCAACATCCCTACCAGGGACTGCACTCTGATGGACAGGTCGTCCAGTGCTCGATTGTCTATTGCTGGGGGTAAGCGGTCGATGTGTCGGATCTCCTGGATCACGTAATCCCATATGCGCCCATACCTCTGGTCCAATGCTACCAGCGCTGCTGTGTATGGGGTGGTGGAAGTCGCGTAGGCGAGCGCTATATTATGTGCGCGGGGTACCTTTAAGTGCTTCAGTAGGATGGCGTATTTGTGGCGTTCATCCAATACATCCACCAACATGGTCTCCAGACACATGCGGAGTTCTGTATACTGGGCCCGGTTCTCTTGGGTGAAGTCGGGTACCATAGGCGTGCCAATGTATGACGCTGACTGTGGATACATCGGCGAGCGTTGGGGGAGAGGCCTCCTAGGCGAGTCTCCTCCCGCTCCTTGGTATGGGCTGGTACCGGCAGTGTACCATGGCCCGCTTGTCCAGGTGCTGTTCCTCGGTGCGGGTCGTGCGTCGTGCTCACCCGTGTATAGAGTCGGGGGTCTGTAGCGCAGCTCCGCGGGAGTATAGCCTGGGCTGTACCGGACCTCCTGGTCCGGTAGAGTACTGTGCTGTCTTCGGGCGTGGTTCTCCTCCTCTTCCTCTTCGTCTTCAGTTAGGTCATCCAGTGCTTGTAGTCTCTGGTTTAGCCTCTCCACAGGATATGCTGCTCCTTCCCGGTTGCTAGGTCTCGCTTGGACCGGTGGGGGGAGGTGGTCTGTGGGGGGTATAGACCTCGTCTGTTGGTCAAGTTCAGGGTTGTTTACTCGGCTAGGGGATGCCGCCCTGGAGGTGTGTCTAGATGAGTTCCTGGAGCCTCTGGCGGAGGGAGAGGGTGTTGTCCGTCTGATCAGCTGTTCTATTAGTTGCGACTGCTGTCTGTCGCGCGCTGCGTCCCGTTGAGCACCGGCTCGTTCTCGGGCCACATTCTCTTCCATCTGAATGCGTCTTATTTCTAGACGTATCTGCTCGTGTTCGCTTCGCTGCTGGATCTGCAGTCGGTCGCGTTCAGCAGCGGCGTTCAGGCTGATGAGGAAGGCCTGCTGTAGGGTCCTCTCTGCCTCGCTGGGAGAAGGCGGTTGTATAGGGGAGCCTTCCCTCGGGGTACTCCTTGCGGAGCCTTGGAGCTCTATCTCCACGGTGCTCTCCCCGTCTTCTTCCGTGCCGAGTTCTCTCTCGGTAGCGTTGTATTCCTCCCGGGACTCATCGGGGACTACTTCTTCAGTACTGGCGGGGTGTGAAGTCATGTCTGGTTCCCACTGGTCCCCACCGTGAACTTGGTCAGTTACATTAGAGCCCGTAGGGGCCTCTATGGTCGGGGTAGTCTGGGCGTTGGGGTTAGACATACTTTTACTTTCTAGTTTTACCGCGTTTACTGTTAGTAGAAGACTAGGTTGTTGACTGACAGCGTAAGCCTCTAAGTACTGAGGGAGCCGTCGTTCGCGCTGTGGGCGTTGGTTAGGAGGATCGTTTCGTGGAGTGTTCATCATAGGCCATTTCAATATTAATAACACTATATTAATATTACACTAATTACCCTCCGGCTCGAAGGACCAATTGTAACTGAGGGGTACAATTCCCTGACTGTATTACTAGATATGATACTTACTACCACTACCTTTGTACTTAATATTCGGCCACCCAGTACACGGCATAAATATATTATCATAAACACTCTCACGTAGATGAAACGGATCCAACACAAATGTACGAAGTCGAAGTATGCGTTTATTACTACACAGCAATGGTGTGTAGAGCAAGCACTTAATCACTTAATTACATTTATGAATTGAAATAGTATGCACTTTTATGGCAAAGAGTATTCGTCGGTATATCAATAGAGAATGTCCAATCTCTGATGGCGCAGGTGGTAAATATACGACCTGGAATAGTTAAGGAATAACAGCAATGATACTTTAATGATTATATACTAGATACACTAAGGGGGGGTTAATCCGGTCGCTTGTAAGCCGACAGGAGTAGGAGGGGGGGGGGGGGGTAGAATCCGGCTGCCTCGTCCGGCCAAGGGTATCCCAGGTGAACCCACTGTAGTGCCGTTCAATGCGCCGGCGATCCTTGGACCACAGATGAAAGCAGGTGGACTCTTTGTGAGCCGGCTCTCTCCGGTCCACGGGGGAGAGACGTGAAGCGACCTCGTCTTGCAGAGCGTCTCCTCACCTTGCGTCCTCTCCAGGGGGGGGGGTTCCAACACACGGCAGTGTCGGGGGTCTTTATCCATGGAATAATCAAAGTATACAAAGCATAATCCGTGCCTGGGAAGGCGGGCTGTCGTCGGTAGAATAATCCGGTATACAGGTCCACTCGCTCGTCGGCTCTGGGGCTCCTCGGGTGCAGCTTCACATGGGGTCAACCACCCTGGGTAAGCAGCCAGTTCTCTGCCCGAAACGATGGGGTACTGACTACGGTAGTATTCTCACCGCACGAAGCACTATATATTAACAGACTATTATTAGCTTAATAGACTACGTCCAACTCGACGATATAGTGCCAAATATGACTATTCAAATATTAATATACACGATGTCTCAATACCGATGGTAGGCGAACTTGGCCTTACTCCCACACGTGGCGTCGCGGGGAGGCTTTACGTCTGTGACTCTATTGGAGGGTAAGAAACTGGACTGAAAAGGAAGTCCTACTTTAGTAGCGCAGTATATATACGCACTATGAACAAATAGTCCCATTAGTGGTGCGGTAGCCAGATTCCTACGCGGAACTAGGACTTGTTCGTACATGTGGAGCGGTACGTTTGAACTGGGTCTGAGGGGTATGGCAGCCTGGCACCAAGGTCTCGACCAATAGTAGAATGGAGACTATTATGGGATGTTCAGTAGGCTAGAATGGATATTCAATGCATATTGTACAAGGAATATACAAGGGATATCAGGGAATATTAGAGAATATACAAATACAATTAAATATATATATATAAATAAATATATATATTCGGTTTAATCTGGCCCTTCACAACAGTATGATTATAGATATTTTTAGAGAATAAATAAATCCAATGAAGTTGCCAAGTTCACAGACAACTCTGCGCTCTAATGCCTATTATGTGCGCTCGTCATGAGCCCGTTCTGGTCAGAGTCATATGGCTTCAGTGGATAACTATGATCTGCATTTAAGTGAATATGAATGAGACTCCGGCCACCGGCATCGCATCGCAGATTATCTGTACATTGACCAAGTGGAATCCCGTTCACATTACTGATTACTGATGGAGCAAACTCTGAGAGATTGTTCACAGAGGCGCTGCCGAACCAAGATATAATATGATGTGTATAATATAATGTGTGTAGAGGCATATGATACAATCTATTTTGTTGTTGGTATTAGGCAGCCTATATGAAGTACATATAATAGCAGCCAGCCCATAGCCTACATTATGCAACAGTAACTTGCGCATATAATAACACACAGCCCTGCGAAGCCTGCATACAGTAAACTAACTTGATCATTAATCTAGCTGTTGTATCTTTACGCTTATGAAAACATTAAATAATATGTATAGGCTATAGGCCGTCGCTTTAGCCTATATTCTCAAATTGCATTTAATGGCTGAATGAATGAATGAATGAATGAAAACTTTATTTAACAGATTGCAGAATGGGTACAATACAGTACGGCTCAATACACACAATTGTTAAGGGGATGCAGACCAGAGAAAGACTTTTGTCTTGTTTACATCAGGGTATCCCAACTCGAGTCCTCGATATCCTCGCGGACGGACCAGTATACCTTTATATCATATCATATTCATATTCATATCATAGTTTACTCTATCAGCCTACCAGCATGTAATACGTTCTTTGTTAGAACTCAACTCGTTATTATTTTGCGCATAGATTGCAGAAATACGGGGACGTTTTGATTTAGGCTTTGACACAGAATACAAGTCATGATATCACCCACACGATATATGCTCTGTGTCCAGAGCATGTATGCTTTTCATTCATTTAAGACACATTTATTGCAAGGGTTTTGTATACACATACACTCAACAAATAACCTCTGTCTGTTCTCGTTGCAATGCGTTTATATCGTGGGTGTTCATATGACTTGTATTCTGCTTACAGCTTCGGGTTCCACTTATTACGTTTAACAATGGCAAAGCCTTTTAAATATAATCAAAACGTTCCTGTATTTCTGCAATATATGCGCAAAATAATAACGAGTTGAGTTACGCGGAGCGCAGTCAGTGCTTATTTCCGCGTTGTAAAAATATTCTACCACCGGGCGCCAACTACGCATGGTCCGACCTGTGCTTAAATATACGCACAAAGTCAAGCACAAGTTCAAATTGATAAATCCCACACTTTGCTTAGAAATGATCGTACGCACGGGTTACGCACATATCTGTGCGTAAGTCACGTTGATAAATAAGGGCCCTGGTCCCCAAGCGGGAATCAAACCCTGGACCTTCTTGCTGTGAGGCGACAGTGTTAACCACTGGTATGATAATGATTTAACATCTGAGAGCCTCCCAGTGCAATGCGGTGTCCCACAAGGCTCTGTTCTGGGCCCTTTGCTATTTTCGATTTACATGCTACCCCTCGGCAATATCATATGTAAATTTGGCATAAACGTACATTTTTACGCTGGTGACACCCAATTATATATACCTATTAAGCCAAATGATTCCTTCCAATTACAAAATCTTGAGGCTTGCCTACTTGCCGTTAAAAAGTGGATGTCGCAAAACGTTCTACATTTACATTTACATTTACATTTAGTCATTTAGCTGACGCTTTTATCCAAAGCGACTTACAAGTTCTGTGCGACAAGACAGCAAGAAGGGTATAACTCTATCAGCTGAGTAACAATGTTCATCAAAGTGTTGCGTGTTACAGTGTAGGTTAGTTTATTAGGACAAGTGCATGACATTAAGGTTAGTCTGGGTTTTTTTTTTTTTTTTTTTTTTTTTATCATTTCAGATAATAGTTGAAGAAGTGAGTCTTTAGTCGACGGCGAAAGATTGGACGGGATTCGGCTGTCCTAACTGGGATGGGTAGTTCATTCCACCATTGTGGGGCAAGGACTGAGAATAGGCGGCTTCTCTTTGATGACCCTCCGGGAGCTTGGATAGGAGTAGATCTGAGGCGGCCAGAAGACGCAGAGCGTAGGGGTCTTGAGGGTGTGTAGTTAGAGACCATTGACCGGAGGTAGGCGGGAGCGGTTCCCTTTGCCGCATGGTATGCTAGGTCGAGGGCCTTGAAGCGGATACGTGCAGCAATGGGGAGCCAGTGCAGGTCCCTAAGAAGTGGGGTGACATGGGCTGACTTCGGTAGGTTTGAGATCAGGCGGGCCGCTGCATTTTGAATGAGTTGAAGAGGCTTGGTGGCAGTGGCCGGGAGGCCAGCTAGCAGTGCGTTGCAGTAGTCGAGGCGGGAGATGACTGTTGATTGGACGAGGAGTTGGGTGGCTTCTTTTGTCAGGAAGGGGCGTATCCTTCTGACGTTGCTCAGGAGGAATCTGCAGGTTCTGGTTGTCGCTGCGATGTGAGCAGAGAAGTTCAACTGGTCGTCGAGGACAACACCAAGGTTCTTGGCGGTCGGCGACGCGGTCACAGCTGCATTCTCGACTGTGATGGAGAGGTCGGTCAGGGGGGAGGATTTGGCCGGCAGGTGGAGCAATTCTGTTTTGCTTAGGTTCAGTTTGAGGTGGTTGGTCGTCATCCAGGCGGAGATGTCGGACAGACAGGCCGAGATCCGCTCAGAGACGTGGATATCTGAGGGAGGGAAGGAGAGGAAGAGTTGAGTATCATCGGCATAACAATGATATGAGAAGCCATGAGATGTGATAATGTTACCCAGTGATTTAGTGTAGAGGGAGAAGAGAAGGGGTCCTAGGACCGAGCCCTGGGGGACACCCGTCCGGAGGGGGCGGGTGGCCGACAGAGTCCCTCTCCATGACACTTGGTAGGAGCGGTCATTGAGGTATGATGTCAGCCATGTCAGCGCAGATCCAGCCACTCCCATTCCTGCGAGGGCCGCGAGGAGGATCTGATGGTTGACTCCTTAATGCAGATACAACTGAGATGTTAATTGTTGGCCCCCCAAACCACAGAGGCCTGTTTGAGGACATCTCCCTCAACTTTGATACTTGTCATGTATCTCAGAGCTCCAAAAACCTTGGAGTGATTTTTTATTCCTCCCTCTCATTTAATGCACATATAAAAAAATTCACCAAAATTGCCTTCTTCCATCTTCGTAATATCGAAAAAATTCGCCCCATTTTAACTCTGGCTGATGCTGAAACCCTAATTCGTGCTTTTGTCTCATCACGTCTAGACTACTGTAATGCACTTTTTTCAGGCCTACCTTATTCAAGCATCAAAAATCTTCAACTTGTGCAAATTGTGGCTGCACGGATACTAACTAAAACTAGAACATTTGATCACATCACACCAGTTTTGTCCGCCTTACACTGGCTTCCTATTCAAGCCAGATCTGACTTTAAAGTGCTACTCCTCACCTACAAAATTTTAAATGGGCTCAACCGCTCTATCTATCCGATCTCATCTCTCGATACTCGCCCGCTCGTGCTCTGCGCTCACAAAATGCGGGTCTTCTATCGATTCCTAGGGTTAAAAAGAAATCCGCCGGCCACAGAGCCTTTGTCTACCGTGCTCCCTACCTGTGGAACAAATTACCTGCCATCATCAGGGGCGCCTGCTCTGTCGAAGCTTTTAAATCCCTGACCCATCTTTTCTCTCTCTCCTTCAACCTACCCTGATCTCACCTGGTCGGAGACTGACCCTTAGATTAATCTGTCTAGTTTAGTTAGGATGTCTATTTGTACTCTGTACCCTGCTTTTCATCCTCTACATCCTTCCACTTGGTCTGATCCTCCGCCAACATGGCCTCCATTACCACTGCTATGCAGATGATACCTAGCTCTACTGCTCCACCAAGACCATTTCTGCAGCCTCCCAGTCCACCCTTGCGACCTGCCTCACATACGTCAAAACTTGGATGCAAAATAACTCAATTGAGACTAATCTAAAATCATCATCATTGACCGGGAACTTCCTCACCTGCTCCACCCAGGATATAATTTTTTTTTTTTTTAAACTTAAATTTTTATTAAACATTTATAGACATACATCACAACATATACAATGACATCTACAGTACTATTCAACAGATATAAAGATAAAGACAAAAACAATACGAATTTTAATACTCAAAAATGGAAATAAAAAAACACACTGACTTAAGCAAAATTCCCACATACATAAATAATAAAATGTAAAAACATAAAACAGTTGTCGTACCTTAAACAAAAATGAAAATAGAAAACATTAAGTGTGTGACATGGGTTCAGAGACCCTCCTTGAACCTCTTTCCTCCTTTACCCTTCGCCCTATTGTGTTCCATTTGTTCCTTCCTCTGTGATGTCGTTTTCGTTCCCTTTATAATCCTCACACTTTCCTCATCTTTCCCCAAATTTCTCTTCCTGTAGCCTCAGCATGTGCGTTATCCTCTCCATATCCTGTATCTCCTCTACTATTCCTACCCATTGTGCTATTGTCGTGGGTCTTCTTTGTACCACAGTCTCGTTATTGCTTTTCTGGCCGATATCAACATTATCTTTATTAAATACTTGTCCCCCCCCTTGTATTCCCTCGTGTGTCAGGTCCCCTAAGTAAAGCACCAGTCCCGTTTGTGGTAACCCGTATCCTAATATTCTGATCATTGCCTCCCCTATCTCCTCCCAATACCCCTTCAGCTTCTGACATCCCCAGAATATGTGTGTGTGGTTTGCCCCCTCCTTCCCACACATCCTCCAGCATGCCCTTTGTGTTGGTGCATATTTTCCCTTCAACTCTGGGGTTATAAAGAATCTGATTATGTTTTTCCATCCAAACTCTCTCCATATCCTCGATGTACCTCGCATATGTTACCCCATTCCTTCTCTGTTATTCCTATCTCTAGTTCTCTCTCCCATTTCTCCCTTATGTAATCGGTCGTGTGTCCCTTGCTGTTCATTATAGCCCGGTATATTGCTGATATTACTCTTCCTTGCCCCCCTTCGTATGCCCATACTATCATCTTGATTATTCCATTCTGTTCTTCGTCTTTGGCCCCCCTTATTTTTTTGTTGTAGTAGTCTCTAACCTGTAGATATCTGAAGTGGTCCCTGTTTTCTAGTCCAAATTTCTCCTTTAATTTTTGTAGTGTCTGCATTTCCCCCTTCTCTATCATTTTGCATATCGCTGTTGCCCCCCCCCCCCCCCCCCCCCCCCTCTCCCACTTCCTGAATCCATGGTCCAACCTCCCTGGTTTGAATCTCTTGTCATGTGCTACCCATCTCAGAACCCCTGACTGCTTCTCCAATTTGTGTGTTTTTACTACTCTGTTCCATATGGTCAAGGTGCATTTGGTGATTGGATCTAACAGTCCCTCTTTTTCTTTGAATAGTTCCCTATCTCCCACCAGAGCTTGTACCTTGTATCCCTCCCCTTCTTTTTCAATGTCTTTCCATCTTGCCTCATATCTGTCGTTACACCAGCACGTCACTGCTCTCAGTTGTGCTGCATAATAATAATCTTGTAGGCTGGGTACTGCCATCCCTCCCTCTTCCTTTGGTAGTTGTAGTGTTTTATATCTGACCCGTGGTCTTCTCCCCGCCCATATGAACCTCGATATCAGTCTGTCCCACTCCCTGAATTGATTCTGTGGTATTTGTATCGGCAGTGACTGGAACAGGTACAGTAACCTTGATAGTATGTTCATCTTAATGACCTCTATTCTTGAATTGAAGTCCAAGGGCATTACTGTCCCAGGATATCACTCTTAACATCGATGGTTCCATTGGCACCCCCTCCACTCACATCCGCAACCTTGGCATCATCCTTGACCCCAACCTCTCATTCCGGCCCCATGTAAACCAGATCACCAAAGCAGCCTTTTACCACCATAGGCCTGTCTCCCTATCATTCTCCGCCACTGAAGCACTGGTCCATGCATTCATCTCATCCAGGCTTGACTACTGCAACAGCATCCTGTATGGCGCAACAAACAACATCCTCAATAAACTCCAATTATGTCCCAAACTCTGCTGCCAGCATGTTCACCTCCACCCACCGCTCTGACCACATCAAACCCGATCAAATACAGGATATACTTCAAAATACCTTCACCTTCAAAGCCCTCAACAACCTGCCGCTCCCCCCCCCCCCCCCCTATACCCTATACCTCTCTGATCGCCACACCCCGACCTGTCGCCTCAGGTCAGGTGAAGCCAACTTTTTACTATCAGGACCAAGCTCTGAAGCTCTGGACCTGGGGCCACAGGGGCTTTTGCTGCCCCCTCCCTCTGGAATGCCCTCCCCAGCCACACCCCCCGGCTTTAAATCAGCCCTCAAAACCCACCTTTTCACCCTAGCTTTTGACCCATAGTTGTTGTTTTGTTTTGTTTTGTTTTACTGTTCTTTATTTATAACACACGGAAGCGTCTTTGCACACAGAAAATAACACTATATAAATTATTTATTTATTAATATTATTATTATTATTTTGCTGCTGTAAGATAAGGGTGTTGCCTGCTTATTTAAGAGTGATGCATTGTGGTATGTATAGGTTATCTACGCAAGTAGCTAGTAGTCTTGTTGTCAGAGTATATGTGGGAATGGTAGAGAGAGGTAGAAAATATTGTGTGTAGTCAATAACATAACAGAAAAGAGAGCTTGTTACAGTTTCACCTGCACAATCCTCTCTGTCTCCCTCACACACACCCATGTCTGTCTCTAACCCTGTGTCTGTCCCAACCACTCCCTGCACTTCGGCACGTGCTCTACGGGCGCACAAAAGGCATAGCTGATAATCATCACACTGATGGATGGAGACTCCACGCCTGCCGTCTAACCACCTACAAGAAGACCAGGATCTCCATGCATCAGTTTCAGCTCCTCGTTTATTGACGGCCTGGCAAGTATCTTAAACATTACCTCTGTTACTCATGTTTTTTCCATCATCATGCTAACCTTACTCCCGTTGTGTTTTTTCGTGTCTCCACTCGTTCCATGATTTTTGACGTGTTATGTTTTCCCCGTGTTTTTACCTTGTGTTTTTCCTGTGTGCTTCCCCTCGTTTCTCCGTGGAAAACATACCCTGTCTCTCCGTTATCCCCACAGCTTCAACCCACTGCTTCCCCCCGGTCACAGATACCCCCCGCCAGGCTCAACACACACACACACACCACACTGGAGTGCGTTATCGTTTTTGCAACGTATTATTAAATGCCCTTCAGGGTTGAACTTTCCTCTGTCTCTCGTGTTGTGCATTTGAGCCTACCTGTAAACCGGTTCCTAACAGGAGATCTTACCATGGAAACAGGCTCAGCCAACACCGGATACTCAATGACACGGGCGTCGCCACAGGCTCAGGAAAGCCTCGCGAAGCCTCCGCTGCCATCCAAGCCTTGAACGATCGACTACAGGCCCAGGAGACTCTCCAGCAAGGGGGCACCATTCAGATGAGGGATCTCCTGTCGGCTATCCAGGTACCTTCAGGGCAAGTGGCCACACTCACACTGTCACCTACTCCTCCCACGCTTCTGCCCAGTCACCACCCTCCGTTGCTCCGTCTCACACTCCTTCTCCAGTGTGAGTTCATTTTTGTGCATCAACCCAATCAGTTTTTTTCTCCCACGTCCCATGTGGCTTACCTAACTAACCTCACCACTGGTTGCATTTTAAATTGGGATCAGTCTACCCTTATCGCCTGCACCGCCCTATTCAACGACTATGCTACTTTTCTCTCAGAGTTCAAGTGGGTTTTCGTCAGAGACAAGCCAGCCACCCTGGACGACTTGATCGCTCTCACCATCGACGTCGCTGAACGCATCCGGGAACGTCGGAGGGAGAGGACTCGCCAACAAACCAGCTCGCCACGTCTCCTGGATTCCACTCCCATTTCCCCCATGCCTAAGACCTGTCTCCTCCTTGTATGAGAGTCAACCACCACCACCTCTGGTGAGGAGCTGATGCAGTTGGGAAGGGCCCGTCTTACCACAGCAGAGAGGGAGCTTTGGAGAATGCAGGGTCTGTGTCTTTACTGTGGGACACGGGGGCATCTGTGTGACACGTGTCCCTCTCAGCCAAAAGAGGAAACTCACCTGAGGGCGGATTTCAGATGAGTCGTGTTACTCATTCCCCATCACCTACCAAGCCGGCCAGGTTTGAAGTTACCCTTTCCTGGTCAGGAAGCAGACAAGGGTTTCATGGACGTCCAGTTGGCCCAACCCACAGCTATTCCTCTCCTCTGTCTAGACCAGGGGTCTCAAACTCGCGGCCCGCGGGCCATTTGCGGCCCGCGGGATGATATTTTGCGGCCCCTTACTTGACATCAAAGTGTAGTGTTAATGCGGCCCGCGCGCAACTGTTTGCCGAGTCGTTGCGCGAGAGTTGGACGATTATGGGGCTGCGGCACTGCAGATCCAATGATCCGCACGGACGTTAGACGGTGTTGCACTCGCTACCCAGTCTGTAAGCGCTCTGGCTAGTAGTAACGTTATCATGTTGTGATTTTCGAAGCAAAATAAATATTCAACATTCTCTTTTGAGACTCCGCCTCAGACTCGAAATCCTTTGGCACTTGGAACTTACTGTACTTTGCTTGCAGGTCTGCAGCCATTATTGCTGGATTATGAATAGCACCAACTTTAGCCAAGGTACCGTTAGCAAGCTAAGCTAGCTGACCTAGCTCGTCTCCCCGCATTGCCATTTGATAACGTTAGTCAGCTAACGCTAGTCAAGTTTCAAGTTTCAAGTTTCTTTAATAGTTGTCATACAGAAGTACAGAATACTTTCATACAAAATGCTTCTTACTGTTACGCTCCAGAGACTGTGCTAGACAAGATAGTATCAAATAACATAGTATAGCATGTAATTTAGAAGAAGAAAATGAGGTCACAGTGTTCGGTATAGACATATGTACAATGTTCTGAGTTACCATATAATATACAATACTATGCAGTGTACTAATGTACAGTACTATATAGTGCAAAGCAGAAATGGGATGAGGTACAATTTAGGTACAATTTACAGTAAGGTGTACGAGTTGTAGTGCAATCCTTCATCAATAAATATAAAGTGTGGGGAGTGGGTGCTACAGTGTGTTTGTTTAAAGTGGGTGTGTGCTATAAAGTGTGTGGAGTGGGTGCTACAGTGTGTTTGTTTAAAGTGAGTGTGTGCGTGTGGATGTGTGTGCTATCTGCGTTTGGTGGTTGTTGTTGTGTAGTGTTCATTGTTCGTTTAGCAGCCTGATGGCCTGGGGATAGAAGCTTCTTCTGAGTCTTTCTGTGCTCGCCTTGAGACTCCGGTATCGCTTGCCTGACCGCAGCAGTTCAAAGAGGCAGTTGTTCGGGTGACTGGAGTCTTTAATGATTATCTTAGCCTTGCCCTTGCAACGCTTGTTGTAAATGTTCTGGAGGGTGGGGAGCCCCCCTCCAATTGTGCGTTCGGCTGAACGTGTCACTCTTTGTAGTCTGCTTCGGTCTTGTGCAGTGCTATTCCCAAACCAGGAGGTGATGTTGCCGGTCAAGATGCTCTCTATTGTACATGAGTAGAAGTTCTTAAGGATCTTCTGACTGACTTGGAACTTCCTTAGGCGCCTGAGGAAGTAGAGGCGTTGTCGTGCCTTCTTCACAACACTGTCAATGTGTGTGGTCCATGTCAAGTCCTCGGATATGTAGGCTCCGAGGTACTTAAAGCTGTTGACTCTCTCAACCGGTGCCCCGTCGATGCTGAGGGGGCTGTAGTCCTTGACCCCCGACCTCCTGAAGTCCACAATCATCTCCTTTGTTTTGCTGACGTTCAGGGAGAGGCTGTTTTCCTGGCACCATCCCGCCAGGACCTTGACCTCTTCCAGGTAGTCCCTCTCGTCGTTGGCAGCGATCAGGCCCACCACCACTGTGTCGTCAGCAAATTTGATGATTGTATTGCTACTCCGCTGAGCCACACAGTCGTGTGTGTACAGGGAGTAGAGGAGGGGACTCAGAACACAGCCCTGGGGGGCCCCTATGTTGAGGGTGATGGATGAGGAGGTGCAGTTGCCTGCTCTCACCACCTGGGGTCTGCCGGTCAGGAAGTCCAAGACCCACTGGCAGAGGTCATAGTTCAAGCCCAGGTCCCTGAGCTTGGCTATGAGTATGGAGGGGACTATGGTATTGAATGCCGAGCTGTAGTCGATGAATAGCATTCTCACATAGTTCCCCTGCCTCTTGTCCAGGTGTGATGCTGCTGTGTGCAGCACATGGGCTATGGCGTCCTCCGTGGACCTGTTGGGGCGGTATGCAAATTGCAGGGGGTCCATGTTGATGGGGAGGGAGGAGCAGATGTAGCCCTTTACTAGCTTCTCAAAGCACTTCATGGCTATGGAGGTGAGAGCTACAGGGCGGTAGTCGTTGAGGCAAGCAGGCTTGGATTTTTTGGGTACAGGGATAATAGTGGACTTCTTCAGGCAGGTGGGGATGACAGCCTGTTCTAAGGACAGGTTAAATATGTCAGTGAATACTGGGGCCAGTTGGTCGGCACAGACTTTTAGGACGCGGCCGGGGATTCCGTCCGGACCTGCTGCCTTCCTGATATTCACTTTTTTAAAGGTCCGCCTCACCTCATGCTCTGTTACCCTGAACACTGCGCCTCCATCAGCAGCCGACCCCCCCCCCCCCCCATTGCCGTGGCTTGTGAGCTGGTGTTGTTATTACCAGCATCAAACCTCGCATAGAAGGTATTGAGGTCATTTGCTAAGGAGATGTCACTGTTCAGTTTGAGGGAGGCGCCTTTGTAGTCTGTCATCGTTTTGAGCCCCTGCCACATAGCTCTAGAGTCAGCTTGTTCAAACTGGAGTTCAATTTTATCCCTGTAGCGCCGTTTGGCCTCTGACACTGTCCTCCTTACGTTGTATCGCGCCACCTTGTGGTCATTCATGTTGCCTGCCACTAGGCCGTCGTTGTATGCTTTGGTGCGCTCTCTCAGAGCTTCACGGACGGATTTGTCTACCCAGGGTTTTTGATTTGGGTAAACTCTCATTTTGGTAGTAGGGATTGTTTCTTCCACCAAAGTACAAACATAGTCCAGCACTGTCTCCGTGTAGACATTAATGTTATCTGTGTCGCGGAACACATTCCAGTCTGTGCAGTGAAACGCAGACTGGAGCGTCTCCTCTGACGTCAAATCCCATTTCTGCACCTCTCGCGAGACTACAGGAGTACTTTTGATTCTCTGTTTGTACATTGGTGAAAGAAAGATGGACGCGTGATCTGATTTACCAAAGCCACTATCAGAATGAGCCTTGTAGCCACCTTTAAATTGCGTGTAACAGTGATCTAGGATGTTACCGCCTCTGGTGTTGCAAGTCACATGCTGATAGAAGTCAGGTAATACCTTTCTCAGATTGGCGCTATTGAAATCACCCAGCACCAAAATGGCGGCGTTAACGTTTGCCGCTTGTATTCTATTTACCTCGTCGTGGAGTCTGGAGAGTGCGACGTTGTTGCTGGCTTGCGGTGGAATATACACTCCTACAAGGATGATCACCGTTAACTCCCTCGGGAGGAAGAAAGGACGACACTTGATGGTTATATATTCCAGGTCTGGGCAGCAGTGGTTGGATAATTCCTTCACGTTAGTTGGATCGCTCCAATTGTTGTTAAACATGAAGGCTATTCCACCTCCCCGCTGTTTACCGGACTCTGCTGTACGATCCTTGTGGTGGATAAAGAAGTGTTCAGCTGGTTGGATTGCGTGGTCTGGAACGTCCGACGTGAGCCACGTTTCGGTGAAGCAGAGAACGTTGCAGTCCCTAACGTCTCTTTGGTATTGAATCCTTGCTCGGATGTCATCCAGTTTATTGTCAATTGATTGTACATTGGCTAGCAATATACTGGGCAATGGTGTTCGGTGGCATCTGGATCTCAGCCTGTTACGGATCCCAGCTCTCTTCCCACGCCGTCTGGTTCCTCTGTTCCTGGGATCAAGGAACAAAGGCTCTGGTCCCATTCTCCGGAGGATCTCCTCAGGCCATTGTTGCGGTTCGGAAAGCTGGTCCAGTGAGTAATCCAATCGGTAAGTTTCCCGTAATCCGATGTCTATAAGTGACTGACGGTCATACACATTAAATGCACCTACTGTTGGTACAGACAAAACTCTTAAAACTATAAATATTAACAAAAGTAAGCACAGTCTCGACGGAGCGAACAGAAAGGCAGCCGGACGTTGCAGCGCCATCTCTAACTCAGTAGTCAGTAGCTACTTGACTTAAATACAGTGTTGTGCTAGTTACTGAAAAATAGTAACTCAGTTACTTTACTAGTTACTTCATTTCAAAGTAACTTCGTTACTGTACTAGTTACTTACACCCAAAAGTAATGAGTTACTGTGAAAAGTAACTATTTAGTTATTTAAAAAAAAATAAAAAATAAAATTGCTCAAGTCCCATGCCCCATATACTCAAAATCGGTTGATCAACTTGACAGTTTCCATTCACATCACCGAACTCTGCTAAGCAATGTGGTCTAGAGCGTTTCATTATATATTCCCTCCCCACTGTATGTATATTTCTCTCCCACCCACCCACCCCCTCCTAATGTACAGTCCCCTCCCCATCATATGTATATACTCTGTCAGGATCTAGGGGTAACAGTACTGTATATTTGAATACCGCTTATGTCACAAATGTATCAGTACTAAATACCTATATGTCCCTATGCCATAAATGTCATGTATGTTGTGTATGTCATAAATGTCTATATGAATTGAAAATGGGGGACCCTGATGGAAACAAGACAAACGTCTTTCTCAGGTCTGCATCCCCTTAACAATTGTATGTATTGAGCCGTACTGTATTGTACCCATTCTGCAATCTGTTAAATAAAGTTTTCATTCATTCATTCATTCATTCATCCATTCATTAATTCATTCATAACCATCTTGCAGCGTTGTTTAAGATATCAATCAAAGCATTGCAACGTTAGAATAGTTAGGATATCAATTGTGCATGAAAGGACTATATTTATATTGTTTGATTAGTATTATGAGATTCCCTGGCAGATTTCGTACAGTCAAAATCCGTTGATCTTGAGTTTCAGTGAACACATTGCACTCACCGTCACCAGTCTGCGGTGGTCGAGATGTAACGTTAGTCCAGTTGACTCCAGCAGCCCTTCAAACATGTTCTTTATCTCGTTTCCATGTTGTATATTAATTATAATAATAATAATAATAATTTAGGACCTGCTCCGAGGTCATCATTTGGCACACATGCGAACCATGCATACAATGCGTATCTGCGATTAACCCATCCCGTCGTCCTTCCCCCCCAAGGGCAGCCGGGAGCAGACAGGCGCCACGTGAGCCGCGCCAGGGGACCAATCCAAGTGCTCCTGTCCGTCTTCGTCAAGGACGCCACAGCGTTAGCGATCTTGTTGTTGTGCATGTTTTTCCATTGGGTTTATCTTATCGGGGGGGGAAACCCTTGCGAGCACGGGGAGAACATGCAAACTCCACACAGAAAGGCCTGGGAGATACCCCACCTGGGTAACCGGCATCATGGAAACCTGGTCCCCAAGCGGGATTCGAACCCTGGACCTTCTTGCTGTGAGGCGACAGTGTTAACCACTACACCACCGTGCCGCCTAATTATCTCTCCAAGTAGTTGCTAAATGGTTTGTTAGTTCGTTATTATTACTGCGTTCTTATTATGTAGATTCATAGCGAGCGTCCTCTTGTTGTTTACTGTAGAGAGCGTCTATTTCTTTCAGAACGTCAGTGGCCAATCAGAAGTGCGAAAACCAGAATGAGGCTACGGAAAGAAATAATAATAATAATAATACTTCGTTTTATATAGCGCCTTTCAGTCTACAGTAAACAAAACAAACGCAGGCGAAATAAGGACGCTCGCTATGAATCTACATAAAAAGAACGCAGTAACGAACTAACAAACCATTCAGTAACGTAAGTAGCGTTACTGAATTTCAAAAGTAATGCGTTAGAGTACTAGTTGCGGCAAAAAGTAACTTCGTTTCTGTAACGCGTTACTTTGTAACGCGTTAGTCCCAACACTGCTTAAATACGATTCACCGTGGGTGCATTATTGTTGATAGACGGTCAGTGTCAGGTCCTGGAGAAAGGACATGCCATCATCTGATTTGATGTAACGTTAAAGCGGATGTTGTTCCAACTAGCTAGCTTTTCAGCTGTTAATGCTACAGTATAATAACACCAGCAAGTGAAACACATCCCGTCCAAAGCCATAGATATTCTATATATCTATGGTCCAAGCTCCCCGTCACACGCTCTGTCGGGAACAATGGAATTTAAGAAAGTGTATCTGCTGTTAAAATGACAAACAGCATCACACTTTAAAACACGTTCATTTTATAATCCTCACTCTCCGCAGGAGATAAATGACGTCATGCGATCGGAGGCTAGAATTTCCGATACTGGTGAATGAATGAAAACTTTATTTAACAGATTGCAGAATGGGTACAATACAGTACGGCTCAATACACACAATTGTTAAGGGGATGCAGACCAGAGAAAGACTTTCGTCTTGTTTACATCAAGGTCCCCCATTTTCAATTCATAGTGTGGTCTTCAATTCATATGCCTTTTCATAGATAGATAGATATATTTATAGACATTTTACAGCAGCAAGCATGCAAACTAAACGGATGTCCTGATGAATTGAAAATGGGGGACCCTGATGTAAACAAGACGAAAGTACTTCTCTGGTCTGCATCCACCCAACAATTGTGTGTATTGAGCCGCACTGCACTGGTATCGGAACAACTCTAATTTGAATGCAACCTTTCCTCAAAATTCAGTGCTAAGAACCACAAAAATAAATTGAATGAAATCATCATATTGTAATGATCTGGGGTCTTGTGTGTCACTGTACCCGGGGGGTGTGTTTCCCCCCGGGAGAGATAGGAGGTGGCACCGGAAGTTACGTTGTGTTCGTGAAATATACGTGAAGGAGGGAGCTGTGTGTGTTCCTAACGAGTGAGGTATTGACCTGTATGTTACTCATTGAAGTGGAATTAAATAACCAAAAGAAACATAAACCTCTCCTCATTCTTCCTAACAATACGGGTACGACAGAACGCTACATTTGGTGTCTGAAGTGGGATGAGTGAACTCGGATTGACGCGCACTGTGTACCCTGTGGAGCTCCGCTGTTGGCTAGCTACGTCCATGGCCGCCTAGTTATAGTTGAAAGTGGGGGTGCAAGAATATTTTTTTAATTAAATAATTTTTTTTTGGACAGGCAAGGGGTGGTTTGGAGCCTTCCATGGCAGCCTTTTTTTATTTTTTTATTTAATGAACCTGTACGTGCAATTTCCTGCAATATAGAGCCTTCAATCTTGACCAATAAAGCTGCTCTTTTCACTATAAAACTCAGTTTATATTGCAGTATGATAGCCAATTACTATAATAATAATATATTATACTGTATATACACTGTATATTGATTTTTCGCTCATTCATTTTTATTAAATCAATCTCCTTTCAAATAGGCCAAGTTTTTAATAAGAAAGAGAAAAAAGATATATTTCCATTACCTGTAAATCTTGTGTCTCTTTCTCTCCTTCTCTGCCTCCTCCCTGAGTCTGCAGTGCACAATCATGACATCGATATCAAAAAAAAAAAAAAAAAAAAGTAAAAAAAAAAAAAAAAAAAAAAATGGAGGCCCCTCGTCACTATAGGCCCACGGGCCGCGGCCGTCGTTAATCCGGCCCTGAGCGTTAACGTTTGGAAATGAAGTCAACGTCATCCAGCTCACACCACATATCTAGATAACGTTAGCTAGCGGCTAGCACTAAAGCTAACGCCAACCAGAGAGGGAAACGTTATTATTATTTATTCGAGGAAACCGTATGACCAGATCGCAATTCGGGACCGTGAAACACTTTTATTGTATTGCGTGGTAGAACCGTAGAAGTTCTACTACCACTCAATAGTAACTTATGTCTAACATAATCCTTTTATTTGAACAACTTACTGGAAAAGCCTGCCTGCCTGCCACCAATATTATGACACACTCTGTGGGCTTTGATATTTACACTGACTCAGCCTACCTGGCTGTGCGCCAAGGTCTACGCGCTGGAGATGGGAGGAACTGGATCAAACCATAATGGGGCAGGGGGGGGGGGGCAGTCCCAATCTTTGGAAACTTAAAAACGTGTTATTAAGTGTCATTGCGCATTATTAATTTGATTGAAATTACGTAGTTATGGTTAGATTTATATATTGGGGGGGGGGGGGGTATATCATATTTTTCATATGATCAAAAAGTGGTGGAGCAAGATCATACCCTTGCTCCCCCAAGTTCAATAGTGGGAGAGCAGCTGCTCCGCGTGCTCTTAAGGCCAGGCGCCTATGGCTACGTCACGTTAGCTTAGCAATGACGGCAAAAGAAGAGCCACGCCACGAGATTAAACAGGAGAGGGAGGATGAAGGTCTGTCAAGTGGACTTCCAGACCTGGAAAGAATGCAGGTCTTTGCCGAAGTCGGGGTTGGCAATCTCGGAGGACGGGAGAGTGACGGCCACGCGACGGCGGCGCTGGTACTCCACCCGGCGGCGTCCGGTAGGAATGACATGCAGAGCGTGGCACCATGTGGAGGTGCACACGGCGGATGGAGAGCAGACCAGGCGCTGAAATATTCGGGTAAAGGCAGTCTGGAGGCGTTTTTTATGCAATTTGAGCTGGCAGCCGAACTGAATGGCTGGCCGATGGACAATAAAAAAAAGGCTGCCCATCTCGTTTTGTCCCTCACGGATGATGCCCTGGCATGTTTGAGTGCACTGGGACCGGAAGAGCTGAGAGACTATGGAGCTGTGGTGGGGGCGCTGCAGAGGCATTTCGGTCGATGTGACAATAAAAGCATTGTGGTCACAGAGCTATGTAACCGGCACAGACGGCCCGGTGAGTCCCTTCGTGCACTGGCAACTGACATTGAGACACTCACGAGACGGGCATACAGCCACATGCCCCCCGCGGTGTTGAGTGAGTACGCCAGGGATCAGTTTGTCCGCGCCATCGAGCCGCGAGACCTGCGTGAGCGGGTTCAGCTGCGGCACCCGAGCATGCTGCAGGGGGCCTTGGAGCTGGCGCTGGAGAGAGAAGACCTGCGGGGCGAGACCACACAGGAGGGCGTGAGGGAGGCCCCTCCCACGGTGAGGGTTGCGAGGGAGAGCGGCCCAAGGGAGCCGGAGTGGGTGGGCGCAATGATGGAGCGGATGACAGAGCTGGTGCGTGCCGTAACATTGCAACCACAAGGAGGTGCGGCTCATTCACCGGGGCCCATGCGCTGCTGGGGGTGTGGCCAACCCGGGCATCTCCGCAGGGACTGCCGCAATCGCCAGGAGAGGCAGGGAAACGGCAGGGGGTCCGTGTAGATGGGGCGGAGCGGATCCCTGGCGCCATGTCCCATGCTGCTCTGCCTCCAGCAGAGGGAGCCAATCAGCACAGCCGGGGGGGTGGGGCTCTACTCCCCCCAGAAGCAGACGTTGACACTGAATCAGTCATGGTAGTGGGCTGGACGCATGCAGGCAATTTTTGCTATGTTCCCGTCACCCTGGCTGGGGCGCCGTGTTCAGTCCTGGTGGACACGGGTTCGACTGCGACGCTGATGAGGCCCGACGTGGTCCCGGTGGGGACACAGCTGGAGCAGACGTCGGTGCAGCTGAGGACAGTGACTGGTGAGCTAGCCCCCATGTTGGGGAAGGGAAAGGTGGTCATAACAGTGGGGGGCCTGTCGGTGGAGTTCCAGGTGTGGGTGGCAGAGGTGCAGGACCCCTGCATATTGGGGCTAAACTTTTTGAAGTTTGCCCGATGCCTGCTGGACCTGGGGGAGAACACATTGAGTTTCCCTGGGGGCCCCACTGTTGAGATGATATCCCGCCCACTTCCTCCGAGGTCAGCGCCACTGGCAGTGAGGGCAGCAGAGACACAGTTTAATTCTGCAAGCCCCCTGGACAGTCACGGTAGCTCCCGCTCCCGGAATACCCGCCTGAGATATTCCCCTGCCCACTCGACGGCTGAACGCTCACCCCCCATGCCCATTGCCCCTGACAGGCAGCTCCCTTCACCTGCTGGCAGTACGCCCCTGTCCCCATCAGCAGCCCCATTTACACCCGGGGGCCCCCTCCCCCTGGCGCAGCCTAACATGGAGGAAGAGGCTGACAGGCTAGCAGTTGTGAGGGGCATATGGGAACGCAACGGTGGCCACTTGGAGCCGGAACAGCGAGAGGAGCTGTGGCAGTTGCTAAATGAGTTCAAGGACATTTTTGCACTGACAGATGCTGAAATTGGCTGCACTCACTTGGTGCATCACCAAATAGACACAGGGGACACCCGGCCTATCAGATCACCAGCCCGCCGCCTTCCCATGGCGTACAGAGAAGCTGCAGAGTGCGCCATTGATGAGATGCAGCGGGCGGGCATCATAGAGCCCTCTGCCAGTCCCTGGGCTTCGGGAGTGGTGATGGTAAAGAAGAAGAACACTCCCAAAATGAGATTCTGCGTCGACTACAGACCACTGAACAAGGTGACAAAGAAAGACTCTTACCCGATGCCCCATGTTGATGAGGCGCTGGACACAGTGGCTGGGTCGTCCTGGTTCTCCTCACTAGACTTACGGGCTGGCTACTGGCAGGTGCCCCTCGACCCAGAGTCTAAACCTAAGACAGCCTTCTGCACACCGAGGGGGCTGTGGCAATTCCGTGTCCTCAGCTTCGGGCTGTGTAACGCCCCAGCCACGTTTGAAAGGCTAATGGAGAGCGTGTTGGCTGGCATTCCTCCAGAGGAGTGCGTGGTGTACCTGGACGACATACTGGCCCACGGCAGCTCCTTCCAGGCGGCCCTCCAGACGCTGAGACGGGTCCTGGGGAGGATAGCCGAGGCAGGACTGAAACTTCACCCCGACAAGTGCCACTTCATGAGGAGAGAAGTGGAGTTCTTGGGACACAAACTGACGGGAGAGGGCATCAGCACGCAGGAGGGGAAGATAAAGGCGGTCAAAGAGTGGCCCACCCCCGCAGACAAAGAGCAGCTCGAGAGCTTTGTGGGGCTCGCCTCATACTACAGGAGGTTTGTGAGGGGGTTCTCCTGCATCGCTGAGCCCCTATTTCGACTGAAGGAGAAAGGCGCTGACTTCACCTGGACGCCTGAGTGTCAGCAGGCGTTTGACCTCCTAAAAAAAGGACTAACAGAAGCACCTGTGCTTCGACCCCCAGACCCCTCCCTGCCGTTTGTCCTGGACACGGATGCCAGCAACGTGGGTATGGGGGCCGTGATGTCTCAGGTGGGGCCGGACGGAGAAAGAGCGGTGGCTTACTTCAGCCACACATTCAACAAAGCGGAGCGGAAGGGCGGTTAGGTGGCCGAGCGGAGATTGCGTTCGTCACCAGCCCCGGAGCTGTGAGCTGGATTCGCCTGTTCGAATCCAGCTCACAGCTCCGGGGTTGTCACCAGCTTGGCTGGCCGTCTGCACTAATACAATTGGCTGTATTAGAGGGTGGGAGAAGCTGGCGGGGTGGGTCCGGGTCGTTGTAAACAGCGACTCCTACAGTTCGGTCGGGGCGCCTGCTAAGCGCGGATAGGACTCGAGGGGGATAGTGTGGTCCTCCCACACGTTACGCCCTCTCGATGAGAATCCGCGCTGCCAGGTGAAAAGAAGCGATGATTGGCTGGACGTGTGTCGGAGGAAGCACGTGGTAGCCTCCACTCTCCCAGATGATCTGACTGTGGGGGGTAAGTGCGCAGCGACCAGGAAGGGACTGGGAATTGGCATACGACTAACATTGGGATGGGAGAAAATCGGAGGAAAATGGAGGGGGAAAAAGACAAAAAAAAAAAAAAAAAAAAAAACGGAGCGGAATTACTGCGTCACCCGCCGGGAGCTTCTGGCTGTCGTTGAGGCAGTTAAACACTTCAGGTACTACCTCTGTGGGCCGCCGTTTACAATCAGAAATGACCACTCCGCTCTCCAGTGGCTGACGTCCTTTCGAGAGCCGGAGGGGCAAGTGTGCCGCTGGCTGGAGAGGCTGGCAGACTTCAACTTCACCGTTGAGCACAGGGCCGGCGTCCGCCACACCAACGCTGACGCCCTGTGCCGACGGCCCTGTGCTCCGGAGGGGTGTCGGTACTGTGAGAAGAGGGAGGCAAGAGAGAGAGAGCTCCGGGAGGAGGAAACAATATGCCCCGAGCACGAGGGCGACGGGCCGGTCTGCAGGGAGCTGCAGGTGATCGGAGAAGCGGAGTGGCGAACGCAGCAAGAGCAGGACCCTGATTTAAAACCTGTTTTGCAATGGGTAGAGTCAGGTCAGAAGCCACCCTGGGGGGAGGTGGCAGGGGGCACCACTGCTACAAAGGGACTGTGGGCAGACTTTGCGGCTCTGCGGGTGTGGGATAGGGTTCTACAGAGAGCCTGGAGGGAGCCGGCTACGGGAGAGAACAGGTGGCGGGTGGTGGTCCCCAAAGCAATGAGAGAGACTGTGTTAAAAAGTTCCCATGGCACCGTGGGGGCTGGGCACTTTGGCATCACAAAGACTCTCCGCCGCCTCCGTCAGGGGTTCTACTGGGGACGGATTAAAAGGGACGTAGAGGATTTCTGTCGCCGCTGCGACCTCTGCGCAGCATACAAGGGCCCACCTGATCAGTCCCATGCACTACTCCAACAGCTGGGAGTGGGAGCCCCCATGGAGAGAGTGGCGGTGGATGTTATGGGGCCGTTTCCATGCACGGACAATGGCAATCGCTACGTGCTGGTCGCCATGGACTATTTCACCAAATGGCCGGAGGCATATGCGTTGCCGGATCAGGAGGCCAAGACTGTGGTTGACGCGCTGGTGGAGGGCATGTTCAGTCGGTTCGGCGCAGCGGAAACCCTCCACAGCGATCAAGGGAGAAATTTCGAGTCACATGTCTTTGCCACCATGTGCGAGCAGCTAGGCACCAAGAAGACCCGAACCACTGCTCTGCACCCACAAAGTGACGGGTTAGTGGAAAGGTTCAATAGGACTCTGGGCAAGCAGCTAGCCATTCTCACAGCAGAGCACCAGCGAGACTGGGACATGCACCTCCCCCTCGTTCTCATGGCATACCGATCCGCTGTACAGGAGTCCACCTCCTGCACGCCAGCACTGCTCATGCTGGGCCGGGAGCTCCGGACGCCGACGGAGGTGGCGTTTGGCAAGCCCCCTGACACTCCCCCGGTTCCCCCGGGGAGGGAGTATGCCAGGAGACTCCAGGATCGAATGGAGTCCGCCCACAACTTTGCCCGGGGTCAGCTGGAAAAGGCGGGCATGAGACAAAAAAGGAACTATGATGTGCGGGCTAAGGGGAGGCATTTCCAGGCCGGGGAACTGGTCTGGGTGTATAGCCCTCGGAGGAAGAGGGGGCGGTGCCCTAAACTGGACTGTCACTGGCAAGGGCCATGTAGGGTGCTAGAGAGGGTGGGGGAGGTGGTATACAGGGTACAATTGCCGCTCAGGGGGAGGAAAGTTGCTCTTCACAGAGACAGACTGGCCCCGTACAGAGGGGATTGCCTCCCACTGCAAGACCCAGCCCTCCCAGCGGCCTCACCTAGAGACAGTGTTCCGACCACCACTGGGGCCGGATGTAACCGCCGTTCGAGGGGAGTGCACCGTGGTCCACCAGCGGGGGGTGTCCCCTCTTCCCATACGGGGGGCCCCTCAGAATCACAGACTGTGTCCCCGGTGCGGGACAGACATGGCACTCCCCGGACGGTTCCTGTTCAGCAGCAGCAGGTCGATTCAGTCCTTCGGGCAGGGACAACGCGTCCGCAGAGGCTGCCGCCAGGTCGTTTCAAGGACTTTGTGTAAAAAAGAGAAAAAAAAGTGTGTTCTGCTTGAAATGGAAAATGTTATTGTGAATGTGCTATTGTTGATGTGTCTCTCGGGGCGAGAGCTCAGAAGGGGGGGGATAGTGTAATGATCTGGGGTCTTGTGTGTCACTGTACCCGGGGGGTGTGTTTCCCCCCGGGAGAGATAGGAGGTGGCACCGGAAGTTACGTTGTGTTTGTGAAATATACGTGAAGGAGGGAGCTGTGTGTGTTCCTAACGAGTGAGGTATTGACCTGTATGTTACTCATTGAAGTGGAATTAAATAACCAAAAGAAACATAAACCTCTCCTCATTCTTCCTAACAATACGGGTACGACAGAACGCTACAATATCAAGCTGCAAGCAGAATTATTGTTAAATCTATGTCACAACGAGAAAAAGCAACCAAGTCCTCATTCAGTGGCAAGAAGCCATTATCTCTCTCTGATGCATACATAATAAAATAATGTATGACTGAAGTGATGGAGACCATGTTTGAAGGCAAACAAAAGCAAATCCCCCTCAGATCGCACAGCAACCAGAATAACTGAAATACTGGCTGGTGATTTGATTAAACAGCTTTGTGATAGAATAAAAAAAATGCACAGTGCATTTCCATAGCTGTGGACAGGCCCGGACTGGCCATCGGGAGCACCGGGAGTTTTCCCGGTGGCCTGGCCTGCACAGATAAAAAAAAAATATTATATATAAAAAAATAAAATAAAAAATAAATTAAAAAAAAATTGCCAGGTCATTGTTTCTAGTTGTGGCGGCGGCGCGGCGCGATAGTTAGATAACCTAGGTGGGTGGGGAACAACCAGGATTTCACTGTCTGCGACAGAGTTGGAGAACTATCTGACTCTCTCCCTCACGCGGATTACACACACACACAATGGAGCCGTGCTGCCGCTTGTGATTGGTGGAGGCGGGACCCAGCGATACAACTGATTGACAGCGGAGGCGGCGAATGGAATGGCAGACGGCACTCAGATGCAGAATAAAAGCCAGGCAATGAGCCAGGTAGTGAGGGACTCGGGAGAGATACAGTAGAGCGAAAGTCAATTAACGTTGATGTCAAGATGGACAGTGGAAGAAAGAGAAAGGGTGGAGGAGAGAGGGATAAAACAAAGAAAAAGAAAGGCCCTTACAGGAGAGACTGGTTAACTGTATTATAATAGTAAATAGAAAAATATGTTGTGCTCTTGCTTTTTTCTTTTTGAAGGTGGAGAGAGTAGCATTGCTAGTGCCACAACAGTTTTATTTGAGGTCCATAACAGTACATTGTACTAAGCAATTGTTGGCTCATTAGTTTGTGATTCCCATGCACTAAAATTCACCAGAATGCAGGAAATTAAGTCTTTGTAACAAAAAATGTCCTGGTGGGGGACCCCCAGACCCCCCGCTTAAAAAGTGGCCTGATTGGGGCTATATTTCGCGCTATATCTCCCGGTATGAATTATTTCCCCAGTCCGGCCCTGGCTGTGGATGAGTCCACTGACACCACTGAGAAGCCTATGTTCTGCAGAACCGTTCATGTTCTGAAGAACTGTTCATGTTCTGAAATGTTATTGCTAAAGATTGAGAAGATTGGATCAGTTGTACTTTTTTTTGGAATACTTGAAACCCTTTTTTTGTGGAATATTTGATGCGGCCCAGCCTCACCCAGACTCTACCTCCAGCGGCCCCCAGGTAAATTGAGTTTGAGACCCCTGGTCTAGACTCTCCACCCGCCATATCAGCCCTAGACGGTCATAGTCGCCGAGTGCTTGGCTGAAGACCTCATCCGTCCCTCTCGTTCCCCAGTGGCAGCTGGGTTTTTCTTCGTTAAGAAGAAGGATGGATCCCTCTGGCCATGCATCGACTACCATGAGCTCAACGCCATCACCATCCGGAACACTTACCCTCTCCCCCTCATAAGCTCCAACTTTGAACCCCTCCTCGGAGCCACAGTGTTCACCAAGTTGGACCTCCGGAACGCCTACCATCTGGTCCGGATGCGTGAATATTAAAGGCAACCAACTTGTGTTCAGCTTTTCTCTGATTGGCCACGACCCCCCGCCCCCTTTTGCCGCAAACGCGGCAGGCAAGCGGCAGCGGTCCCAAATGAAATCCATCAGTGGAGGAAGCGGCAGCGGTCCCAAATGAAATCCATCAGTGGAGCCGTGCTGCCGCTTGTGATTGGTGGAGGCGGGACCAGGCGATACAACTGATTGACAGCGGAGGCGGCGAATGGAATGGCAGACGGCACTCAGATGCAGAATAACAGCCAGGCAATGAGCCAGGTAGTGAGAGACTCGGTAGAGATCAGAGAGCGAAAGTCAATTAACGTTGATGTCAAGATGGACAGTGGAAGAAAGAGAAAGGGTGGAGGAGAGAGGGATAAAACAAAGAAAAAGAAAGGCCCTTACAGGAGAGACTGGTTAACTGTATTATAATAGTAAATAGAAAAATATGTTGTGCTCTTGCTTTTTTCTTTTTGAAGGTGGAGAGAGTAGCATTGCTAGTGCCACAACAGTTTTATTTGAGGTCCATAACAGTACATTGTACTAAGCAATTGTTGGCTCATTAGTTTGTGATTCACATGCACTAAAATTCACCAGAATGCAGGAAATTAAGTCTTTGTAACAAAAAATGTCCTGGTGGGGGACCCCCAGAACCCCCGCTTAAAAAGTGGCCTGATTGGGGCTATATTTCGCGCTATATCTCCCGGTATGAATTATTTCCCCAGTCCGGCCCTGGCTGTGGATGAGTCCACTGACACCACTGAGAAGCCTATGTTCTGCAGAACCGTTCATGTTCTGAAGAACTGTTCATGTTCTGAAATGTTATTGCTAAAGATTGAGAAGATTGGATCAGTTGTACTTTTTTTTGGAATACTTGAAACCCTTTTTTTGTGGAATATTTGATGCGGCCCAGCCTCACCCAGACTCTACCTCCAGCGGCCCCCAGGTAAATTGAGTTTGAGACCCCTGGTCTAGACTCTCCACCCGCCATATCAGCCCTAGACGGTCATAGTCGCCGAGTGCTTGGCTGAAGACCTCATCCGTCCCTCTCGTTCCCCAGTGGCAGCTGGGTTTTTCTTCGTTAAGAAGAAGGATGGATCCCTCTGGCCATGCATCGACTACCATGAGCTCAACGCCATCACCATCCGGAACACTTACCCTCTCCCCCTCATAAGCTCCAACTTTGAACCCCTCCTCGGAGCCACAGTGTTCACCAAGTTGGACCTCCGGAACGCCTACCATCTGGGTGAATATTAAAGGCAACCAACTTGTGTTCAGCTTTTCTCTGATTGGCCACGACCCCCCGCCCCCTTTTGCCGCAAACGCGGCAGGCAAGCGGCAGCGGTCCCAAATGAAATCCATCAGTGGAGGCTGCATCAGTGGAGGACGCAGGCTGCTGACTGATTATGAAATGAATGAATGAAGCACGGAGCATAAGGTATAATGTTATTTCACGGCATTTGTAACGTCATAACATCAGTGGAGGACGCAGGCTGCTGACTGATTATGAAATGAATGAATGAAGCGCGGAGCATAATGTATAATTGAAGCGCGGAGCATAATGTATAATGTTATTTCGTAACGTCATAACATCAGTGGAGGCTGCTGACTGAACTAGAAACTGTACGCTGTAACGTTATTATGTTATTTCGCGTTTTTAACAACCAACTACCAGAACTATCAGAGAGCGCTCGCTTACCTATAGACAAATGGTTTGATTTCTCTGATCAGAATTACCTGAAACAGGTGTCATGCTTGGCTCTCAAGAAGAGAGCATTCAGCTTCCAAGAGCTTCGCGAAGCAGCTGAAGCTTTTAATATCAGCAGCAAACTGGACTCTGCATTGTTTAAAACATTTTGTGGGTTCACCAGACACATATTGCGGAGACTGTGCTGTCATATATAGGGTTTGTGGAGACTTTGGGTCTCACCATTTTTGTTAGCAACTGAGTGATCCGCTATTCACAATAAAAACATTATTATATTGTGAAGATCAACCATCGCATTCCGTCTCCTCTCTTCTACACTTCACTGCTAATAATGCTCAGGAAAAGATGGCTGAAAAGACTTAGCTCCTGCTCTTTCTATTAATGGAGTGATTTTATCAGCTTGGATACCAAGATTGATGGTTACCTGCTTAATGATGAAAGTGTGATTAAATAAAGATGTTGGTGACATGTTGGCTGAGAAGGTATTATACATTATGCTCCGCGCTTCAATTATACATTATGCTCCGCGCTTCATTCATTCATTTCATAATCAGTCAGCAGCCTGCGTCCTCCACTGATGTTATGACGTTACAAACGCCGCGAAATAACATTATACATTATGCTCCGTGCTTCATTCATTCATTTCATAATCAGTCAGCAGCCTGCATCCTCCACTGATGCAGCCTCCACTGATGGATTTCATTTGGGACCGCTGCCGCTTCCGCGTCTCTCAGCGCGGATAAGGGCGTGTGCTAGGGCGGTCACGTGGCCGTGTGGCCAATCAGAGAAACGCTGAACGAAAAGCTGAACACAAGTTGGTTGCCTTTAATATTCACGCGGTCCGGATACGTGAGGGGGATGAGTGGAAGACGGCATTCAAGACCCCCTGAGGCCATTACAAGTACCGCGTGATGCCCTTTGGACTCACCAATGCGCCGTCATTTTTGTGGTCCTCTAACTAGACGACATCCTGATATTCTCCAGGAGCATTGAGGAACACATCCAGCACGTTCGCCTCATCGTCCAATGACTCCTGGAAACTCCCAAAAACGATTCAATGTGACTGGGTGAAGCTCTTGATCCACGTTACTCGAAAACTCTGCCCGGATGAATTTCATTGATACACAGCCACATACACAGAGTCACAAAGGGAGTGCAACATCGGCCGCATACCACCAGATAGCAGTATTGTACTTTTGCGATCTCAGAGTAATTCCATATGGTTACACAGCCTTCCTGGATGATTTATAAATGGAAATATCGAATAAAAGAAATAACGATCAAATAACGTATACGTGGTTGGCGTTATTCGATTGGCAGACAAACACGTATTAAATCGTTGTTGGCAGGGAATGAGTTAAGGGGATACAGACCAGAGAAAGACTTTCGTCTTGTTTACATCAGGGTCCCCCATATCAAGCTTGTATTGCCACATTTAGATGATGAATAAAACGTTGAAGCTTGTAAAGGCATGATGACGATTAATTAACAACGCGCACTCTAGTCTGCACTGGACTGTTTCTCCCCTCCTCCCATCCCCCTTACTACAGTTGTGCCTGAGACAAAACCATGATGAATGATATGTTTGTAACACAGCAGAGTACAATAGGCTGAACATTTTCATTGTTTTCTTGTTTGCCTAATAATGATAACCAATGGAAAGACACACACACACACCACACACACGCACACACACGCACACACACGCACACACACCAACGTTCTTCCGCACGCTTTCCTCTCACGAGAAAAAAAACAAAACAATGCAAACGTACTTTTGCTGATCTGGACTAAGCTCCTCTCCAGTCGAGCTGCAGTGTTTAAATCCAAAATATTGATAAATCCTCTGCCATTGTTGTGTAATATGGCATCTCTTCTCTAGACAGAGCCTTCTTTCTCTGCCTCACATGAAGTTAAATTTACGACTAGAAGTGAAATTGAAACTATACACCGGTTAATTTACTTAAGTGGATTCCTGAACACAGAATTAATGTCACCGTTATCACTGACTGACTACCGTGGCAAGCCTAGGTGGAACTAAGTATAACTTAATAAAAAATTATTATATTTAAAAATAATAATTATAATAATTGGCATAAAAAGGGCACTTTTTTATGAGGTACAAAAGGGCAGGTGCTCGAGCACCCCTTGGGCTCTATGTGTGCACATGCATGTAGGTGTGCATTTATTTTGCTTTGATGTGGGACTAAGCCAACGAGGGACAGATCCCAGCCACTGTTTGCACTCCAACTCATAATAGCCATCTCTATCTATCTTTCTCTTTCTCTCTCCCTCCCTCTCTCTCCCTCCCTCATTCACGTTCTTCCGTCACGTGCACAATGAGTGCTCAGCGGACTGTGCCGTCTGTTGACCGTTCCGATTGGGAGGTCGAGCAACTCTGGGGGGGGGGGGGGTGAAGGGATGAGTGGCTCGTCAGAGATAGAGAAAGAGAGAGTTGTGGAGTGGGATTATTGGTTTATGGCTGGGAATGTGGTTGGGATGAAGTGGAAGTATTGGTGAGAATCTCTATATGATATCATCACAATACTGAGTTCTACAGGGGCTCCAGGTGCATGTAGGGACGAGTATATTCATGTCTTTCCACAAATCCTCAACCTGGATTTCTGTCTCGCTCTAAATAAAATGTCTAGTTTTTTGAGCCCATAGTTCCTTGAAAAAATAGAGGCTTGAATTTGCTCCACATTATGATCATATCAATGCAAGATCAAGAAGAAAGTCCATCAATAAAACAATTAAAAACAACTGCAGAGTGGGGTGAAATGGGTAGTCATTAAAGATATAAACTGTCCAAAGGATACTAAAGTATTGCGTTTGAATGTACATTGCAAGACATTCCATGTGTCTGGAGCACAGCAGCTAAAAGCAGATTTCCTCAAGTTTAGTGTAAACTCTGGGAGTTTGAAGTGTAAGACAACAATCATTTGAGCGATTATGATAAGGTCCAGAGGACCAGTCCAATAATGAAGTGATATACTGTAAGGGGGAAGATCTCCAACAATGGCTTTATATAGAAATATATGCCAGTGCTAATCACGTCTCTCTGCAAGAGAGGACCACCAACCTTATTGTACAAGATACAATGGTAAGTATTATAACTATCACCGGTGATAAATCTGATGGGCTGAGTGAATCCAAGGGCTTAAGAATGGAAGCAGTAGCATGTCTATAAATATCCATAATCCAAGACAGATAGAAAAACTGCTGAATGCATTTATAATGAGTTTTTATCCAAAGTGCTTTATGATCTATAACTCATACTTACCCATTCACTCACACACACACACACACACACACACACACACACACACACACACACACACACACACACACACACACACACACACACACACACACGCACGCACGCACGCACGCACGCACGCACGCACGCACGCACGCACACACACACCATCAACCTGATTGTTGGGAACAGTTAGGGCTTAAGTGTCTTGCTCAAGGATACTTTGACACGCTGCTGTAAGGAGCCGGGATCAAACCGGGAACCTTCAGATAACCAGACGACTACTCTACCTCCTGAAACACTGCTAAACCTAACCTTCAAATCACCAGATGACTGCTCTATCTCCTGCTTCACTATCTAACACTAACCTTCAGATTACCAGACAACCACTCTACCTCCTGTTCACTGCTAAAGGTAACCTTCAGATTACCAGATGACCATCCTGGTACAGGGAGGGACTCAAACCAATCGCCTTCCGATCCCGCAATCTCATCTGTCTCACCTGGAGGTTAGGTGCTGTCACTGTCTGGCTGTTGATGTTTCTTTACCAAACAGGCTGTCGACCAGCAGAGATCAGGTCAAAGATCACCTCTGGGCCAGGTGGCCAGAAACAGACAGGTGTGTGTGTGTGTGTGTGTGTGTGTGTGTGTGTGTGTGTGTGTGTGTGTGTGTGTGTGTGTGTGTGTGTGTGTGTGTGTGTGTGTGTGTGTGTGTGTGTGTGTGTGTGTGTGTGTGTGTGTGTGTGTGTGTGTGTGTGTGTGTGTGTGTGTGCGAGAGAGAGAGAGACACGGATGGTCAGCTCAGCTCAGGTGTCCGTCTGGCCGAAGGAGACGGAAGTGTCTGCTTCCTGTCTGACGCCCCAGGGCAGGCTGGGTAAATTAACCCAGCCAACAGACAAGAGATGTTATTATCTCCATCTGGTAAGTATCGATTAGTAGTATGAGAGATGTTATATTAGGTACATATGGTAAGTCTATCGATTAGTAGTATGAGAGATGTTATATAAGGTACAAATGTTAAGTCTATCGATTAGTCGTATGAGAGATGTTATATTAGGTACATAATGGTAAGTGTATCTATTATTAGTAGTATGAGTGATGTTATATAAGGTACATATGGTAAGTTTATCTAGTATGAGTGATGTTATATAAGGTACTATGGTAAGTTTATCTAGTATTAGTAGTATGAGAGATGTTATATAAGGTACATATGGTAAGTCTATCGATTAGTAGTATGAGAGATGTTATATAAGGTACAAATGTTAAGTCTATCGATTAGTCGTATGAGAGATGTTATATTAGGTACATATGGTAAGTGTATCTATTATTAGTAGTATGAGAGTGAATGAATGAATGAATGAATGAATGAATTAATGAATTAATGAATGAATTAATGAATGAATGAATGAAAACTTTATTTAACAGATTGCAGAATGGGTACAATACAGTACGGCTCAATACATACAATTGTTAAGGGGATGCAGACCTGAGAAAGACGTTTGTCTTGTTTCCATCAGGGTCCCCCATTTTCAATTCATATAGACATTTATGACATACACAACATACATGACATTTATGGCATAGGGACATATAGGTATTTAGTACTGATACATTTGTGACATAAACGGTATTCAAATATACAGTACTGTTACCCCTAGATCCTGACAGAGTATATACATATGATGGGGAGGGGACTGTACATTAGGAGGGGGTGGGTGGGTGGGAGAGAAATATACATACGGCGGGGAGGGAATATATACATGCGGTGGGGAGGAGACTGTCTATTAGGAGGTGGTGGGGGTTTTGGGCATTTACGGTGGCCAGTTTCAAATTGCAGCCTCCCGTAGGTGCTCTTTAAGAGCGGTTTTGAATGTGGGCAGGGATTCACATTCCTTTACAGCTTTGGGTAGGGCATTCCACATTGTTGTGGCATAATTGCGAAACGTGTTTAGTCCCTTGTTTGAGCCGAATCTGGGTTTAACATGATTTGTTGAGCTTCCTCTGGTGTAGTGGTTGTGGTATTCACTGACCTTTGGGAAGTATTTTGACATGTACATGGGCACCCCGGTCGTATAGTGTATCTTGTAGACCAGGCCCATTGCAAGTTGCTGTACTCTGTCGTCTACTCTAAGCCATCCTAGGTTGTCAAAGTGGGCAGGGGTGAGGTGGGTTCTGGGGTTCAGGTCAAGTAGTAGTCTGACCAGTTTGTTTTGTGATGTTTGTAATTTTGTTTTAAGCGCCTTTGAGGTGCTTTGGTACCATGAGGTGCACGCATAGTCATAGTACCCTTGAATGAGTGCTCCTGCCAGAGTCTTCAGGGTATTCTTGTTTACCAGAGAGGAGATCCGGTACAAGAATCTAGTTCGTTGGTTGACTTTTTTTTATTACATTGGATGCCATTTTGTCACAGGAAAGATTTGCCTCTAGGATGGAACCCAGGTAGGTAATTTCGTCTTTCCTTGTGACAATATTGTCACCCACTGTAACTGAGAAGCCATCGGTCTTGCTGAGTTTGTTATTTGAACCGAAGAGAATGGACTCTGTTTTGCCCATGTGTAATGATAGTTTGTTATCAGCGAGCCATATGCAGATTTTGCCTAGTTCCGAGCTGAGGGTTTTTTCAACCTGCAACTTGTTCTTGTCGGAGACCAGCAGGGCTGAGTCGTCCGCAAACAGGAACAAGTTGCAGAGATGTTATATAAGATACATATGGTAAGTGTAACTGAGGGGTACAATTCCCTGACTGTATTGATAAGTATGGTATCATTAAACCACTACCGCTTTATGTACTTTAATTACTGGCCATACAGTACATGATATATAAATATAATGAACACTTCCCACAATGAATCGGTTCTACACAAAGTTGTCTTTAAGTATTTATTGCAGCAAAAGGTACATAATACTTCTCTATTATACTTTGAATGCACTTGTAAGGCAAAGGAATGTGCGTAGGCAAATCAACAATGAATGTCCATTCTCTGGTTACGCAGGAGGTAATTATACAACCTAAATCTTAGGGAATTATATCTATGGTACACTAGTAATATATAGCTGGAGATACTGGAAGGGTCCCCCCGGTTGTAAGCCAGCAGGGGTAGAGGATCTGTCGGTAGTAGAGAGTCTGGTCAACGATGACTAAGGAGACTCCAAGTACAGGAGACGGTGCAATAGTCTCTTGATCCACAGACGAATACAGCTGTTCTCCGTAGACTGTAGCTCCACAGTGAAGAAAGCTAGCCGGCCTCAGGCTCTCTGAGGCGCGGACTCGACTTGGCTCCTCACAGGGTAAATCCAACACGTGTAGGCGTCGGCGATTCTCCGCTCCATAAATCACAGGACCAAAACAAATATAATCCAGCCGCAAAGGGCTATGTAGTCGTCGGGTAGATTAATCCAGTGTACATGTCCACACGGTTCTCGTCTAGGTCTCCTCGGGTGAAAGCGCCATGAAAGCAGCCCAGCCTGGATAAGCACTCTAGCTGATACGAGGAAGCGTTGGTGATGCTGGTCACTGTAGAACTTTAGCCGCACGATACACTATACACAAATAGACTATTACTGACTTAATAGAAATATGTCGCACTCGACGGTATAGCGCCAAACTCTGACAATTCAGTTATTAATTCGCACGCGGTCTCAATGCTCTATTCTGGGGCCAAACAGGCCATACTTCACCGCACAGAGTATCGTGGGTGAGGCTTCAACTTATTGGGTAACTCTGACTTCTGACTAAGTGCTTCTGTATTCACCTGCGCCATATTTATATGCACGGCGAACAAACTAGTGCCAACCTCATTTCTGTCTCGTAGCCCTGGGCAAGGCCGGGCATGCACAGACATGTCTTGACGGTGACTTTGAACCTGACTCCGGAGGCATGGCTCTGGCGCCTGTGGACCACTGTCCAATAGGAGAATGAAATATTATGGTCTGGTCTGAAGGGATATTCCGTGTATATGTACAAGGAATATACAAGGGATATCAAACGATATACAAATACTATGCAATATATATCAATCAATAAATATATATATTCGGTTTAATCTGATCCTTTGTAACAGCCGCCCCCTAATTAGTCCCACCTAATTAGCTAAGCAGAGACAGATTAACCGCACTGTCCACTACTCAATGTCTGTTGTGAGGGGTCGGTCAGTTCACAAAGTCATGGGGTCATGGTCGTCATCGATAGTATCGGGGAGCCTTGGCAGTTCTATTAGCCTCGCCACGGGTCGGGTGTAGATCCGTCCTTGGACGAGCACTTCGGCTGCTCGGACCTTTCCGTCGGCACCGGTGATCACTTTGCTTACGCGGCCAGCCGGCCACATAGCTCGGGGTAGTGACTGGTCGATAATCATGACGACTGTTCCTTCTGTCAAATTGTCTCTCTCTTTCACCCATTTCTGGCGGGTCTGTAGAGACGGTAGATAGTGGAGTAGGAAGCTGTTCCAAAACTTGTCAGCCAATACTTGACTGTACCTCCACATTCTTCGGCCGTTCGCTTCTTCAGGCCTGTACATTGTCTGTGGTAGCGCGGGGTCCAGCCGCCCCATCAAGAGTGTGTTGGGGGTGACTGGGTCGACATCTGCTACATCACTTGAGACGTAACCGAGGGGCTTTGAGTTCAATACTCCCTCGATCTCCGTGAGGACTGTCATTAGGACTTCTTCCGCCACGGTCTGGGCCCCAAGCACGGCGTACAGGGCTGTCTTTATTGAACGTACTTCTCGTTCCCAAGTTCCACCGAAGTGAGGTGCGTTCGGGGGATTAAACTGGAAGTCAATCTGGGATGGAGCGAGGTGGGTCTTAAGTTCTGGGCCCATAGCTTGGAAGCTCTCTCTCAGCTCTCTTTCTCCGCCTTTGAAGTTTGTCCCGTGATCAGACAATAATATAGACGGTTTGCCTTTCCGCGATGTGAATCTTCGGAAGGCCATAAGGAATGAGTCTGTGCTCATGGTTGGAAGGAGTTCTATATGCATCGCTCGGGTGGTCATGCATTTGAATACAATACCCCACCGCTTCTCGGTTCCTCTTCCTTTCTTTATATACAGCGGGCCGAAACAGTCCATACCGGTGGAGTGAAAAGGCTTGTCGCCGAGTCGGAGGCGACAGGGAGGTAGGTCAGCCATCCGGGGTATACTGGGCTGCGCTCGCCACTTACGACAGTCTAGACAGGTTCGCTGGAAGCGCCGCACTGCTTCTCTCCCTTGCAGTATCCAATAACGACGTCTGATCTCCGCGAAGACTCTCTCTGCCCCGGCGTGATGCACATTCTCGTCGTATTTCTTTATGATCAGCTCTGTGACCTTGTGTCGGCTGTTTAAGACTATCGGGTACTTGACGTCATCCGGTAAGTCTGGAGCTCTCCGCAGACGACCACCCACTCTGATGAGACCATGGGCGTCGCTCTCGGGGGCTAGGTGGAGCAGTCTGCTGTCTGATGGGACGGGCTTTGCTCCCTGTAGACAGTCTAGCTCATCGGGGAACGAGTCTCTCTGGGCTCGTTGTAGTAGAAGAAGTTCTGCTTCTTCGTAGTCAGCTGCTGTAATGTCAGTAGTGAGCTGAACCTCTGGGTGGTGCCACAGGAATGTCTTTAGCTGCGCACTCTCTAGGGTGAGGCAATCGTCTATGTCGGGGTCTGTGGAGACGAGTGTGTTCAATCCACAGAACATAGATTTCTTGTTTTCGGCCTCCTCTTTATTCACTTCCCGTGGGGTGGGTGTAGGCCACTCTTCTTCCGGGAGCTTGAGGAACTCTGGCCCGTCACTGTATAGGTTGTGACGGGTGAGGTCATCCAGGGACATTCCCCGGGTGATGACGTCAGCTGGGTTGTGTTTTGTGTCCACATACCTCCAGCTTGCTACTTCTGTTAAATCTTGAATCTCTGTGACTCTGACTCCCACGAAGACCTTGTATCTGCACGAATCAGACCGGATCCATGTGAGTACTGTCGTGGAGTCTGACCACAAGATTGTTCTTTGCACCGGAATGGTGAGTTCACGTTGGATTAACGTGGCGAGTTGCGCTCCTGCTAGGGCTGCGCAGAGCTCTAGATGCGGGATAGATTGTTGCTTTCGTGGGGCTATTCTTGAGCGAGCCAGGATGAAAGCAGTATGTATTTCTCCTCCCTCCTCTCGGGCACGCAAGTAGGCCACCGAACCGTAGGCTACTTCGGAGGCGTCGCTGAAGACGTGCAGGTCCATCTGGCACGTCTCCGGCCTCACTGTGGGTGGGAAGTAGCTGCGGCGTATGTTGACACCTGGGAGTGAGCTGAGTTCCGTCTCCCACTCTCTCCATGTGGATGCAAGGTGTTCGGGTATGGGGTCGTCCCAGCCCTGGTCCTTGTCCCATAACGCTCTTACAATCATCTTTGCCCTGGTGGTGTAAGGTAGAATACATCCCAACGGGTCATATTGTCTGGCGAGTGTTCTGTATACACTCCGTCTGGTGGTCGGTAGTGCAGTCGACCTTCCCTGCTCCTTGGTCAGGGGTGTGTGTTTATAATGGAGCGAGTCTGTTTTGAAGCGCCAGACTAGTCCTAATGTCATTTCTTGGGCTTCTCCTGGGATGGTCGCCATCCAGGTCTCGCTGCTTGCTGCCTTGTCCTCGGGGGAGCGGCTGCGCAATACTTGCGGGTCGCTGCTGGCCCACTGGCTGAGATCAAAGCCGCCTTTGATCAGGGAGGCGCGGAGCTTGAGTAGAAGGGCCTCGGCTTCTTCTGGCGTCGAGACGCTTTGCAGACAGTTGTCCACGTAGAAACTATTTCCTACACTTTGTCGGACCTCTTCATCAGCTGCTGGGTCCTCTGCGACGTGTTTTTGCAGTGCAAACGTAGCACAGCATGGGCTGCATGTGGTTCCGAAAGGGAGGACTTCCATTGATAGATGGCTGGTTGCTCATCCCCGATCCTCTCTCTCCATAGGAACCGCAGCAGGGGCTTGTCCTCCTCCACTAGTCTCACCTGCAGGAACATCCCTTTGATGTCGCCGCTGATGGCCACCTTGTCTTGGCGGAAACGTAGTAACACGCCTAGTAGAGAGGGGCCGAGTGTTGGGCCGGGCAAGAGCTCTTTATTCAGATTTTGTGATCCGATCTGGTAGCTGCAGTTGAACACAATACGATCCTTGCCGTTGTGGTGGACTTTGTGGTGCGGCACGTACCATGATTCGGTCGTCTGATCGGCCTCTTTAATGTCAATTTTCTTTATGTGTCCCGCTGTGATTAGCTTGTTAATCTCAGCGCGGTACACAGTCTCTTGAGCGGGGTCTCTGGCTAGGCGCCGCTCTGTGTTCAATAGATACCGCTCCGTCGCTTCTTTTGGGGCGTGGAAGGTAGGCATACCCTCTCGCCTCAGGAGTGGAGTTGCGTATCTCATCACTCCGTTGACTTTGACTCTCTTTGTCCCTTGCTCGAGGAGGGCTATAGCGTAAATGTCTTCCTTGGAACGAATGTCTTTCTTTTCGTTCTTAAAGGGCATTGTCTCTAGTGTCCATAGCCTCTCGACATGCTGTAGGAGGGTGGTGTCTTCTTCTGTCACTCTGGAGTGGAGGCAGCTAGTGGCTGCTGTTCGGTTAAGAGACTTAGCGAGGGGGCCTTGTAATGTCCATCCTAGGCGGGTCTCGACTGCTGCAGGACAGCCTCTGGGCCCTGTGTGGACCCGGTCTATCGGGACGATGAGGTCTGCATGGTCGGAGCCTATCAGCAGGGTCGGGGTGGCACCGTCTATGAGCGGTATAGGTAGTTGACGCAGGTGCACATATTTATCCATCAGCTTGGCGATGGGGTAGGTGTACTGCGACAGGCCTATTTCTTGGCTGGTGAAAGCGTTAGTAATCCTATACCGTCTCTCTGGCTGCCCGCTTGCTGCGATAGTGAAGGAGACATTCTCGCCCTTTATCGTCTTTAGATCTCTTCTTATTGTCCGAATCGTCATCTGGTTTTCGCTCCCCCGCAGCCCCAGCTGGGCCGCAGCGGACGCGAGGAGAAGGGTCTTCTCTGACCCGTCGTCAAGGACGGCGTAAGTGTCCATGACCTTATCTTGGTAACTCAGTGTTACGCGGACCACCTTTAAGAGCACCCGGGCGCCCCCGCTGCTGGCGGGGTCAATGTACATAACACTTGCCTTTGTGCTGCTTGAGGGTGCAGGCTTTCTTCTGTTACTGTCGTGTAGGACATCTAGGTGGGCTCCGTCACACCGACTACACCTCTTCTTTAAGCGGCAATCGGCTGCCATGTGACTGCGCGCACATCGGTAACAGCGTCGGTTGGACTTTATCCATTGACTCACCTCGTCGGCGGTCATCTTCTTGAACGTGTCACATTGTGACAACCAGTGTTCCTTTTCGCAGTACGGGCACACCATCTTCCACTTCTCTTTCATCGAGGGGGTACTGTGGTTCTTGCTGCTCGGTACTGATTCTGATTGGTGCATGTCACCAATCTTCGGCCATCGTTTGCTCTCCTAGGTCCCTCTCTGGAGCTTGGGGTGCTCCGCATGAACGTATCCAACCGTAGGCTGTTGACCTCTCTCGCCAGGAAGTCGGCTAGGTCTAGGAGGGATGGCTCGGGACCGTTAGGATCACGGTGGTCTCTTTGCCGCCTGAAGCGCTCTTGTCGGGCGGGCGGAAGCTTCTCTAAAATCCTCTCGACATTAGAGTTTGCGTACAGTTCGTGCATACCCTTTTCTCTTTGCGCCCCCAGCATCCCTACCAGGGATTGTACCTTGATAGACAGGTCATCTAGTGAGCGATTGTCTGTGGCTGGGGGTAGGCGGTCAATATGCCTTATCTCTTGTATTACGTAGTCCCATATGCGTCCATATCTTTGGTCGAGTGCTGCTAGAGCCGCTGTGTATGGGGTAGTAGAGGTGGCATAGGCCAGCGCTATATTGTGCGCTCGGGGCACCTTGAGGTGCTTCAGTAGGATAGCATACTTGTACGGTTCATCAGCTACATCGGACATCATTGTCTCTAGGCACATTCGTAGCTCCGTGTACTGTGCTCTGTTCTCGTGGGTGAAGTCCGGAAACGTCGGTGTGCCAATGTATGATGCCATGGATGGCTGGCACAGTGTTTCTCAACTGGTGGGTCGCGACCCAAAAGTGGGTCGCAGGGCCATTTTGAGTGGGTCGCGGATGTGTGTAAAAATATATATATATATATATATTTTTTTTTTACTTTTTTTTTTGCACTACCTATCTTTGTGAAAGTGGCTTCTCAGCTCTGGTCCAGCTGAAGACAAAGCGGAGGAACAGATTGGACATTGAGCATGACCTCAGAGTTGCTTTGTCTACCATCACCCCAGACTTTGAGACTCTTGTCAGGAGCAAACATCATCCCCAGTTATCCCATTAGTTCCCTGCATGTTAAGCTAAGAAGTCTGCTAAGAAGGATATATTATTTATTATTATTATTATTTTATTTCATTGTGTTTTTAGCCCTTAGTTGCACTTTTGTTGCAACCCCAGTTATCCCATTAGTTCCCCCAAACGTAGGTCTGTTATGTTAAGCTAAGAAATCTGCTAAGAAGCATATATTATTTATTATTCTTTTATTTCATTGGGTTTTTAGCAATAGTTGCACTTTTGTTGCACTTTTTTGTGTTTATTTCATGTTTTGAAAGATTGCGTATTACTGCAATTTTCTTTTTTTACATAAATCATAGTGGTTCAAAATTTTGGGTCGCGACTTAATGACTAAGGAAAATGTTGGGTCCCGAGGCTAGACCAGTTGAGAACCACTGATATAAGGTACTGATATATGCCACGCTAAATCTCAGGTCAGATTGATAACTCCATAACTCATTGGTCTGCTCATCTTGACATCAAGCAGGGCCCTGCGATGTGGTTGACATTCAGAACCCAATGCGTCTACAAAATGTTGTTGTTACACCTGACCAACAGAGATAGCGAATGCATCGTTCCGACCCCCTCCGTCATTGACCAGGTCAAGTGATAGAAGTTGCGAAATCTCTTATTTTATTTGATCACCGGGAAGGATTTATCTGACCAGTATGACCCTGTCGTTAATCAGATGATGTCCATTTCCCTAATCCGTCACACGGCAACTTGGAGAGAGTTACTCTACGAAGTCACAATGCAACGCTTACTATCCAGAGTCAAAATTCTATATAATTTTTAATAAGCCCATATTATCTACTTCTTTTTTTAGGTCTCTGTAGTGAGAAGAAAGACATATGTGATCATTACCACTAGAGTTTTTACATCATAAATAATGTGTGGACGGGGCAGTGTTTCTGCCGATTCTCCGTTATCATGCAAAAATGGGTAAGGTTACAAGTGCAACATATTTTAAAGCTTACCAGGATGGTCAGAAGGATTTACACGAAGTAGTTTCCAAAAGGTTTTAATAAAAAAATACAAGAGTACAAAGAAATGCAAAATCAGGTTACAAAGTACAAAAAGTTCCTCTAAAACATTTCAAAATGCAAAATCAAAATCTCATCTGTCTCTAGCGAGCCGGCCTTTTTATAAGGTCCGTCACGTCACGCCATCATCAGTACATAGCTTCCAATCATTGTACAGTACGTGTCATATCCCTCCTTCAGTTATTTGTTACTTTGCCGTTACATATCAAATCAAGTAATTCATAAGAATACAATGCCCCTCTGACTAGGGCTGCCTTCTCTTGGCCTTGGCATTCCCGCCGTTACCTCCCCTGGCCTGGGGCCTCTCGTTCTGACTCACACTATCAGTAAGAGAAACAGACGGATCAGTACGGAACAGGCAGTAAAAATGCAGGCAGGACAGGCAAGGCCTTCTGTAGGTATCATCGCCAAGCATATCATTCTTTTTAAGCAGAAAATTATGAAACATATAATTAATATAGCATTATATATATATACCTTTATACCAACAGTATATATGTTTCCATAATTATTACATGTGAAAAATAGTTTATACGGCTATAGTGGCCCCTCCCTTCTCCATGGCCTCACAGTTTTACACAAGTGGGAGGAAGAATATACAGACATTCCTCATAATCATATATAATAAACATAAGAACAGGATGACATTATACAGAGTGTCACTCGTTGACTGTGACTCTCAACACCCCCTCTGTCATCTTGTTCTGTCATTTTCCACTGTCTTTCTAGCGTCTGTACGGGGGGACGAGATGGCGATTGCAGGGTCACATGGCTGTGACTCTCCACACCCCCTCTGTCATCTTGGTACCTCGGTACCCTGGTAGCCGGCGGGAAGACTTGCATCTGTTGTTCCCTGGCTGGACGGCTCGATAGGATAGGGGCCACGTCGTTGCTTGGTATCCGGCGGGAAGACTTGCATCTGTTGTTCCCGGCCAATGCACCCAGGTGTCGTCGTCTTGTGGTCATCTTGGTCATCTTGGTCATCTTGGTCATCTGGTCATCTTGGTCATCTGGTCATCTTGTGGTCATCTTGGGGTCACCCCCGATCTGAATGTCGCCATGCTCCTCCTCTGGGCCATAGAAAATGGAACAGTGCTCATAATTGATGTTCTTGGCCTTTAGGAACTTGTCTATAGAGTCGAACACCTCTATGTCAGTGGAGGGAGACGCTGCTGCTCGTTTTGAGGTGAAGCCTTGCGCCTCACAAGGAGGAAGAATGACTACATCGTCTTCTTAGTTTTTTCCATTTCCAATATCCTGTGGCAGAACAGGGTCTCCATTTGTGGGTTCAAATGTCAGGTCCGACTCGACCACACACATAACCATCCAGTCATCCCTCTCCTTATTTTGTGGTGATTCCTCCACCGTCAGTTCCCTGTGGTCTAGATCTATGGATTGTTCACGTTGAAAATCTTCATGATTCAACCCTTGCTCCTTAATTGAAGCTTCCGTCTTGACCGCACTTTCACACTGCATAAACGGTGTCTCAGGAGGCAGAGCGGTCGTCTGGCAATCAGAGGGTTCCTGGTTCGATTCCAGCTCGTCCCAGGTAGTGTGTCGAAGTGTCCTTGAGCAAGACACATAACCTTTAACTGCTCCAGTTTTGCAGGTTGGCACCCTGCATGGCTGCCTCCACTGTCTGTGGTGTTTAAGCTCTGCCTTCGTCTTGAAGGTCTTCCCACACTGGCCACAGCAGTAAGGTTTCTCTCCTGTGTGTACCACGTGGTGTCGTTTAAGGTGACGCTTCGTCTTGAAGCTCTTTCCACACTGGTCACAGCAGTAAGGTCTCTCTTCTATGTGTACCATGTGGTGACTTTTAAGATCCCCCTTCGTCTTGAAGGTCTTTCCACACTGGGCACAACAGTAAGGTTTCTCTCCTGTGTGTACCAAGTGGTGACTTTTAAGCTCTCCCTTCGTCTTGAAGGTCTTCTTACACTGGGCACAACAGTAAGGTTTCTCTCCTGTGTGTACCACGTGGTGTCGTTTAAGATGAGTCTTCGCCTTGAAGCTCTTTCCACACTGGTCACAACAGTAAGGTTTCTCTTCTGTGTGTACCGTGTGGTGTTGTTTAAGTTCTGCCTTCGTCTTGAAGGTCTTCCCACACTGGTCACAGCAGTAAGGTTTCTCTTCTGTGTGTACCACGTGGTGTCGTTCAAGATCTGCCTTTCTCTTGAAGCTAATGTCACACTGGTCACAGCAGTAAGGTCTCTCTCCTGTGTGTACCATGTGGTGACTTTTAAGATTCCCCTTCGTTTTGAAGGTCTTTTCACACTGGTCACAGCAGTAAGGTTTCTCTCCTGTGTGTACCATGTGGTGACGTTTAAGGTGAGCCTTCATCTTGAAGCTCCTTCCACACTGGTCACAGCAGTAAGGTTTCTCTCCTGTGCCAATTACTGCCTGCTGTACAGCCGACAGCTCTGGGTATTGTGATTTGCTTGGGTAGTCTAACCCCCTGCTGGGTGTAGAAACTCCCAATCCATCATCCGAGGGTAATTCCTCGTCCTCTGTGATGTGGGAATGATTGTGAGACATCCTGTTCACTTCCGTTGATTGATTTGATTTGATTTTTATTTAGTACATACAATTTATACAATAGTATAAAAACAAGGGGTACAAGGATAACATGTGAAAGTCTGTCGACTTGTTTCCAACATGGTCCAAAGAAAAATACAATAAATCACAAAGAAAGAGTTAAGATAAAATAGATACAACAAGTAGATAAAATAGACAACACAATTTTCTAAGAGCCTCATTACAGCATGTCATGTTCCTGTTCTTCAAGAGTGGTGGCCAAGCACCCTCTGCAACCTATTGTTGCAGATGTCGCTTCACACCCCTCTTGAAGACAGCAATAGTGGGGGAGTTTTGGATGGCCCTGGGCAGAGAGTTCTACAGCCGGCAGGCTGTAGACAGAAAGCCATTCTGTGAATAGGAACCCTTTCTAGGCTCATAAACTGAGAGCTGTCCAGACCGTAACTGTCGTCCGTGGACCTGGCCACGCAGGACAATACGAGAGCATAAATATCTGGGGGCAGATCCATTTAACATTTTATACATATGTCCCAGTTTCAGAAAGGAGACCCTCTGCTCCACAGGGAGCCATCCCACCTCATTGAAGTGACATGGCTCAATATGGGTTCGAGGTGGCAGATTTAGGACCAATCGTATGGTCTTATTTTGGCTGGTTTGTAGCCTGTGTTTACATTCCACTGTAACACCACTATACCAGTACGTACTTGCATAGTCATATATTGGCCGTTAGCTCTGGCTTGGTAGCCAGCTGTTAGCTCATGTCTGGCTAGGGCCAGTTCACTTCCTGTTAGCACTGGCTTGTTAGCCTGTTGTGAGCTAGTTAGCTCTTGGCTAGTTAGCCATCAATTCACTCTTGGCTAGTTAGCCATCAATTCGCTCCTGGCTTTGTTAGCCTGTTGGGAGCTAGTTAGCTCTTGGCTAGTTATCCATCAATTCACTCTTGGCTAGTTAGCCTGTTGTGAGCTAGTTAGTTCTTGGCTAGTTAGCCATCAATTCGCTCTTGGCTAGTTAGCCATCAATTAGCTCCTGGCTTTGTTAGCCTGTGGTGAGCTAGTTAGCTCTTGGCTAGTTAGCCATCAATTCACTCTTGGCTTGTTAGCCTGTTGGGAGCTAGTTAGCTCTTGGCTAGTTAGCCTATTGGGAGCTAGTTAGCTCTTGGCTAGTTAGCCATCTGTTAGCACTGGCTAGGTAGCCTCCTGTTAGCACCAGCTCGGTAGCCGATGGTGAGCTAGTTAGCTCTCGTCTGGCTAGGGCCAGTTCATTTGTGTTAGCACTGGCTCGTTAGCCGATGGTGAGCTAGTTAGCTCTCGTCTGGCCAGGGCCAGTTCATTTCCAGTTAGCTCTGGCTTGTTAGCCGATGGTGAGCTAGTTAGCTCTCGTCTGGCTAGGGCCAGTTAATTTGTGTTAACACTGGCTCGTTAGCCGATGGTGAGCTAGTTAGCTCTCGTCTGGCTAGGGCCAGTTCATTTCCAGTTAGCTCTGGCTTGTTAGCCGATGGTGAGCTAGTTAGCTCTCGTCTGACTAGGGCCAGTTCATTTGTGTTAGCACTGGCTTGTTAGCCGATGGTGAGCTAGTTAGCTCTCGGCTGGCTAGGGCCAGTTCATTTGTGTTAACACTGGCTCGTTAGCCGATGGTGAGCTAGTTAGCTCTCGTCTGCCTAGGGCCAGTTCATTTGTGTTAACACTGGCTCGTTAGCCGATGGTGAGCTAGTTAGCTCTCGTCTGGCTAGGGCCAGTTCATTTGTGTTAACACTGGCTCGTTAGCCGATGGTGAGCTAGTTAGCTCTCGTCTGGCTACGGCCAGTTCATTTGTGTTAGCACTGGCTCGTTAGCCGATGGTGAGCTAGTTAGCTCTCGTCTGGCTAGGGCCAGTTCATTTGTGTTAACACTGGCTCGTTAGCCGATGGTGAGCTAGTTAGCTCTCGTCTGGCTAGGGCCAGTTCATTTCCAGTTAGCTCTGGCTTGGTAGCCAGCTGTTAGCTTCTGTTAGCTCTGGCTTGGTAGCCGGCTGTTAGCTTCTGTTAGCTCTGGCTTGGTAGCCGGCTGTTAGCTCCTGTCTGGCTAAGGCCAGTTCACTTTCTGTTAGCACTGGCTTGTTAGCCTGCATTCCAATTGGGCTCCGTTTTGGTTGCCTCCAGTTAGCATTCAATTTGCTTGTGGCTAGTTAGCCTGCATTCCAAGTGGGCTCCGTTTTGGTCGCCTCCAGTTAGCATTCAATTCGCTTGTGGCTAGTTAGCCTGCATTCCAAGTGGGCTCCGTTTTGGTCGCCTCCAGTTAGCAATGGCTAGGTAGCCTGTGCTCCTGTAGACTAGGGCTATGTAGCCTCCTGTAGTCTCGGGCTAGGTAGCCTCCAGTTAGCAATGGTAGCAATGGCTAGGTAGCCTCCAGTTAGCAATGGCTAGGTAGCCTGTGCTCCTGTAGACTAGGGCTATGTAGCCTCCTGTAGTCTCGGGCTAGGTAGCCATCCAGTTAGCAATGGTAGCAATGGCTAGGTAGCCTCCTGTTACATTTACATTTACATTTAGTCATTTAGCTGACGCTTTTATCCAAAGCGACTTACAAGTTCTGTACGACAAGCCATCAGGAAGGGCACAACTCTATCAGCTGAGTAACAATGTTCATCAAAGTGTTGAGTGCTACAGTGTAGGTTAGTTTATATTTTTTTTTTTTTTTTTCAGATAATGGTTGAAGAAGTGCGTCTTTAGTCGACGGCGAAAGATTGGACGTGTTTCGGCTGTCCTAACTGGGGTGGGTAGTTCATTCCACCATTGTGGGGCAAGGATTGAGAATAGGCGACTTCTCTTTGATGACCCTCCCGGAGCTTGGATAGGAGTAGGTCTGAGGCGGCCAGAAGATGCAGAGCGTAGGGGTCTTGAGGGTGTGTAGTTAGAGACCATTGACCGGAGGTAGGCGGGAGCAGTTCCCTTTGCCGCACGGTATGCTAAGTCGAGGGCCTTGAAGCGGATTCGTGCAGCAATGGGGAGCCAGTGCAGGTCCCTAAGAAGTGGGGTGACATGGGCCGACTTCGGTAGGTTTGAGATCAGGCGGGCCGCTGCGTTCTGAATGAGTTGAAGAGGCTTAGTGGCAGTGGCCGGGAGGCCAGCGATTGTGCGTTGCAGTTGTCAAGGCGGGAGATGACTGTTGATTGGACGAGGAGTTGGGTGGCTTCTTTTGTCAGGAAGGGGCGGATCCTTCTGACGTTGCTCAGGAGGAATCGGCAGGTTCTGGTTGTCGCTGCGATGTGAGCAGAGAAGTTCAACTGGTCGTCGAGGACAACACCAAGATTCTTGGCGGTCGGGGACGCGGTCACAGCTGCATTCTCGACTGTGATGGAAAGGTCGGTCAGGGGGGAGGATTTGGCCGGCAGGTGGAGCAATTCTGTTTTGCTTAGGTTCAGTTTGAGGTGATTGGTCGTCATCCAGGCGGAGATGTCGGACAGACAGGCCGAGATCCGCTCAGAGACGTGGATATCTGAGGGAGGGAAGGAGAGGAAGAGTTGAGTATCGTCGGCATAACAGTGGTAGGAGAAGCCATGAGACGTGATAATGTTACCCAGTGATTTAGTGTAGAGGGAGAAGAGAAGGGGTCCTAAAACCGAGCCCTGGGGGACACCCGTCCGCAGGGGGCGGGTGGCCGACAGGGTCCCTCTCCATGACACTTGGTAGGAGCGGTCATTGAGGTATGATGACAACCATGTCAGCGCAGAGCCAGCCACTCCCATTCGTGCGAGGGCCGCGAGGAGGATCTGGTGGTTGACTGTGTCGAAGGCTGCAGATAGATCTAGGAGAATCAGGACAGAGGAGAGGCCTTTCGCTTTTGCTAAGTGAAGTGCCTCTGTGACCGCAATGAGGGCTGTCTCTGTGGAGTGACCAGTCCTGAAGCCTGACTGATTAGGGTCTAGGAGGTCATTCTGTAAGAGATAAGCAGTAAGTTGGTTGGATACAGCACGTTCAAGTGTTTTAGAAAGGAAGGAGAGAAGAGAGACAGGACGGTAGTTGCCTATGACGGTAGGGTTCAGGGATGTTTTTTTTATGAGGGGCGTGACTCTGGCTTGTTTTAGGGAGGTGGGGACCACCCCCGAGTTGAGTGAGGAGTTGATGGTTGCAGTTAGGAATGGGAGGATGTCTGGTGCTATGGTCTGGAGGAGTGGGGAAGGTAGCCGGTCCAGCTGGCATGTAGTCGGACGGTTCAACGTTACCAGTGTCAGGGTCTCGGCTTCTGTAATGGGAGAGAAATATGAAAGAGTGAAGGATGAGGTTCTCGATTCAGCATTTGGAATGGGTGGGGGTTGGGAGAAGGAGCTGCGGATGTTCTCCACTTTTTCCTCAAAGAAGATTGCAAAGTCTTCGGCAGAAAAAGATGAGGGAGGGGGGGGTGGGGGGGGAGTGAGGAGGGAGGACATGGTAGCATGCAGTTTGCGAAGATTCTTGGCAGAGGCCTCGATCCTATGGTGAAAGAAAGAAGCTTTGGCATTAGTAATGGTTTTGGAGAATGTTAACAAGAGGTTGTGTTAGCACAAGCTCGTTAGCCGGCGCTCCTGTTGACTAGGGCTATGTAGCCTCCTGTAGTCTCGGGTTAATCACAAAAATAGAGCTTTCTGTTGAATTGTGATTTTTTCCAAGTAGAGCTTTCTACTTTAGGTTTTGACTGTAAGTAAACATTACGTTACCTTTTAGTCGCAAGTAACCGTTACTTTAATCACAAAAATAGAGCTTTCTATTCAAGTGTTATTTTTTCCGAGTAGAGCTTTCTACTTTAGGTTTTGACTGTAAGTAAACATTACGTTACCTTTTAGTCGCAAGTAAACGTTACTTTAATCACAAAAATAGAGCTTTCTATTGAAGTGTGATTTTTTCCGAGTAGAGCTTTCTACTTTAGGTTTTGACTGTAAGTAAACATTACGTTACCTTTTAGTCGCAAGTAAACGTTACTTTAATCACAAAAATAGAGCTTTCTACTGAAGTGTGATATTCCCGAGTAGAGCTTTCCACTCGAGTGTGACTTTAAGCCTTTTATTTTAGGTTTCTAGTCGCAAGTAGAGCTTTCTACTTTAGGTTTTGTCAAATCTGTAATTAATTTTACTCCAGAGGCATTTGACAGTAGTCATGTTCTCTTCGGCTGTTAACACCTATTCAATTAGTATAAATGCCCAACGCCAGGGACGCCATGATATATGCCACGCTAAATCTCAGGTCAGATTGATAACTCCATAACTCATTGGTCTGCTCATCTTGACATCAAGCAGGGCCCTGCGATGTGGTTGACATTCAGAACCCAATGCGTCTACAAAATGTTGTTGTTACACCTGACCAACAGAGATAGCGAATGCATCGTTCCGACCCCCTCCGTCATTGACCAGGTCAAGTGATAGAAGTTGCGAAATCTCTTATTTTATTTGATCACCGGGAAGGATTTATCTGACCAGTATGACCCTGTCGTTAATCAGATGATGTCCATTTCCCTAATCCGTTACACGGCAACTTGGAGAGAGTTACTCTACAAAGTCACAATGCAACGCTTACTATCCAGAGTCAAAATTCTATATAATTTTTAATAAGCCCATATTATCTACTTTTTTTTAGGTCTCTGTAGTGAGAAGAAAGACATATGTGATCATTACCACTCAGGCCACGTGAGCGGATCGGCGCGGCCGAGAAATCCGCTCTTCGCTCTTTAAAGCTTGGTCCGCTCCGCTAATCGATCATGTTGACCCCGCCCCCAAGTCGTTCTCCGCTCGCTCCCCGCTCACCTTGAATCGAGCCCCGCGCCAGATCGCTCGGCAGATTTTTATTTTTTTTTGGAGCATGGTGTAAATTAGCTCAAACTACAACAGTCTACACCCCCTGGGCCCCTTAACAATTGTTTGTATTGAGCCGCATTGTAATTGTACCCATTCTGCAATGTTAAATAACGTTGTTTATCCATTCACTAGCTATATTAAGCGATGATAGGCTAGCCGAGCCACAATGCTATGGTCGCTGCCATTAACGTTAGCATGTAAGCTAACGTCAACAACAATGGCGTCGATACGTTTTCTAACAGGAGTGAGTGTGGGCGTCTCTACAGTGACAAAGCCTGAACCGGATATCACAGGTTCACCCTTCTCATTGGTTGAAAATGGCCTTCATGTTTGTACATCGCCATCTGTTGCTTTGGCATTGTACTGCATGTATATTACATCAACAGTGTAGTTAAACCACTGTGAGCGACCTGGAGTGGATTGGAGCGGAGGAGAACTCTCGCTCCGGACGTCGCGCCGACCCATTTTAAAACCCACTCCTCGCTCACGTCAAAACCGCCCGCTCCGCGCCCCGCGCCGCTCACGCTCCGATCCGCTCACATGGCCTGTTACCACTAGAGTTTTTACATCATAAATAATGTGTGGACGGGGCAGTGTTTCTGCCGATTCTCCTTTATCATGCAAAAATGGGTAAGGTTACAAGTGCAACATATTTTAAAGCTTACCAGGATGGTCAGAAGGATTTACACAAAGTAGTTTCCAAAAGGTTTTAATAAAAAAATACAAGAGTACAAAGAAATGCAAAATCAGGTTACAAAGTACAAAAAGTTCCTCTAAAACATTTCAAAATGCAAAATCAAAATCTCATCTGTCTCTAGCGAGCCGGCCTTTTTATAAGGTCAGTCACATCACGCCATCATCAGTACATAGCTTCCAATCATTGTACAGTACGTGTCATATCCCTCCTTCAGTTATTTGTTACTTTGCCGTTACATATCAAATCAAGTAATTCATAAGAATACAATGCCCCTCTGACTAGGGCTGCCTTCTCTTGGCCTTGGCATTCCCGCCGTTACCTCCCCTGGCCTGGGGCCTCTCGTTCTGACTCACACTATCAGTAAGAGAAACAGACGGATCAGTACGGAACAGGCAGTAAAAATGCAGGCAGGACAGGCAAGGCCTTCTGTAGGTATCATCGCCAAGCATATCATTCTTTTTAAGCAGAAAATTATGAAACATATAATTAATATAGCATTATATATATATACCTTTATACCAACAGTATATATGTTTCCATAATTATTACATGTGAAAAATAGTTTATACGGCTATAGTGGCCCCTCCCTTCTCCATGGCCTCACAGTTTTACACAAGTGGGAGGAAGAATATACAGACATTCCTCATAATCATATATAATAAACATAAGAACAGGATGACATTATACAGAGTGTCACTCGTTGACTGTGACTCTCAACACCCCCTCTGTCATCTTGTTCTGTCATTTTCCACTGTCTTTCTAGCGTCTGTACGGGGGGACGAGATGGCGATTGCAGGGTCACATGGCTGTGACTCTCCACACCCCCTCTGTCATCTTGGTACCTTGGTACCCTGGTAGCCGGCGGGAAGACTTGCATCTGTTGTTCCCTGGCTGGACGGCTCGATAGGATAGGGGCCACGTCGTTGCTTGGTATCCGGCGGGAAGACTTGCATCTGTTGTTCCCGGCCAATGCACCCAGGTGTTGTCGTCTTGTGGTCATCTTGGTCATCTTGGTCATCTTGGTCATCTGGTCATCTTGGTCATCTGGTCATCTTGTGGTCATCTTGGGGTCACCCCCGATCTGAATGTCGCCATCCTCCTCCTCTGGGCCATAGAAAATGGAACAGTGCTCATAATTGATGTTCTTGGCCTTTAGGAACTTGTCTATAGAGTCGAACACCTCTATGTCAGTGGAGGGAGACGCTGCTGCTCGTTTTGAGGTGAAGCCTTGCGCCTCACAAGGAGGAAGAATGACTACATCGTCTTCTTAGTTTTTTCCATTTCCAATATCCTGTGGCAGAACAGGGTCTCCATTTGTGGGTTCAAATGTCAGGTCCGACTCGACCACACACATAACCATCCAGTCATCCCTCTCCTTATTTTGTGGTGATTCCTCCACCGTCAGTTCCCTGTGGTCTAGATCTATGGATTGTTCACGTTGAAAATCTTCATGATTCAACCCTTGCTCCTTAATTGAAGCTTCCGTCTTGACCGCACTTTCACACTGCATAAACGGTGTCTCAGGAGGCAGAGCGGTCGTCTGGCAATCAGAGGGTTCCTGGTTCGATTCCAGCTCGTCCCAGGTAGTGTGTCGAAGTGTCCTTGTGCAAGACACATAACCTTTAACTGCTCCAGTTTTGCAGGTTGGCACCCTGCATGGCTGCCTCCACTGTCTGTGGTGTTTAAGCTCTGCCTTCGTCTTGAAGGTCTTCCCACACTGGCCACAGCAGTAAGGTTTCTCTCCTGTGTGTACCACGTGGTGTCGTTTAAGGTGACGCTTCGTCTTGAAGCTCTTTCCACACTGGTCACAGCAGTAAGGTCTCTCTTCTATGTGTACCATGTGGTGACTTTTAAGATCCCCCTTCGTCTTGAAGGTCTTTCCACACTGGGCACAACAGTAAGGTTTCTCTCCTGTGTGTACCAAGTGGTGACTTTTAAGCTCTCCCTTCGTCTTGAAGGTCTTCTTACACTGGGCACAACAGTAAGGTTTCTCTCCTGTGTGTACCACGTGGTGTCGTTTAAGATGAGTCTTCGCCTTGAAGCTCTTTCCACACTGGTCACAACAGTAAGGTTTCTCTTCTGTGTGTACCGTGTGGTGTTGTTTAAGTTCTGCCTTCGTCTTGAAGGTCTTCCCACACTGGTCACAGCAGTAAGGTTTCTCTTCTGTGTGTACCACGTGGTGTCGTTCAAGATCTGCCTTTCTCTTGAAGCTAATGTCACACTGGTCACAGCAGTAAGGTCTCTCTCCTGTGTGTACCATGTGGTGACTTTTAAGATTCCCCTTCGTTTTGAAGGTCTTTTCACACTGGTCACAGCAGTAAGGTTTCTCTCCTGTGTGTACCATGTGGTGACGTTTAAGGTGAGCCTTCATCTTGAAGCTCCTTCCACACTGGTCACAGCAGTAAGGTTTCTCTCCTGTGCCAATTACTGCCTGCTGTACAGCCGACAGCTCTGGGTATTGTGATTTGCTTGGGTAGTCTAACCCCCTGCTGGGTGTAGAAACTCCCAATCCATCATCCGAGGGTAATTCCTCGTCCTCTGTGATGTGGGAATGATTGTGAGACATCCTGTTCACTTCCGTTGATTGATTTGATTTGATTTTTATTTAGTACATACAATTTATACAATAGTATAAAAACAAGGGGTACAAGGATAACATGTGAAAGTCTGTCGACTTGTTTCCAACATGGTCCAAAGAAAAATACAATAAATCACAAAGAAAGAGTTAAGATAAAATAGATACAACAAGTAGATAAAATAGACAACACAATTTTCTAAGAGCCTCATTACAGCATGTCATGTTCCTGTTCTTCAAGAGTGGTGGCCAAGCACCCTCTGCAACCTATTGTTGCAGATGTCGCTTCACACCCCTCTTGAAGACAGCAATAGTGGGGGAGTTTTGGATGGCCCTGGGCAGAGAGTTCTACAGCCGGCAGGCTGTAGACAGAAAGCCATTCTGTGAATAGGAACCCTTTCTAGGCTCATAAACTGAGAGCTGTCCAGACCGTAACTGTCGTCCGTGGACCTGGCCACGCAGGACAATACGAGAGCATAAATATCTGGGGGCAGATCCATTTAACATTTTATACATATGTCCCAGTTTCAGAAAGGAGACCCTCTGCTCCACAGGGAGCCATCCCACCTCATTGAAGTGACATGGCTCAATATGGGTTCGAGGTGGCAGATTTAGGACCAATCGTATGGTCTTATTTTGGCTGGTTTGTAGCCTGTGTTTACATTCCACTGTAACACCACTATACCAGTACGTACTTGCATAGTCATATATTGGCCGTTAGCTCTGGCTTGGTAGCCAGCTGTTAGCTCATGTCTGGCTAGGGCCAGTTCACTTCCTGTTAGCACTGGCTTGTTAGCCTGTTGTGAGCTAGTTAGCTCTTGGCTAGTTAGCCATCAATTCACTCTTGGCTAGTTAGCCTGTTGTGAGCTAGTTAGTTCTTGGCTAGTTAGCCATCAATTCGCTCTTGGCTAGTTAGCCATCAATTAGCTCCTGGCTTTGTTAGCCTGTGGTGAGCTAGTTAGCTCTTGGCTAGTTAGCCATCAATTCACTCTTGGCTTGTTAGCCTGTTGGGAGCTAGTTAGCTCTTGGCTAGTTAGCCTATTGGGAGCTAGTTAGCTCTTGGCTAGTTAGCCATCTGTTAGCACTGGCTAGGTAGCCTCCTGTTAGCACCAGCTCGGTAGCCGATGGTGAGCTAGTTAGCTCTCGTCTGGCTAGGGCCAGTTCATTTGTGTTAGCACTGGCTCGTTAGCCGATGGTGAGCTAGTTAGCTCTCGTCTGGCCAGGGCCAGTTCATTTCCAGTTAGCTCTGGCTTGTTAGCCGATGGTGAGTTAGTTAGCTCTCGTCTGGCTAGGGCCAGTTAATTTGTGTTAACACTGGCTCGTTAGCCGATGGTGAGCTAGTTAGCTCTCGTCTGGCTAGGGCCAGTTCATTTCCAGTTAGCTCTGGCTTGTTAGCCGATGGTGAGCTAGTTAGCTCTCGTCTGGCTAGGGCCAGTTCATTTGTGTTAGCACTGGCTCGTTAGCCGATGGTGAGCTAGTTAGCTCTCGGCTGGCTAGGGCCAGTTAATTTGTGTTAACACTGGCTCGTTAGCCGATGGTGAGCTAGTTAGCTCTCGTCTGGCTAGGGCCAGTTCATTTGTGTTAACACTGGCTCGTTAGCCGATGGTGAGCTAGTTAGCTCTCGTCTGGCTAGGGCCAGTTCATTTGTGTTAACACTGGCTCGTTAGCCGATGGTGAGCTAGTTAGCTCTCGTCTGGCTAGGGCCAGTTCATTTGTGTTAGCACTGGCTCGTTAGCCGATGGTGAGCTAGTTAGCTCTCGTCTGGCTAGGGCCAGTTCATTTGTGTTAACACTGGCTCGTTAGCCGATGGTGAGCTAGTTAGCTCTCGTCTGGCTAGGGCCAGTTCATTTCCAGTTAGCTCTGGCTTGGTAGCCAGCTGTTAGCTTCTGTTAGCTCTGGCTTGGTAGCCGGCTGTTAGCTTCTGTTAGCTCTGGCTTGGTAGCCGGCTGTTAGCTCCTGTCTGGCTAAGGCCAGTTCACTTTCTGTTAGCACTGGCTTGTTAGCCTGCATTCCAATTGGGCTCCGTTTTGGTTGCCTCCAGTTAGCATTCAATTTGCTTGTGGCTAGTTAGCCTGCATTCCAAGTGGGCTCCGTTTTGGTCGCCTCCAGTTAGCATTCAATTCGCTTGTGGCTAGTTAGCCTGCATTCCAAGTGGGCTCCGTTTTGGTCGCCTCCAGTTAGCAATGGCTAGGTAGCCTGTGCTCCTGTAGACTAGGGCTATGTAGCCTCCTGTAGTCTCGGGCTAGGTAGCCTCCAGTTAGCAATGGTAGCAATGGCTAGGTAGCCTCCAGTTAGCAATGGCTAGGTAGCCTGTGCTCCTGTAGACTAGGGCTATGTAGCCTCCTGTAGTCTCGGGCTAGGTAGCCATCCAGTTAGCAATGGTAGCAATGGCTAGGTAGCCTCCTGTTACATTTACATTTACATTTAGTCATTTAGCTGACGCTTTTATCCAAAGCGACTTACAAGTTCTGTACGACAAGCCATCAGGAAGGGCACAACTCTATCAGCTGAGTAACAATGTTCATCAAAGTGTTGAGTGCTACAGTGTAGGTTAGTTTATTAGGACAAGTGCATGACAGTATGGTTAGTTAGGGTTAGATATATATATATATATATATATATATATATATATATATATATTTTTTTTTTTTTTTTTCAGATAATGGTTGAAGAAGTGCGTCTTTAGTCGACGGCGAAAGATTGGACGTGTTTCGGCTGTCCTAACTGGGGTGGGTAGTTCATTCCACCATTGTGGGGCAAGGATTGAGAATAGGCGACTTCTCTTTGATGACCCTCCCGGAGCTTGGATAGGAGTAGGTCTGAGGCGGCCAGAAGATGCAGAGCGTAGGGGTCTTGAGGGTGTGTAGTTAGAGACCATTGACCGGAGGTAGGCGGGAGCAGTTCCCTTTGCCGCACGGTATGCTAAGTCGAGGGCCTTGAAGCGGATTCGTGCAGCAATGGGGAGCCAGTGCAGGTCCCTAAGAAGTGGGGTGACATGGGCCGACTTCGGTAGGTTTGAGATCAGGCGGGCCGCTGCGTTCTGAATGAGTTGAAGAGGCTTAGTGGCAGTGGCCGGGAGGCCAGCGATTGTGCGTTGCAGTTGTCAAGGCGGGAGATGACTGTTGATTGGACGAGGAGTTGGGTGGCTTCTTTTGTCAGGAAGGGGCGGATCCTTCTGACGTTGCTCAGGAGGAATCGGCAGGTTCTGGTTGTCGCTGCGATGTGAGCAGAGAAGTTCAACTGGTCGTCGAGGACAACACCAAGGTTCTTGGCGGTCGGAGACGCGGTCACAGCTGCATTCTCGACTGTGATGGAAAGGTCGGTCAGGGGGGAGGATTTGGCCGGCAGGTGGAGCAATTCTGTTTTGCTTAGGTTCAGTTTGAGGTGATTGGTCGTCATCCAGGCGGAGATGTCGGACAGACAGGCCGAGATCCGCTCAGAGACGTGGATATCTGAGGGAGGGAAGGAGAGGAAGAGTTGAGTATCGTCGGCATAACAGTGGTAGGAGAAGCCATGAGACGTGATAATGTTACCCAGTGATTTAGTGTAGAGGGAGAAGAGAAGGGGTCCTAAAACCGAGCCCTGGGGGACACCCGTCCGCAGGGGGCGGGTGGCCGACAGGGTCCCTCTCCATGACACTTGGTAGGAGCGGTCATTGAGGTATGATGACAACCATGTCAGCGCAGAGCCAGCCACTCCCATTCGTGCGAGGGCCGCGAGGAGGATCTGGTGGTTGACTGTGTCGAAGGCTGCAGATAGATCTAGGAGAATCAGGACAGAGGAGAGGCCTTTCGCTTTTGCTAAGTGAAGTGCCTCTGTGACCGCAATGAGGGCTGTCTCTGTGGAGTGACCAGTCCTGAAGCCTGACTGATTAGGGTCTAGGAGGTCATTCTGTAAGAGATAAGCAGTAAGTTGGTTGGATACAGCACGTTCAAGTGTTTTAGAAAGGAAGGAGAGAAGAGAGACAGGACGGTAGTTGCCTATGACGGTAGGGTTCAGGGATGGTTTTTTTATGAGGGGCGTGACTCTGGCTTGTTTTAGGGAGGTGGGGACCACCCCCGAGTTGAGTGAGGAGTTGATGGTTGCAGTTAGGAATGGGAGGATGTCTGGTGCTATGGTCTGGAGGAGTGGGGAAGGTAGCCGGTCCAGCTGGCATGTAGTCGGACGGTTCAACGTTACCAGTGTCAGGGTCTCGGCTTCTGTAATGGGAGAGAAATATGACAGAGTGAAGGATGAGGTTCTCGATTCAGCATTTGGAATGGGTGGGGGTTGGGAGAAGGAGCTGCGGATGTTCTCCACTTTTTCCTCAAAGAAGATCGCAAAGTCTTCGGCAGAAAAAGATGAGGGAGGGGGGGGTGGGGGGGGAGTGAGGAGGGAGGACATGGTAGCATGCAGTTTGCGAAGATTCTTGGCAGAGGCCTCGATCCTATGGTGAAAGAAAGAAGCTTTGGCATTAGTAATGGTTTTGGAGAATGTTAACAAGAGGTTGTGTTAGCACAAGCTCGTTAGCCGGCGCTCCTGTTGACTAGGGCTATGTAGCCTCCTGTAGTCTCGGGTTAATCACAAAAATAGAGCTTTCTGTTGAATTGTGATTTTTTCCAAGTAGAGCTTTCTACTTTAGGTTTTGACTGTAAGTAAACATTACGTTACCTTTTAGTCGCAAGTAACCGTTACTTTAATCACAAAAATAGAGCTTTCTATTCAAGTGTTATTTTTTCCGAGTAGAGCTTTCTACTTTAGGTTTTGACTGTAAGTAAACATTACGTTACCTTTTAGTCGCAAGTAAACGTTACTTTAATCACAAAAATAGAGCTTTCTATTGAAGTGTGATTTTTTCCGAGTAGAGCTTTCTACTTTAGGTTTTGACTGTAAGTAAACATTACGTTACCTTTTAGTCGCAAGTAAACGTTACTTTAATCACAAAAATAGAGCTTTCTACTGAAGTGTGATATTCCCGAGTAGAGCTTTCCACTCGAGTGTGACTTTAAGCCTTTTATTTTAGGTTTCTAGTCGCAAGTAGAGCTTTCTACTTTAGGTTTTGTCAAATCTGTAATTAATTTTACTCCAGAGGCATTTGACAGTAGTCATGTTCTCTTCGGCTGTTAACACCTATTCAATTAGTATAAATGCCCAACGCCAGGGACGCCATGATATATGCCACGCTAAATCTCAGGTCAGATTGATAACTCCATAACTCATTGGTCTGCTCATCTTGACATCAAGCAGGGCCCTGCGATGTGGTTGACATTCAGAACCCAATGCGTCTACAAAATGTTGTTGTTACACCTGACCAACAGAGATAGCGAATGCATCGTTCCGACCCCCTCCGTCATTGACCAGGTCAAGTGATAGAAGTTGCGAAATCTCTTATTTTATTTGATCACCGGGAAGGATTTATCTGACCAGTATGACCCTGTCGTTAATCAGATGATGTCCATTTCCCTAATCCGTTACACGGCAACTTGGAGAGAGTTACTCTACAAAGTCACAATGCAACGCTTACTATCCAGAGTCAAAATTCTATATAATTTTTAATAAGCCCATATTATCTACTTTTTTTTAGGTCTCTGTAGTGAGAAGAAAGACATATGTGATCATTACCACTCAGGCCACGTGAGCGGATCGGCGCGGCCGAGAAATCCGCTCTTCGCTCTTTAAAGCTTGGTCTGCTCCGCTAATCGATCATGTTGACCCCGCCCCCAAGTCGTTCTCCGCTCGCTCCCCGCTCACCTTGAATCGAGCCCCGCGCCAGATCGCTCGGCAGATTTTTTTTTTTTTTTGGAGCATGGTGTAAATTAGCTCAAACTACAACAGTCTACACCCCCTGGGCCCCTTAACAATTGTTTGTATTGAGCCGCATTGTAATTGTACCCATTCTGCAATGTTAAATAACGTTGTTTATCCATTCACTAGCTATATTAAGCGATGATAGGCTAGCCGAGCCACAATGCTATGGTCGCTGCCATTAACGTTAGCATGTAAGCTAACGTCAACAACAATGGCGTCGATACGTTTTCTAACAGGAGTGAGTGTGGGCGTCTCTACAGTGACAAAGCCTGAACCGGATATCACAGGTTCACCCTTCTCATTGGTTGAAAATGGCCTTCATGTTTGTACATCGCCATCTGTTGCTTTGGCATTGTACTGCATGTATATTACATCAACAGTGTAGTTAAACCACTGTGAGCGACCTGGAGTGGATTGGAGCGGAGGAGAACTCTCGCTCCGGACGTCGCGCCGACCCATTTTAAAACCCACTCCTCGCTCACGTCAAAACCGCCCGCTCCGCGCCCCGCGCCGCTCACGCTCCGATCCGCTCACATGGCCTGTTACCACTAGAGTTTTTACATCATAAATAATGTGTGGACGGGGCAGTGTTTCTGCCGATTCTCCTTTATCATGCAAAAATGGGTAAGGTTACAAGTGCAACATATTTTAAAGCTTACCAGGATGGTCAGAAGGATTTACACAAAGTAGTTTCCAAAAGGTTTTAATAAAAAAATACAAGAGTACAAAGAAATGCAAAATCAGGTTACAAAGTACAAAAAGTTCCACTAAAACATTTCAAAATGCAAAATCAAAATCTCATCTGTCTCTAGCGAGCCGGCCTTTTTATAAGGTCAGTCACATCACGCCATCATCAGTACATAGCTTCCAATCATTGTACAGTACGTGTCATATCCCTCCTTCAGTTATTTGTTACTTTGCCGTTACATATCAAATCAAGTAATTCATAAGAATACAATGCCCCTCTGACTAGGGCTGCCTGAAAAATAGTTTATACGGCTATAGTGGCCCCTCCCTTCTCCATGGCCTCACAGTTTTACACAAGTGGGAGGAAGAATATACAGACATTCCTCATAATCATATATAATAAACATAAGAACAGGATGTCATTATACAGAGTGTCACTCGTTGACTGTGACTCTCAACAGGTACTATGGTAAGTTTATCTAGTATTAGTAGTATGAGAGATGTTATATAAGGTACTATGGTAAGTTTATCTAGTATTAGTAGTATGAGAGATGTTATATTAGGTACATATGGTAAGTGTATCTATTATTAGTAGTATGCGAGATGTTATATAAGGTACATATGGTAAGTTTATCTAGTATTAGTAGTATGAGAGATGTTATATTAGGTACATATGGTAAGTGTATCTATTATTAGTAGTATGAGAGATGTTATATAAGGTACATATAGTAAGTTTATCTAGTATTAGTAGTATGAGTGATGTTATATAAGGTACTATGGTAAGTTTATCTAGTATTAGTAGTATGAGAGATGTTATATAAGGTACATGGTAAGTTTATCTAATATTAGTAGTATGAGCAATGTTATATAAGGTACATATGGTAAGTTTATCTAGTATTAGTAGTATGAGAGATGTTATATTAGGTACATATGGTAAGTTGATCTAGTATTAGTAGTATGAGAGATGTTATATTAGGTACATATGGTATCTAGTATTATGAGAGATGTTATAGAAGGTACATATGGTCTATCGATTAGTAGTAGGAGAGATGCTATATTAGGTACATATTGCTGCTGTCGGGACAAAACCTCATAACTCCAAAAACCCAACTTTTCAGCAGATGAAAAAAACGAACACAGATTTGAGGGTGAATAGAGTTAGGAGGTTTAGACAGATGATCGGTTTAATGCTTTCCCATTGTTTAAACTTTGTAAAACCCACACACACATATGGAGGATGATCTACGGAGTTGATTTATATAATAAAAAAAAAATTTAAAAAATGGAGTTATGAGGTTTTGGCCCGACAGCAGCGATATGTTAAGTGTATATATTATTAGTAGTATGAGAAATGTTATATAAGGTACATATGGTAAGTTTATATATTATTATTAGTATAAGAGATGTTATATTAGGTACATATGGTAAGTTTATCTAGTATTAGTAGTATGAGAGATGTTATATTAGGTACATATGGTAAGTTGATTAGTAGTAAGAGAGGTGTTATATTATCTGTGATGGATCGGTTTATGTGGGTTTTATTTTAGTTTATTCTAAGGTGCTTTGGTTTCATTTCATCCTTCTATGAGGGACAGCTGTCTATTTTGTCTTTCTGTGAGGGACAGCTGTCAGCTGGCCTCTGCAGTTAATTGCCATGCGGCATGGCAGGTGTGTGGGCTTGATTGCCACCTGATGGTGTCAGGTGTGCAGTGCCTTTAAGTAGGTTTGTTTGACTGTGTTTGGATGCTTGTCCATTTCATGTTTTCCCTCAATAGTAGAGGAGTGTTCCAAGCTCATGCTTCTAGGGTTTTCTCTGTCTCTAGTGCTATTGTTTTTCTTGTTGTTTTCAACTGCTAGGCAGTGGTGGTTATTTTGAGATTTTTGCCCAGTTATTTTATACTGGTGTTTTGTGTTTCCTACAGTTTTTATTTTAATCAATTTAATTCTTGTGTTTTCCCCCACCCTCTCTCATCGCTCAGCGATTCCAGTGGTTGCCCCTCTGATTCCCCTTTTGCAGGTGTAATACGAACAAAGTACCAGTAGAAATCTTTCTTTACAGGAGAACCATCAGTGATTCAACTATAATCAATATGTTATCAGTGAGATTCAAGTATCTTACTGGGTGCATTGACCCTTTAACTTGTCCTCTTTACAGGAGAACATCAGTGGTTCAGGTATCTTATTGGGTGAATTTACCCTTTAACTCTCCCTCTTACAGGAGAAATATCAGTAGTTCAAGTATCTTACTGGGTGCATTTACCCTTTCACTCTCCCTTCTTACAGGAGAAATATCAGTGGTTCAAGTATCTTACTGGGTGCATTTACCCTTTAACTCTCCCTTCTTACAGAAGAAATATCAGTACCCATATATACAATGTGCATCAATCAAATATAAAATACAATATCAAAATACAAAAGGTGAAACGGGGTCAAAAGCCCTTGGAAGTCCTTGTGCTCTTGTTCAATCAGTTCGTATCATAGAAAAGGATATGATGGTCCTTGGAAGTTCTTGTGACTCAAGTTCAATTAGTTCGTTAATTCCTGATCCGCTTCCTCACTGGGAATGAGGAAGGTAATTCACAATCCTACCAGGCTGTTGAGGCAACAGGGTGTTGAGGCAACAGGGGTAACGGATCAGGCGCCGGGTATAGCCCTGATCTAGATCTGAGGTTCAGTGGGTTGGCTCGCCATCTTGTGTCGGTCCGGCACACTGCCTTGTCCCGCGTGGGCACACGTGATGAGTGGTGGTCGGTCGGGACTCCTGGGAACTCTTCCCGGGGGTGGATCGGGGTGCTAGAAAAACCTGGCCTGCGTTATACAGGCATTCAGAAAATAAAAGCTATTTACCATCTTTCATTGCTTCATCATCTTTTCATTGCTTTTAGAATGAATAATCAATCAGGCTACTTTTAGCTATGCTAAGCTAAAGTAGGCTACCTTATCATAGCACGTGGGAATGTCCATTTGTCTTATGTTAAATTAGGCTAAAGTGCACTAGCATATGGGAACATTCCTCACATTCCATATTAAACTCTCAAAAGCAGTCAAAATGTATATAGACCATGTTCTTATCATACAGCATATCAATACAATTATAAGTACTTCTGAAATGGTTTCTTTCTAGTTTTCATTTAACCAAATTGAGCTTAGTCCTTCGCTAGCATGACTCAGAATGAAGCTACATTATTAGCTGATTAGCATTGAGCTAGCTATTTTGTATTCGACAATGAAACAGCACAATATTGATGAAACTCACCAAAACCGCTTCCGGAAGTAATAATAATAATAATAATGGATTGGATTTATATAGCGCTCTTCGTGACACCCCAGAGACCCCAGAGCGCTTACAGAGTCTATTATTCGTTCATACACAGTCATACCGGTGGTGGTAAGCTACAATTGCAGCCAGAGCTGCCCTGAGGCAGACTCACGGAAGCGTGGCGAATAATCATCGCCTACGGCCCCTCCGACCACCACCAACATTCATTCACATGCATGCATACACATTCATACGAGGCAAGTAGGTTAAGTGTCTTGCCCAAGGACACAACGGCAGTGGGATGGACATGGGCTTGAGCGGGATTCGAACCACCAACCCTTCGATCATTGGATGACCCGCTCTACCCCTGAGTCACGCCGCCCCATGTATGCTCTTTATGCTCTTTAACTGCAACAACTTCTTCGGTTTTGTAACTAGGGGAATCTTTTATGACTGTTTGGAGTGTTTGATAACTATTTCGTGGCGCTATTTCATCTCGGTTCAATCAGCATTCAGCTGCGTCAGCTTCCGTCAATCTATAATCTCATCTGCCGTATGGCAAGGCTCACCTGCCGTAAGGCAAGGCGTGGACTGTTGTGACACGTCGTCATGTCGTCAGCCTGTGACTGCAACTTGTTCCTGTTTGCGGACGACTCAGCCCTGCTGGTCTCTGACAAGAACAAATTGCAGGTTGAAAAAACCCTCAGCACGGAACTAGGCAAAATCTGCATATGGCTCGCTGATGACAAACTATCATTACACATGGGCAAAACAGAGTCCATTCTCTTCGGTTCAAATAACAAACTCAGCAAGACCGACGGATTCTCAGTTACAGTGGGTGACAATATTGTCACAAGGAAAGACGAAATTACCTACCTGGGTTCCATCCTAGAGGCAAATCTTTCCTGTGACAAAATGGCATCCAATGTAATAAAAAAAGTCAACCAACGAACTAGATTCTTGTACCGGATCTCCTCTCTGGTAAACAAGAATACCCTGAAGACTCTGGCAGGAGCACTCATTCAAGGGTACTATGACTATGCGTGCACCTCATGGTACCAAAGCACCTCAAAGGCGCTTAAAACAAAATTACAAACATCACAAAACAAACTGGTCAGACTACTACTTGACCTGAACCCCAGAACCCACCTCACCCCTGCCCACTTTGCCAACCTAGGATGGCTTAGAGTAGACGACAGAGTACAGCAACTTGCAATGGGCCTGGTCTACAAGATACACTATACGACCGGGGTGCCCATGTACATGTCAAAATACTTCCCAAAGGTCAGTGAATACCACAACCACTACACCAGAGGAAGCTCAACAAATCATGTTAAACCCAGATTCGGCTCAAACAAGGGACTAAACACGTTTCGCAATTATGCCACAACAATGTGGAACGCCCTACCCAAAGCTGTAAAGGAATGTGAATCCCTGCCCACATTCAAAACCGCTCTTAAAGAGCACCTACGGGAGGCTGCAATTCGAAACTGGCTACCGTAAATGCCCAAAACCCCCACCACCTCCTAATAGACAGTCTCCTCCCCACCGCATGTATATATTCCCTCCCCGCCGTATGTATATTTCCCTCCCACCCACCCACCCCCTCCTAATGTACAGTCTCCTCCCCATCATATGTATATACTCTGTCAGGATCTAGGGGTAACAGTACTGTATATTTGAATACCGCTTATGTCACAAATGTATCAGTACTAAATACCTATATGTCCCTATGCCATAAATGTCATGTATGTTGTGTATGTCATAAATGTCTATATGAATTGAAAATGGGGGACCCTGATGGAAACAAGACAAACGTCTTTCTCAGGTCTGCATCCCCTTAACAATTGTATGTATTGAGCCGTACTGTATTGTACCCATTCTGCAATCTGTTAAATAAAGTTTTCATTCATTCATTCATTCATTCATTCATTCATTCATTCATTCATTCACACCTATCTCGCGCCATGAGGTAACTTAAAGGGGCAGTGAGGCAATTCAAAGGATTTGGTCAAAACATTGCTAATCTCATATGAATATACATATAACCCAATAACATTAACTATTTATGTTCTTACACAATAGCATTAACTATTTATGTTCTTATTCAATGACATTAATTATTTATGTTCCTATAACTAATAGTTATGTAACTGACCGCCAAGGGTAAAGATGCCTATCATCTTTATTATCAGTAAGCTTTCATTTACGTTGGTCTAGATGATCGACTTTTCTTTATTAGCTCAGAATACTGAGCTTTCTATTTAAGAAAAGAATATTTCAGTGCCGCTTGTGCATTTTCATTTCGTGTCCACATGGGGGCAGAGCTCGTCTTTTCTATAGTATAAAGGTCACAGCATCCTGTGTGTGACCAAGGCAGGAAGTAACTCAGAGACAACGACGGAGCAGACAGCGAATTATATACTTACTACTTATACCTTACTCCAGTAATTAACACCCCTTGGTAAAGCGGAATAAGGTACGTCGAACACTAAAATGTATTATTATTATTATTATTGTTGTTGAAGAGGTCTATATTTATGTGTGGTAGACATGTAAAGTGGTGCACTGACTGATTAGGTTCCAATCAGTCGCACCTGCTGTCGAACAAGTAACGTTACTATTTATCATTAGTTTCCTTAAATGCCTTTATTATGGAAGACGAGTTCACCCTTAATATCATTAAATTCAAATGTTTGTTTGAACACGTTAGGTGCTTTGTTGTGAACAATATTGAACTGTGAACAATATAACTAATTGTGGATGTTTGTGTTTCGACTGTCACAGTTTTCACGGTGCAAACGGAGCAAACGATGCAACCGTCACTACCTGTACAACTACGGTGCAACGACAACTACCAAAGAAAAGCTACAGTGATGCTATGCTAAAATGCAAAAGAAAAAGAAAAAATAAATAAAATCACCTGTACGAAACATAACCGCATCTTTATTTCACCACCAAGCCGGGGGGCAGTTACAGTGAAAACTTACCCAACTCTGAAGAGGATCAACAGTGAGTAAGCCATACTCTGGAGAGGATCAACAGTGAGTAAACCCATACTCTGAAGAGGATAAATGTATTATGAAACCTCATTCTGAAGTGGATAAATGTGAAGTAGCCCTTACTCTGAAGAGGATAGATGTTCTGAAGAGGATGGATGTATTATGAAGACTTTATTCTGAAGTGGATAAATGTATGTTGAAGACCTTACTCCGAAGAAAATACATGTATGTTGAAGACCTCACTCTGAAGAAAATACATGTATGTTGAAGACCTTACTCCGAAGAGAATACATGTATGTTGAGGACCTTACACTGAAGAAAATACATGTATGAAGAGAAGGAAGAATGAACCTACACTTTAAAAAAGTGAATAGCAGGAAGGCAGCAGGACCGGACGGCATCCCCGGCCGCGTCCTAAAAGTCTGTGCAGACCAACTGGCCCCTGTATTCACTGACATATTTAACCTGTCCTTAGAACAGGCTGTCATCCCCACCTGCCTGAAGAAGTCCACTATTATCCCTGTACCCAAAAAATCCAAGCCTGCTTGCCTCAACGACTACCGCCCTGTAGCTCTCACCTCCATAGCCATGAAGTGCTTTGAGAAGCTAGTAAAGGGCTACATCTGCTCCTCCCTCCCCATCAACATGGACCCCTGCAATTTGCATACCGCCCCAACAGGTCCACGGAGGACGCCATAGCCCATGTGCTGCACACAGCAGCATCACACCTGGACAAGAGGAAGGGGAACTATGTGAGAATGCTATTCATCGACTACAGCTCGGCATTCAATACCATAGTCCCCTCCATACTCATAGCCAAGCTCAGGGACCTGGGCTTGAACTATGACCTCTGCCAGTGGGTCTTGGACTTCCTGACGGGCAGACCCCAGGTGGTGAGAGCAGGCAACTGCACCTCCTCATCCATCACCCTCAACATAGGGGCCCCCCAGGGCTGTGTTCTGAGTCCCCTCCTCTACTCCCTGTACACACACGACTGTGTGGCTCAGCGAAGTAGCAATACAATCATCAAATTTGCTGACGACACAGTGGTGGTGGGCCTGATCTCTGCCAACGACGAGAGGGCCTACCTGGAAGAGGTCAAGGTCCTGGCGGGATGGTGCCAGGAAAACAGCCTCTCCCTGAACGTCAGCAAAACAAAGGAGATGATTGTGGACTTCAGGAGGTCGGGGGTCAAGGACTACAGCCCCCTCAGCATCGACGGGGCACCGGTTGAGAGAGTCAACAGCTTTAAGTACCTCGGAGCCTACATATCCGAGGACTTGACATGGACCACACACATTGACAGTGTTGTGAAGAAGGCACGACAACGCCTCTACTTCCTCAGGCGCCTAAGGAAGTTCCAAGTCAGTCAGAAGATCCTTAAGAACTTCTACTCATGTACAATAGAGAGCATCCTGACTGGCAACATCACCTCCTGGTTTGGGAATAGCACTGCACAAGACCGAAGCAGACTACAAAGAGTGACACGTTCAGCAGAACGCACAATTGGAGGGGGGCTCCCCACCCTCCAGAACATTTACAACAAGCGGTGCAGGGGCAAGGCTAAGAGAATCATTAAAGACTTCAGTCACCCGAACAACTGCCTCTTTGAACTGCTGCGGTCAGGCAAGAGATACCGGAGTCTCAAGGCGAGCACAGAAAGACTCAGAAGAAGCTTCTATCCCCAGGCCATCAGGCTGCTAAACGAACAATGAACACTACACAACAACAACCATCAAACGCACATAGCACACACATCCACACACTCACTTTAAACAAACACACTGTAGCACCCACTCCACACACTTTATAGCACACACTCACTTTAAACAAACACACTGTAGCACCCACTCCCCACACTTTATATTTATTGATGAAGGATTGCACTACAACTCGTACACCTTACTGTAAATTGTACCTAAATTGTACCTCATCCCATTTCTGCTTGCACTATATAGTATTGTACATTAGTACACTGCATAGTATTGTATATTATATGGTAACTCAGTTACGTCTATTCTGCATCGAACATTGTACATATGTCTATACTGAACACTGTGACCTCATTTTCTACTTCTAAATTACATGCTATACTATGTTATTTGATACTATCTTGTCTAGCACAGTCTCTGGAGCGTAACAGTAAGAAGCATTTTGTATGAAAGTATTCTGTACTTCTGTATGACAACTATTAAAGAAACTTGAAACTTGAAACTTGAGTTAACCCTATGCTGTCTGGTATCCATCCCAGCAATACCACGGACGTGTGGCAACTCCTTTATATCTAAGTAACCCTATGCTGTCTGGTATTCATCCCAGCAATACCACGGACGTGTGGAAACTCCTGTATATCTAAGTAACCCTATGCTGTCTGGTATCCATCCCAACAATACCACAGACGTGTGGCAACTCCTGTATATCTAATTACCCTTATGCTGTCTGGTATCCATCCCAGCAATACCACGGACGTGTGGCAACTCCTGTATATTTAATTAATATTATGCTGTCTGGTATCCATCCCAGCAAGTGGAACTCTTAAATACCATCTATTTATTGATATTTTGAGTTTGTGTGATCAAGCACAATGTCGGCCCAAGAAGACGATGCTGGCAACCTCTTGGAGTTGGAACAGAACAGGACAGGTGCTCGCCAAAGAACTCTAACAGAGAAAGGAAAGGAAAATCGTGAGGTGGAGGATAAGAGGAATGAGAAAGCTTTTAACAAAGCTTATCAGAAGTGGAAGAAGATAGCCAAGGAAGCCAGAGGGGAAACTAAGAACCTTCTGTCCGGCAGAAGAACTTGAAAGACTAAAACAAGACATTCAAGCAAGTTGTGACCTAGTAAGAAGCTTGTATGAGTCCATTTTACGTAACCATGCCACAACTCCCGAGATCGCAAATAAAATGGACGCCTGTATTCAGCTGACGACAGACACCCAAGAGCTTGTGTGTAGACAGCTGGAAACAAAAGAAGAATATTTTAATGAAAGACTTGAGAAGGAGAGGGTGAGAATAGCTCTGAACAAAGAGGAGTACAGGTCTGTATATGGACACACAAATACTGAAACAATTCACTCTCAACGTTCCAAGGCATCAAACAGGCGGAGGGAAGCTGAACTTGCGGCTAAAGTAGAAGAGCTGAAGGCCATTCAAGTGATCCAGGCTCAGCAAACCAGTCTCCTCCAACTAGAGGGGGAAGAGGCAGCCATGCTGGTGGAAATGGAAAAGATGAAGGTGGAGAGTCGACGTAAGCTGGAGGAGGAGAGGATGAAGCTACAGCAGCTACAAGCTGAGAAGGAAGTCCAGGTAGCAGCAGCCCGAGTGAGGGCATACAGTTCTGGAAGTGATCTAGACAACGAAGAAGAAGAAGTCACTGACCATGAAATAAATACTGCTCACCAAAATCCTGAATATAGTGCTCCGCTACATCCTACATCATTCCAACGTCAAGCATCTCCCAGCGCGACTGCAACCCAAGAGGCCTTCAGTCTAGCCGAAGCAATCACAAGTGCATTAAGCATGAACCGCCTACCTACACCAGAACCAACAATATTCAACGGTGACCCTATGAAATTTGTTGATTGGAAAATGACCTTCATGACCCTGATACACCGAAAGCCTCTCCCAACAAGTGATAAGATGTTTTATCTAAAAATGTACCTTACTGGAGAAGCTCGTAAATCTGTGGAAGGATTCTTTTACAGAGACTCCGAAGAAGCATATAAAGGTGCCTGGAGAGTGTTGGAAGAAAGGTATGGGAACCCCTTCATTATACAAATGGCGTTCAGAGACAAGCTAATGAGATGGCCTAAGATAAACACAAACGATCCTCTGGCGCTCTGAGAGTTTGCAGACTTCCTACAGGGATGCACAGAGGCAATTCCACATGTCCGAGGGCTGGACATCTTGAATGACTGTGAAGAGAACCACAAACTGCTCAAGAAACTAGCTGAGTGGATTGTGCGAAGATGGAGCAGGATCATCGTAGAAGAGCTAGATAAATCTTTTTCAAAGTTTCTGAACAAAGAGGCACGAATAGCTTGTAACCCCATCGCCACCCCACTACTGTTGAACTCCAGAGCCTCAGACGAGAGGTTTCCCTGAGAATACGAGCACTCAGACGAGAGGTTTCCCTGAGAATACGAGCACTCACATAAAGAGCAACATCGTGGAGACACAGTATTCACCATATAGAGCCAGACCACCTTGCCCAATCTGCAAAAATGAGAATCATGGCATTGCTACATGCACTAACTTCGCATCAAGGTCTAGAGAGGATAAGAGAACGCACATCTACCAAAATCACCTCTGCTTTGGATGTCTGAGGAAGGGACACTCCAGCAAGGACTGTAAACGGCGACATACCTGCAACACCTGCAACCATCGTCATCCAACGTGTCTGCACGAAGAGAGGTCACAAGCACCAGAGACAACCCAGAGTGGCACATCTACTGCAAACTACTGGAGCCAAGAAGTCCGCAGAGTCATGTCTCACACTACTACCTGATGTGCTTCTGCCACCTCAAGCATTGTCCCAGTCCTTGTGTCTTCAGTTCAAGAGCCACAGATAACGGTGCTCACTTACGCACTACTTGACACACAGAGTGATACAGCGTTTATCTTAGAGGACCTGCTTAAGGAGTTAAGTGTGGAAAGTCAACCTGTGAAGCTGAGACTCAGTACAATGACTGCTGTAAATACAGTTATAACCAGCAACAGTGTCAGCGGCCTACAAATCAGAGGACTTCATTCTGCAAACAACCTCAGAGTGCCACAAGCCTACACTTGTAGCTTCATCCCAGTAGACAAATCCTACATTCCTACTGGTAAAACAGCACTACAGTGGCCTCACCTCAAGCATATCGTAAACAAGTTACCATCACTTCTAGACTGTGAAGTGGGTATGTTAATAGGATGTGATTGTCCCTCAGCGCTAGCTCCACTCGAAGTCATCACAGGCTGTGAAAACGAACCTTTGTCAGTAAAAGAAATACCAGCCCCGTCTACAACAGATGTCCTTAAAGTACTTGAGTCAGACTTCTCTGAAAAGAACTACGAGGACAAGTACGTGTCTCAAGAAGATGTTCACTTCATACAATTCCTCAGTGAGAACATCAGACAGAAAGAAGATGGACACTACGAGATGCCTCTACCTTTTAAGGGTAGCAGCCCACCATCCCTACCAAACAACAAGAGACTAGCTACAGTCCGCCTTCAGTCTCTAAAGAAGAAGCTAAAGATGGATAAAGAGTATCACGAACGCTATAAGGCTTTCATGAAAGACATCATCGAGAAAGGGGACGCAGAACTTGACCATACCACTTCATATGGAGAGACCGCTTGGTACCTTCCTCATCACGGCATTTACCACCCTCAAAAGCCTGGCAGGCTAAGGGTCGTGTTTGACTGCTCAGCTAAATTCTGTGCAGTTTCCCTAAATGACTCTCTATTGACCGGTCCCGACTTAATTAACTCCCTAATAGGAGTTCTATGCCGCTTCAGAAAGGAAGACGTGGCCATAATCTGCGACGTGGAAAGAATGTTCCACCAGTTCTTCGTCCACCCTGACTCTCGAAAATACCTCAAGTTCCTGTGGTGGAAGGAAAGTGATTTGGAAACGGAACCACAGGAATACAGGATGGCAGTTCACCTCTTTGGAGCTGCTTCGTCTCCTGGATGTGCCAACTTCGGCCTAAGGTACATGGCACACCAACATAGAGAAGACTACCCAGCAGCCTCAGCCTTCATTGAGAAGAACTTCTACGTTGATGATGGGTTAGCCAGCGTTTCATCAGTCGAAGAGGCCAAGAAACTGATCATCGAGGCACAAAAATTGTGCAAACAAGGAGGCCTACGCCTCCACAAATTCAACTCTAACCACAAAGACGTCCTCGACTGTGTGAAACCCTCAGAAAGAGCAACAATCACTGACCCTCTCGAACTTAAGCTGGAAGCGACCCCAACTGAGCATGCACTTGGCCTTCAGTGGTCTATAGACAACGACACCTTCAGCTTCAATGTCAACATGAAAGACCAGCCTTCAACTTGTCGAGGAATCCTCTCCATCGTCGCCTCTCTTTATGACCCACTCGGGTTTGTTGCCCCATTCACCCTAAGCGGAAAATGCATACTCCAAGAACTATGCCGCAGAGGCATAAGTTCAAGTTTCAAGTTTCAAGTTTCTTTAATAGTTGTCATACAGAAGTACAGAATACTTTCATACAAAATGCTTCTTACTGTTACGCTCCAGAGACTGTGCTAGACAAGATAGTATCAAATAACATAGTATAGCATGTAATTTAGAAGAAGAAAATGAGGTCACAGTGTTCGGTATAGACATATGTACAATGTTCTGAGTTACCATATAATATACAATACTATGCAGTGTACTAATGTACAGTACTATATAGTGCAAAGCAGAAATGGGATGAGGTACAATTTAGGTACAATTTACAGTAAGGTGTACGAGTTGTAGTGCAATCCTTCATCAATAAATATAAAGTGTGGGGAGTGGGTGCTACAGTGTGTTTGTTTAAAGTGGGTGTGTGCTATAAAGTGTGTGGAGTGGGTGCTCAGGGCCGCCTCAGGGGGTGTGCGAGCAGTGCGGTCGCACAGGGCCTCGCGGGAAGGGGGGCATCACAAAAAAAAAAATAAAAAAAAATAAAAAATTTTTTTTTTTTTTTTTTTTATTTTTTTTTTATTTTTTGCGAGGCCCCCCTTCCCGTGAGGCCCTTTTTCATCACAGACCTAAAATCTAGTTTTGCTTATATGCTTATATATTTCACATTAGACACGTTTGTAGAATGTGTCTGACTTGTTCCTGGGTCTGCAGTCCTGCAGACATACTCACTATTGGAGCTCAGCCTCTGGGGTTCTGCAGCAGACATACTATTGGTTTCAACGAAGGGAGTGGTTTTACTTACATCATGTGTAGTACGCCGGCGTGAGTCAGCTGCGTTTGACTATTTCGCGCGTGCAGCTTTTGACTATTATGCTTAGTTATGCCAGCCAAGACGAAGAAAGAGGTCGGTCATTATCAGTCGGTCGGTCACCAAGGAACGTTGACGAAAGGCCTCTCGCTAGCGGGACATATGGCCGGAGCCTTGTCATGGTATAGCCATGATGATGTCGGCTAGTAGCTAGCTTAGCTAAAGGCTAACTAGCGTTAGCTAACCTATTCAGAGGAGCGAGGCGAGGCGAGTGGATGTCTTTTCAAAAGAAGGAGAAGAGAACTTGTGAGCAGATAAATCTGTTAGGCAGCAATACGCCGAAAGGTGTCCAGTCTGCCGGAAAGTACTCGAAGAAGAAGAAGAAGAAGAAATTACACCGTGGGCCAAGAAAGTCTCCTTCCAACTTTACCATTGGCGCCGCGTTGATACTGCGTTATGGTGAGTCAACCTATGATTATATTCCCGCCGTGGACCTGACCTATCTCTCTTTCTCTCTCTCTGGAGCCAAACTGGTCGACTAGCTAATATAGTACTACTAGTAGCTAACGGTGTGTGCCTGGTGAGAGCACCTGGCTGTATGTAGCCGCATAGCTTGCAGAACGCAGAAGCAAGCTATGCGGCTACATACAGCCAGGTGCCTGATTGAGCTAACTGTTAGCCAGTTAGCTGTTTAGCGTCAGCTGGGAACGTTCGTTTGATGCTATCAGTTAGCCTTGAGAATAGCAGGCCCTGGCACTCTGACTACGACATCATCTTTGACAGAAGATGTAGTCGGGCCTGCACCATGACAAGGCTCTGGCCATAGCTTATTTGTCCCGACAGCGAGAGGCCTTTCGTCAACGTGGAGACCTGTGATGCGGCCTTTCGCCCTGCGTTACTTTTGTGCAGGTAAGATTAATGAAAATGTCATGACATTACCCCACTCTTCCTTCCTTCCCCTCCCGAATGTTTTGTTAATAACGATGTTTTTTTCCAGGCAAAACATATGCTACTTCACAACATTTGGAGATACGACATGTGCTGTGTGTGAATGGTCGTTTGTGTAGCTTGGGTAGCGTTGGGCCGTTGGCCAAAGCTGTGTGTGGCCTGGTGTCACAGTACCTGGCTAGCCTATTTAGCTGATGTCGGCCATTGGCTCCTTGCTGCTTTGGTTTCTCTGGTATAGACCCTCTTCTTGTTGGATTTAAGTGTTGATCTTTGTCCTTTTGGATCTCTCATACATGCTCTAGTCTCTCTCTAACACACACACACATGACAAACACACATGTTCTCTCTCTCTCTCTCTCTCTCTTTCTAACACACACAGTCTGCCTATGGCGGCCTTTCTCGATGGCTAGGCTGTGCTCAAGGATCTTCAGTCACAGTGCTCAGGTATTCTGCCACTGTGTACTCTCTGTTTAGGGCCAAATAGCATTTCAATTTCTTTCCAATGTGTGTCTCTCTCTCTCTCTCTCTCTCTCTCTCTCTCTCTTGGATTTAAGTGTTGATCTTTGTCCTTTTGAATCTCTCATACATGCTCTAGTCCAGGGGTGGCCAACCCGCGGCTCGCGAGCCGCATGCGGCTCTTTGCCCGTCAATGTGCGGCTCTTCCATCCATAAAAAAAAATAAAAAAAAATAAAAAAAAAATATTTTTTTTAATTTTTTTTTTACTTTTTTTTTTTTTTTTTTTTAATTTTTTTTTTTTTTTTATGTCACTCATTCCATAAGGACGTAGAATAAACATTTACAATTTTTTTTTAAATGGTCCATTTGCATGTTCTTGGTATCTGAATCTACATGTAGGGACATATATGGATCAGTGTCAGAAATAGTGTGTCTGTTACTAGGCTTGAGTAAATTGTAATGAACCAAAGGAGAATATCAATTCTATTTAAAAAAAAAAGATCTTTGACTGTAAATAACACCATGCTAAAATTGACCAGACCTGAAAAATCTAAGCAAATGAATAAAGGGAAGATGATTAAACAGAAGGTTTTGTAGATACAGTACTGAATTCTGCCATCTTTTTTATAATGTAAATTTCTCCACCATTTTTCATCGTATTGCAACACCGTTTTTTGCAAGACGTTCACAGAAAGGTAGAGAAACTAACTGCGTTCTGTTTTATGGCAATAACGTTCAGGTTTGTGGGAGATAATCCCAAAAAATAAGAGAAATTAAAAAGTAAATCCAGAAGTCAGATGATTGACAGGGGCTGGTGTGAGCTGGGTAGGGTAGTTTTTCGAAATTTGAAAGCCCTGAGTCTCTTCCTTCAAAAGACTACACTCACTTTTGGCTGTGCCACTTCCTCCTGTCAATATGCGCCGGTTTCCGACTCAATGCCCTGAAATTTCTATAATCTTATATTTCACTAATAACCGTTAAAATAATTGGTAAACAAACATAATGCTGAAAATATACACTTTTACTGTATATCTCGGGCTTAAGAGGTTAACCCTGTGAGGCCCAAATTAAAAAGAAATTAGCAACTTCAGAGGCCAGAGGGTGGGACATATAAACACATTTACTATCAAATAGCATTGTGAGGCTGAACAACAGGACCAATTGACTATACATGTGCTTAAAGGGGAACTATCTTATAAATGGCTTTTTTCAGTGTTTACCATTGTTTCTTAGCTATGTGGACTTATATTAATAGGATATATGTCTCTAATTCTCATATTGGCGAATTCTTCCAATTCTCCTCTCACAATATTCACCCTCACTAAACTGAGTCATCTGAAAATGTGCATATCTGTGATGTCAGAGATTTCTCAGCTGCATAATAATGTGGCAGTTGATGTGGCAGTTGGCACCAGGCCACACAGTGGTTGGAGCCCAGCCTCAAAACGGCTTAAGATCTTGAGGTAGAAAAATGCGGTTTTTAGTACTTGATTAGAAATACAAAACAATGCATTTTTTTAAAAAAAAACCTAGGTGTTCCATAGACTCACAGGAATTGTGTAAAAGTGCCCAAATAGTGAAAGAAATAGTAAAATAGTTCCCCTTTAACATTTTTTAAATAAACATAATTTTTTTAAATGGCTAAAAGTGATTTTGTAATTTTGCAACCGTGGGTCTCACAGGGTACTTTTAACCCTGTGAGGCCCAAATAAAAAAGACATTAGCAACTTCAGAGGCCAGAGGGTGAGACCTATAAACACATGAAGGGTGTCGTGACTGAAAAAAAAGGTTGAGAAACGCTGGTATATGGTGTGGCTCTTTGTGGTACCACAGTCATTTTTTTGTGGCTCTTAGTCTCTGACTGGTTGGCCACCCCTGCTCTAGTCTCTCTCTAACACACACACACATGACAAACACACATGTTCTCTCTCTCTCTCTCTCTCTCTCTCTTTCTAACACACACAGTCTGCCTATGGCGGCCTTTCTCGATGGCTAGGCTGTGCTCAAGGATCTTCAGTCACAGTGCTCAGGTATTCTGCCACTGTGTACTCTCTGTTTAGGGCCAAATAGCATTTCAATTTCTTTCCAATGTGTCTCTCTCTCTCTCTCTCTCTGTACACTGTATATTGACTGTAGAACGGGAGCTCTCTCTCGCTCTCTCTTTTGCTATATGTTGACTGTATCATGCCCCGCCTCGGGCAGTGCTATTATTTAAGAATATGTTGACTGTATAAAAAAAAAAAGAAAAAAAGAATATATATATATATATATATATATATATATATATATATATATATATATATATATATTTTTTTTTTTTTACCTTTTAAGGGGGGGGGGGGGGGCTCGCGTTAAATCTCGCACAGGGCCTCGCATTTCTCCTGTGGGTGCTACAGTGTGTTTGTTTAAAGTGAGTGTGTGCGTGTGGATGTGTGTGCTATGTGCGTTTGGTGGTTGTTGTTGTGTAGTGTTCATTGTTCGTTTAGCAGCCTGATGGCCTGGGGATAGAAGCTTCTTCTGAGTCTTTCTGTGCTCGCCTTGAGACTCCGGTATCGCTTGCCTGACCGCAGCAGTTCAAAGAGGTAGTTGTTCGGGTGACTGGAGTCTTTAATGATTCTCTTAGCCTTGCCCTTGCAACGCTTGTTGTAAATGTTCTGGAGGGTGGGGAGCCCCCCTCCAATTGTGCGTTCGGCTGAACGTGTCACTCTTTGTAGTCTGCTTCGGTCTTGTGCAGTGCTATTCCCAAACCAGGAGGTGATGTTGCCAGTCAAGATGCTCTCTATTGTACATGAGTAGAAGTTCTTAAGGATCTTCTGACTGACTTGGAACTTCCTTAGGCGCCTGAGGAAGTAGAGGCGTTGTCGTGCCTTCTTCACAACACTGTCAATGTGTGTGGTCCATGTCAAGTCCTCGGATATGTAGGCTCCGAGGTACTTAAAGCTGTTGACTCTCTCAACCGGTGCCCCGTCGATGCTGAGGGGGCTGTAGTCCTTGACCCCCGACCTCCTGAAGTCCACAATCATCTCCTTTGTTTTGCTGACATTCAGGGAGAGGCTGTTTTCCTGGCACCATCCCGCCAGGACCTTGACCTCTTCCAGGTAGGCCCTCTCGTCGTTGGCAGAGATCAGGCCCACCACCACTGTGTCATCAGCAAATTTGATGATTGTATTGCTACTTCGCTGAGCCACACAGTCGTGTGTGTACAGGGAGTAGAGGAGGGGACTCAGAACACAGCCCTGGGGGGCCCCTAGGTTGAGGGTGATGGATGAGGAGGTGCAGTTGCCTGCTCTCACCACCTGGGGTCTGCCCGTCAGGAAGTCCAAGACCCACTGGCAGAGGTCATAGTTCAAGCCCAGGTCCCTGAGCTTGGCTATGAGTATGGAGGGGACTATGGTATTGAATGCCGAGCTGTAGTCGATGAATAGCATTCTCACATAGTTCCCCTGCCTCTTGTCCAGGTGTGATGCTGCTGTGTGCAGCACATGGGCTATGGCGTCCTCCGTGGACCTGTTGGGGCGGTATGCAAATTGCAGGGGGTCCATGTTGATGGGGAGGGAGGAGCAGATGTAGCCCTTTACTAGCTTCTCAAAGCACTTCATGGCTATGGAGGTGAGAGCTACAGGGCGGTAGTCGTTGAGGCAAGCAGGCTTGGATTTTTTGGGTACAGGGATAATAGTGGACTTCTTCAGGCAGGTGGGGATGACAGCCTGTTCTAGGGACAGGTTAAATATGTCAGTGAATACTGGGGCCAGTTGGTCGGCACAGACTTTTAGGACGCGGCCGGGGATGCCGTCCGGACCTGCTGCCTTCCTGATATTCACTTTTTTAAAGGTCCGCCTCACCTCATGCTCTGTTACCCTGAACACTGCGTCTCCATCAGCAGCCGACCCCCCCCCCCCCATTGCCGTGGCTTGTGGGCTGGTGTTGTTATTACCAGCATCAAACCTCGCATAGAAGGTATTGAGGTCATTTGCTAAGGAGATGTCACTGTTCAGTTTGAGGGAGGCGCCTTTGTAGTCTGTCATCGTTTTGAGCCCCTGCCACATAGCTCTAGAGTCAGCTTGTTCAAACTGGAGTTCAATTTTATCCCTGTAGCGCCGTTTGGCCTCTGTCACTGTCCTCCTTACGTTGTATCGCGCCACCTTGTGGTCATTCATGTTGCCTGCCACTAGGCTGTCGTTGTATGCTTTGGTGCGCTCTCTCAGAGCTTCACGGACGGATTTGTCTACCCAGGGTTTTTGATTTGGGTAAACTCTCATTTTGGTAGTGGGGATTGTTTCTTCCACCAAAGTACAAACATAGTCCAGCACTGTCTCCGTGTAGACATTAATGTTATCTGTGTCGCGGAACACGTTCCAGTCTGTGCAGTCAAACGCAGCCTGGAGCGTCTCCTCTGACGTCAAATCCCATTTCTGCACCTCTCGCGAGACTACAGGAGTACTTTTGATTCTCTGTTTGTACTTTGGTGAAAGAAAAATGGACGCGTGATCTGATTTACCAAAGCCACTATCAGAATGAGCCTTGTAGCCACCTTTAAATTGCGTGTAACAGTGATCTAGGATGTTACCGCCTCTGGTGTTGCAAGTCACATGCTGATAGAAGTCAGGTAATACCTTTCTCAGATTGGCGCTATTGAAATCACCCAGCACTAAAATGGCGGCGTTAACGTTCGCCGCTTGTATTCTATTTACCTCGTCGTGGAGTCTGGAGAGCGCAACGTTGTTACTGGCTTGCGGTGGAATATACACTCCGATCAGGACGATCGCCGTTAACTCCCTCGGGAGGAAGAAAGGACGACACTTGATGGTTATATATTCCAGGTCTGGGCAGCAGTGGTTGGATAATTCCTTCACGTTAGTTGGATCGCTCCAATTGTTGTTAAACATGAAGGCGATACCTCCTCCACGTTGTTTGCCGGACTCTGCTGTACGATCCTTGCGGTGGATAAAGAAGTGTTCGGCCGGTTGGATAGCGTGGTCTGGAACGTCCGGCGCCAGCCACGTCTCGGTGAAGCAGAGAACGTTGCAGTCTCTGACGTCTCTTTGGTATCGAATCCTTGCTCGGATATCGTCCAGTTTATTGTCAATTGATTGTACATTGGCTAGCAATATACTGGGTAATGGCGTTCGGTGGCGTCTGGATCTCAGCCTGTTACGGATCCCAGCTCTCTTCCCACGCCGTCTGGTTCCTTTGTTCCTGGGAGGATCTGGTCCCATTTTCCTGAGAATCTCCTCAGACCATTGTTGCGGTTCGGAAAGCTGGTCCAGTGAGTAATCCAATCGGTAAGTTTCCCGTAATCCGATGTCTATAAGTGACTGACGGTCATACACATTAAATGCACCTACTGTTGGTACAGACAAAACTCTTAAAACTATAAATATTAACAAAAGTAAACAGTAAGATGGGATGATCCACTGCCAGATGACTTAAAGCCACGGTGGGAGGAGTGGAAGATCGGGCTATATAACTTAAAGGAATTTACGATCCCTAGATGCTACCACCCACATGACTTCGGCAACATCATCAAGACGGAACTGCATCACTTTGCTGATGCCAGCAGCATGGGGTATGGCGCTTGTTCCTACCTCAGATACAAAAATGACAAAGATACAGTACACTCCAGTCTTGTGATGGCCAAAGCAAGAGTAGCACCCACAAAGGTCTCAAGCATCCCACGACTAGAGCTCTCAGCGGCAGTGGTCGCAACCAAATTGAGTGTGTTGCTGAAAAGAGAACTGCAGATGAAGATCGATGAAGAAAACTTCTGGACAGATTCACAAGTAGTTCTGGGCTACATCAATAATGAGGCAAGAAGGTTCCATGTGTTCGTCGCGAACAGAGTCCAACTGATAAGAGAAAACACTGACCCAAGTAAATGGCACTATATCGAAACAGCAGAGAACCCGGCAGATCATGCCTCCAGAGGCCTTCAGGCATCTCACATTCCTTCAACAAACTGGATGTCAGGTCCTACATTTCTCTGGGAGCAAGAAGTACATCCCAAACTGAACCCTTTCGCAGACCTACTCGTTGGCGATCCTGAGGTTAAGGCTGTCCAAGCATTCACAACCAAAGTTAACAATTGTACAGACATTCTAATTCGCCTAAATCAGATCTCTTCATGGTCAAAGATCCTGAAAGTAGTTGCAAGAATCAAGAGGCTGGGATCGGGAAAAGTACACAACACCGAACTGGTGACAGTCGAAGAACGAGAAAGAGCTGCCGAAATAGTGATCAAGCTCGTCCAGCAGCAAGCCTTCTCTCAGGAAATTAAGAGATGCCAGGAAGGAGATGCTCTTCCAAGTTCAAGTGCTCTTCATTCCCTTGACCCAATTCTGCATTGAGAACTTCTCTGTGTGGGTGGAAGATTGAGACACTCATCCCTCAGTCAAGAAATGAAACATCCCATCATTTTGCCAAAAGACAGCCCTATCACCAAGCTAATTACGGCTCATCACCACGCTCAAGTTTGTCACCAAGGCCGAAGTCAAACTCAAATGGAACTGAGAGCAAATGGATTCTGGGTCATTGGTGGGAGCAAATTAGTAGCCAAGCTGATTCACAACTGTGTACGATGCAGGAAACTCCGACGACCTACTGAAGAGCAGCAAATGGCTGAACTCCCTAAAGAGCGTGTGGAAGACTCACCGCCTTTCTCATACAGTGGCATGGACTGCTTCGGCCCTTTCCTGATTAAAAAGGCACGGAAGGAGTACAAGAGGTATGGCCTGATACTAACTTGCCTGGCTTCACGAGCTGTCCACATCGAGATGCTTGAAGACTTATCAACAGACTCATTCATTAACGCCTTGAGATGCTTCATCAGCCTCAGAGGAGCTGTTCGGCAACTTCATTGCGACCACGGTACTAACTTCATGGGAGCTAGAAACCAATTTAAAGAAGCACTCAAACAATGTGATGCCAATTTACTGGAGATCTTTCTAGCAGAGAAACGGTGTGAATTCGTCTTCAACGCTCCATCCGCCAGCCATGCAGGTGGTGTCTGGGAACGTCAAATCAGGACAGTAAGAAATGTGCTGAACGGCACTATCCAGGCAGACTTGATGACGCCTCCCTTAGAACAGGGGTTCCCAAACTTTTCAGGCCAGGGCCCAGAAAATAAGGCGTCAGAGAGCCGCGGCCCAATGCACATCGTCAGGCTTTTTTTTTTTTTTTTTTTGCCAGGCGACCGATTTTTTAAGCCAAATATCACTTCAATCCTATTAAGTTAGTTCAAGTTAGTTATTCATTTATATGTGCTATTTATGAGAGGGCTAACTTGTTGCAAAATAATAATGATAATAATAATAGCCTCATTAAAATACTATTGTTGCTTCGGTTGTTTTCAGCATTTTATGTGCATAATCTGTTATTTAGTTTGAAATGTTCGTTGAAATAAGTAGATTTTTCGTTTTTGTTTATTTATTAAGTTAATATAAAACCATATAGTCACATTTTAGAATACAATAGAATAGAATTTTAGAATACAACTAGAAACACTGTCCTGGCCTGCTTCTAGTTCAGTGGCCTGACAAAAAAAAAAAATAATAAAAAAATAAAAAATAAAACAAATATTTTTTTTTAATTTTTGAATATTTTTTTTAATTTTTTTTAAATCATCTCGCGGCCCACCCGTGGCTGCTCGCGGCCCACCTTTGGGTCGCGACCCCGACTTTGGGAACCACTGCCTTAGAACACTCTTCTATGAAGCTACAGCTATTGTAAACAGCCGACCACTGACAGTAGATGGTATCAACGACCCCATGGCCCTAGAACCCTTAACACCAAACCATCTCGTCATGATGAAGTCTAAAATCGCTCTTCCACCCCCTGGGAGATTTGTTAAAGAGGACATGTATGCAACCAAGAGATGGCGCAGAGTCCAGTACCTAATCGAACAATTCTGGAGCCGCTGGAAGAAGGAATACCTCCTGAACATTTCCACATGTCAGAAGTGGCACGTACCACGGCGTAACCTCAAGGTGAACGACATAGTCATCCTCAAGGACAGTAACCTGCCAAGAAGCCAGTGGCAACTATGTCGAGTCGTCGAAGCCACTCAAGAGAGCGACGGTCTAGTTAGTACGTCGAGTAAAAATACAGACTGGGGAGCGGAAAGATCACTCTACCAGACCTTCAGTCCTCGAGCGACCGATCCAGAAATTGGTACTCCTCCTCGAGAGTAATTAGTATAGAGACACTTGAGTTGTAGTGTTGTATTATTTTTGATCTGTTATGTGAAATCTAAAAAGAAATCCTGTATGACTAAATTAATTGTTTCTAAATTGTGCTTATCCGTCATAGCAGGATTTGGTGGGAGTGTAACTGACCACCAAGGGTAAAGATGCCTATCATCTTTATTATCAGTAAGCTTTAATTTACGTTGGTCTAGAAGATGATCGACTTTTCTTTATTAGCTCAGAATACTGAGCTTTCTATTTAAGAAAAGAATATTTCAGTGCCGCTTGTGCATTTTCATTTCGTGTCCACATGGGGGCAGAGCTCGTCTTTTCTATAGTATAAAGGTCACAGCATCCTGTGTGTGACCAAGGCAGGAAGTAACTCAGAGACAACGACGGAGCAGACAGCGAATTATATACTTACTACTTATACCTTACTCCAGTAATTAACACCCCTTGGTAAAGCGGAATAAGGTACGTCGAACACTAAAATGTATTATTATTATTATTATTGTTGTTGAAGAGGTCTATATTTATGTGTGGTAGACATGTAAAGTGGTGCACTGACTGATTAGGTTCCAATCAGTCGCACCTGCTGTCGAACAAGTAACGTTACTATTTATCATTAGTTTCCTTAAATGCCTTTATTATGGAAGACGAGTTCACCCTTAATATCATTAAATTCAAATGTTTGTTTGAACACGTTAGGTGCTTTGTTGTGAACAATATTGAACTGTGAACAATATAACTAATTGTGGATGTTTGTGTTTTGACTGTCACAGTTTTCACGGTGCAAACGGAGCAAACGATGCAACCGTCACTACCTGTACAACTACGGTGCAACGACAACTACCAAAGAAAAGCTACAGTGATGCTATGCTAAAATGCAAAAGAAAAATAAAAAATAAATAAAAGCACCTGTACGAAACATAACCGCATCTTTATTTCACCACCAAGCCGGGGGGCAGTTACAAGTTATGAATCTGAAACCTGGGTTACATCTACACCCCCCCAATCCTGACAGAATGGACAAGCCATCACAGGACACAGCAGATGCCCTTGCGCTTGGTTCCCAAATATCAGCACAGGGACGTGCTATTAATGCACAGGGAACTCATGAGCATATTATTCGCACTATCACAGAACAACAGAACACACATGCTGAGATGTTGAAAAAAATACTCAACCATATCCAGAATCCGCCAATTGTACAAACTCCTACTCTTCCGGTTCCACAAGCACCTCTGGTCCCACTCCATAGTCCTAGTGCCGAGCCGAGGCTGCCTACACCGGCCCATTATGATGGGCATCCAGGGAGATGTAAAGGGTTTATCACCCAGTGCAGTCTGGTTTTTGAATTACAACCCTCTATGTTCAGCACTACTATAATAGGCCTCTTTCACACCGGCCGGGCTCCGTGCCGGAGACGGTTCCCGAACGTAATCTTTTTATTTTTTATCTACTTTTTCTCCCATTTTCTATTTTTCTCCCATCCCAATTTCGTATCGTCCAATTCTACCCTCCCCTGTCTCGAACGTTGTTAGGCCATGCCTCCCACAAGCCGGCTGCAATGTGGACTAAGCCTTACATCACGTGTCCCCTCCGGTACTCGAGGAGGCAGCCGTCGCATCTTTTCACCTGCACAGCGCAATCTCTCAGCGTCAGGGGTCTGCGTTTGGAGGACACGCCGCCCCCCGTCGCTTCCTGATTCTGCTGTGCAGGCGCACCAACCGACCTGTAGGAGTCGCTGTCCACAACGTCCGATCCCCACCCATCAGCTTCCCACCTCCTAATACTGCCAATTGTATTAGTATGAACGACCAGCCAAGCTGATAGCAATGCGGAGAGCTGGGCTCGAACCCAGCGTCTCCTGCATTGGTGGTGAGCGCCTTGCCCACTGCACCACCTAGCCGCCCTCCCGAAACGTAATCTTGAACAATCCGGCACGTTCGCACCGGGAATAATTGGTTCGGAACATGACGGAGGCTTTAGTTCGGCCCTCTAAGAAAACACTGAGCACCGATTTTTCATGTTCCGAACCAATTATTCCCGGTATGAACACACCGGCCGGTTCGAGATTACATTCGGGAACCGGCTCCAGCAGGGTGTGAAAGGCCTAAGAGAAAGCCAGAGTAGCCTATATCATTTATCTTCTCTCTAATGAAGCCCTCTCATGGGCTACAGCCATGTGGGATAGGCAGACTCTGGCCTGTGCCGATGCAGTTTTTTACCATGATGTAAGTGGCCACGATGCGGCTAAGCGCCTGATTGGTTTACGTCAGGGCTCAGTCAGTGTGGCAGAGTTCTCTATTTGATTCCGTACCCTAGCCACTGAATCAGGGTGGAATAGGAAGGCCCTGATGACAACTTTTACCTATGCCTTGTCAGAGAGAGTCAAAGATGAATTATCCTCTCGGGACATTCCCGACAGGCTTGAGGGGTTAATTTAGTTGGCTATTAACACTTTCTATGCCACTCACGAGTTTTATCGGAATTATTAATATCTCGTTGAAAGCCACTCACGAGATTTCTCGAAATTTTTTAAATAATTTTTTTTTAGCGATCTGAAATCATATTGCATCACGCGAGCCTACCCTAGTCCAGGCGTTCCCAAACTTTTCAGGCCAGGACCCAGAAAATAAGGCGTCAGAGAGCCACGGCCCAATGCACATCGTCAGGCTTTTTTTTATTTATTTTTTGCCAGGCGACTGATTTTTTAAGCCAAATATCACTTCAATCCTATTAAGTTAGTTCAAGTTAGTTATATAGTATGTGCTATTTATGAGAGGGCTAACTTGTTGCAAAATAATAATGATAATAATAATAGCCTCATTAAAATACTATTGTTGCTTCGGTTGTTTTCAGCATTTTATGTGCATAATCTGTTATTTAGTTTGAAATGTTCGTTGAAATAAGTAGATTTTTTTTTTTTTTTTTATATATTTTTATTTCATTTTTTGGAAGAAAAGGCAGGATATATAATGCACATACAATGCACATATAATGCACATAAAAACATACATTTAAATTATTTGCCAATTACATGCATTGGCTTGCCCCTTGCCTCATTTAAAATAAATAACTCCTACCCCCTAACCCCTGCACCAACCACCGTTGACAAAAAATAAATAAAATAATAATAATAATAATAATAATAATAATAATAATAATAATAATAATAATAATAATAATAATAATAATAATAATAATAATAATAATAATAATAATAATAACCCCCCCCCCCCCAACCCACCCGGTCATAGGCCTGAGAAGAAAATTAATTGAACAAAAATTTCAACAAAGACCAAGAAAATTAAAAAAACTAAAAGGAATTATACAGATATAATTAGTTATGTCCTGCTAGCTATATATTGAAGGTCCTAACTTGATAGAGAATATGGTTCCAGCTATCTATCATTTGATATCTTGCCCCATTTAATCTAGCTGTAGAAAGCTCCATTGTTACAACATCAGCTAATAACTGTTTCCAGTGATTAAAGGGCAGAGAGTGTGGAGCTTGCCATCGCAGCGCCAAATTTTTTTTTGCAGCAGTACTTCCTGCCAGCCAAAATTGTCTCTGAACAATACTTAAAGCTAAAGAATCATCATCATTAAGGAGAAGTAATTTGGGACAACAGGGAATATGTTTTTGTAATACTTTAGATAGATAATTAGTTATCTGTTCCCAGAAACTTTTAACTGTGGGGCATTCCCACATCATATGTGTAAAAGTACCAGTAGTATTTAGAGAACAAAGTGTACAGTTTGGTGACATAGCACGTCTCATTCTATAAGCTTTCTGGGGGGTTAAATATGTTTTATGGACAAAATTGAAATGAATCTGCTGATGATTTGGGTTTCGTGATGCCATAGTAACATTTCCCCAAACTCTGGTCCAATTGATAGAGTGATGGTGTTCTAATCCCAATTCTGTGCTCCACGATTGGATAACAGGTATTAACGAAGTACATCTTTGTGATAGATCTTTATAAATTATAGAGACTTGTCCTTTGGAGAGACCTGCAGTTTTTTTAGAGAAAGTAATTAACGGGTGAGTAGTTGGTTTGGTCCATGGAACTCCATAGGCTCGCATAGCCAAGCGGAGCTGTAAATATAAAAAAAAAGGAGGTGCCAGGTAAGTTATATGACTCTTTCAGATCTGAGAATGTTCTTAGACCATTGTCCTCCATAACATCGCCAAGTACATGAATGCCACAGTTGGACCATGATTGAGCTACAAAACTGCGGCCTCCGCTAAGCAAAAACGGGTTATGAAATAAGGGAGTCTGTTCATGCCACTTAGTATCCCAATTAAGTAACTTTTCATATTTGCGCCATAAAGATATGGCATGCGCTATTATCGGACCATAACGTAATCTACATTGCTTTAGTGAAATATCTGTAAAGACAATGTCTTGTGAACGAATCGGCGCCACAATATGTTTTTCAATATTAAGCCAGGGGGCCTCAGAATTTAAATTAAACCAACTCAACAGAGGACGAAATGATAACGCTTGAAAATATAACTTAAAATTTGGCACAGTTAAACCACCAGATTGCCGCTCATTTTGTAAGGTAGTAAGTTTAACCCGAGCTTGCTTGCCTCGCCATATAAATTTTGAGACTGCTCTATGTAAATTTTCCCAATGAGCAACAGGTGGGGCAATAGGAATCATGGAACTACAGAAGTTTACTCGAGGTAATATGTTCATTTTGATAATAGAGACTCTTCCGGAAAGGGAGACAGGTATATTACACCATCGATTGAGATCATTTATGATTGACCTAATGGTTCTATTGTAGTTTACGGACACAATTTTTTCAATTGAAGGAAATATATCAATACCAAGATATTTAAATTGTGTTACAACCGGGATCTCATGGTCAAGCACAGAGTTAGTAATGGTTCTTAGGTACATTAGTGCTGATTTGGTCCAGTTTATTTTATAACTTGAAATTGAACTGAATTTTTCAAAGATTTTCAGGAGGCTTGAGAGAGACTGAGATACATTCTCCATATATAACAAGATGTCATCCGCATAAAGCGAAATATGATGATCAGTAGAATTTACAGAGATTGGCTTAATGTTTTCTGATTGCCGTATAGCTTGGGCTAAAGGTTCAAGGGATAAAATAAACAAGCTTGCAGAGATCGGATCCCCTTGCCTACTTCCACGAGTGATTTTGAAAGGAGGAGAACTAATATCTCCGGTTATGACACTGGCTGATGGATTAGAAAATATTATTTTGACCATATTTATAAAATGTTGACCTAGTCCCATATGTTTCAGTACAGCCCAAAGATAGGTCCACTCCAGATGGTCAAAGGCCTTCTCTGCGTCAACAGAGAGAACAGCTGACGATACTTTAGCTTGAGAGGCGGAGTTGACAATGTGAAGGAGACCTCGCAAATTATCAGACGAAAGCCTTTTTTTAACAAAACCACTTTGATCTGGGTGAATCAGTTTAGGTAAAAACGTTTCAAGACGACAAGATAATACTTTAGAAAATAGTTTGGCATCTGTATTAATTAAAGAAATAGGGCGCCAATTAGAACACTGGTTTGGATCTTTACCTTTTTTTAATAAAAGAGAGATTAGGGACATATTCACGTCTCTCCCTAAGGAGCCTTTAGATATGGATATATTAATCATCTCAAGTAGTAGCGGGCCTAAGACGTCCCAGAACCGCAAATAAAATTCTGGGGGAATGCCATCCCACCCTGGAGACTTGCCTTTATTCATAGTTTCCAGAGATGTTTTGAGTTCTTGCAATGATATAGGAGCACCCATTAAACTTGATTCAACTGGTGACAAAACAGAGAGGTTAAGGCCACTTAAAAAGGATTCAATCTCTTCAGAGGGACGCTCGCCTTCTGTAGTATATAAATCATTATAACATTTTGCAAATCTTGTATTGATTAATTTTGGATCTGTAAGCAGCTTACCATTTTCTGATGTAACAGTAGTAATATTTCCTACAAGATCACTATTGCGTAGTTTGTTGGCCAATATTTGACTCGGTCGACTACCATGAAAGTATTGGTTTACTCTACCTTTATGGATGGAGGATTCGGCTCTTTTCCTGATAAGATCATTTAGTTCACTCTTAACATTGGCTAGTGTGGCGGCAGTCTGTTGAGAGTAATGCCTCTGTTGAGATAGGTCCAAGGTAGACAGCATGGTTTCTAATTCCGATATTCGTTTTAGCTGAGATTTATTAAGATTTGAAGAGAAAGTAATAGCATTATTTCTGACAAAGCCTTTAGTAGCGTCCCAAAGTATCCTGAAATCATCCACAGAGTTATTATTAAACATTAAAAATTGGGCTAGCTCAGACTGAAATTGCTCACAGAATACTGGATTATCCAATAAAGAGCAGTTAAAGCGCCATCTTGTGGCCTTTTTCTTAGCCTGGCTGAATTGAAATTGACAGAAATAGGCATGGTGATCTGATAAACTCATAGGTCGGATTTCAATTTTTTTTACGTCTGAAAATAAGGATGCTGATATTAAAACTAAATCAATACGGGAAAATGATAGATGTCTATTAGAGAAAAAAGTATACTCCCTGTTGCCTGGATTATGAACCCGCCAAATATCAATAAGATTAAAGTCAGATAGCAAGTGCTTTAAAGCGTTTGTCGAGCGAGCATTATGATTAACTGCTTTTGATTTATCCCAGGTATGATCCAAAACAGAATTCATATCTGACCCAATAATCAACTGGAAATCAGCTAGTTCCATTAGGATTTTATTCAATGATTGAAAAAAGTCTGGTTCATAACAGTTGGGTGCATAGACATTAATAAACGCAATTTTTTTACCATTATGAATACATTTTAGAAAAGCTATTCTTCCTTCTTGATCACTGCCTTTGCCTATGATGGTAATTTTGCATTTTTTATCAATGATTATAGCAACCCCTTTGGTTTTATTCAAAGCTGAAGCAGAAGAAGCCACTTTATAACGCTGATTTTCTAATTTGTGCATATCTCTTTCAAGCAAGTGCGTTTCTTGAAACATGCATATTTCAACTCGATTTCTTGATATAGTATCAAGACAGCTAGCCCTTTTAATGGAATTGTTAAGACCTTTAACGTTCCATGAAAAAATAGCTAAAGACGACATTTATAATATGAAATAAAATAATTCAAAAGTATATGAATCTGTACTAATAGATAACCCAAATTTGGTCTTTGTTGACGAGATGCCCAAAGTATGCACATAAGGAAAAAAAGGCCCATATAACCCACCCCATCTTAACAAAAAAAATCTGTAAGAAATTAAAAAAAAACAGTACAAAAACTTCAAAACAAAAAAAACAAGAAAAAACAAAGGTGATTGGTGCCCCTCCCACGTAGATCCTCCCCACCCTGTATATCTAACACAGGGTTGTGACATAGCTGCAAAAGGAAGCTCATCTCCTCATGTCCCAGTGGGTGGCTGTGTGCTGGTCGGCTCTCTGTGCAATTGGAGTAAACAGTATTGATTAACAGGTGTCTAAGCAACTATTCAGTTGGAATATATCTTTATGACATTTGTCAAATTGATAAAAATAATGTTAAAAAACGAAAAAAAAAAAAAAAAAACTTTGTGTTTATCCAATTAATAAGTATCTTAGATAGCTTAACTATGTCCCTCTGCACAGAGAGACCTCGCAGAACTACACCACCCAGATTAATCCTATGATGGACAATGCCGATGGTGGCCAAAAGTATGACAATTACTTTTACTTTGTTGGTATCACCATTAAATAATTGGTGTTCTTGAGTAAAAGTAAAAACAAATAAGAAACAGCAATAATAAATAGTACTGATAATATCGCCTAGTAGCATTTTATTTAACCATCAAAATATGGTGACTATGAATGTGTGATATTGTCTATCATCTGTTAAGTATTTTGTTTAGATTTGTTAGATTTTTAGTTTTTGTTTATTTATTAAGTTAATATAAAACCATATAGTCACATTTTAGAATACAATAGAATAGAATTTTTGAATACAACTAGAAACACTGTCCTGGCCTGCTTCTAAGTTCAGTGGCCTGACAAAAAAGAAAAATTGGAAATCATCTCGCGGCCCACCCATGGCTGCTCGCGGCCCACCTTTGGGTCGCGACCCCGACTTTGGGAACCACTGCCCTAGTCTACCCGAGCGCCGCCAGCGATCAGATGTGGAAAAAAGCGCCCCCTATCGTCTCCCAGATGACATAAGGGATTTTGGAATGGACTCAATGAAAATGGATGGGGAAAAAAATCCTGTACTCCTCATTTTCCAGTCCACTGATGCAGCCGGGGTTATCAGAGTTCATTCTGGATCCTCTGAGCCCCGCGGAATCATGTGTACTACTGTATCACGTTGGATCTATACACTTATCGATTTTTTTGAATGGTGATCAGGAATTGGAATATACCAGATGGATACCATCTGATGTCAGGAAAGGAATCTATGTTATCAGTGTTAGGATAATCAGACTCATTTTGATGAAGATATAAGCTGTTTTGTGAAATGGGCTTTATCGGTTTCACTGTAAAAATCCAAGAGGAAATGAACACAGCGATTATCCGTGCGTGGCTCGAATGTGCGTGCGTGCACGTATAATATTGATCATCTAGCGTTTATTTGAAAACTATTCATAAATAGGCCGACAAATATCAACGTTCTGGAATATTCCAGTAAAAGACGATTATCATAGAATGGTCCAGAATGGACTGTTTTTTACCTCAAAACGGGTGCTTTGCAAAATGCTCTCAAACGGAAATGAAGCGATAAAAAACCAATCTGCCTTGACAGCACTGACTGGAAAAGGATTCTATGATAAGCGACGGGCAGATTAGACACATAGCCATAATTTAAAACATAGATTAGGCGATAGGCGATATTAAGCGTAACATTGGCGCCGATGGTGGCATTCAAGAGCTAACTCTGGCGCCACCTCGTGGCACTGAAAGTGTTAAGATAGATAACCGAATCCGCGACTGCAACCGAGAGAGAAAGAGCATTCTCACCCGCTCCAAGTCGGGAGTGGAGTTTACCGGCTCTCAGGAAGTCACCGAATTGCTCCAGGTCTCTCCTGGGAGTGACGAGCCCATGCAGTTGGGACGCTCACGGCTCTCTCGAGCAGAGAGAGAGAAGCGGATGAGCAGTGGGGCTTGTTTGTATTGTGGAGAGACAGGTCACTACCTTTGCAGGTGCCCCACAATGCAGGGAAGACCGTCCAGGGAAACGAGTGAACTCGTCAAAACTTGGGGAGGTTCTGCCAAGGCAGAATCATATCCCCACAGCAAGTGATAACCGCACATTCGTATCAGTTGAACTGTCCTTAGGTAGAAATATATACAGCCTCCCTGCTTTCGTGGACTCGGGAGCGGCTGGTTGTTTCATTGACTTGACCCTGGCCCGTAATCTTCACATACCTTTATTTTCCCTACCTGTTCACCTTGACATCACTGCGTTGGATGGTCGTCCTTTGGGTTCCGAGAAAGTGGAGGAAACTACGGGTCACATTAAGATGCGCATTGGCACACATTTTGAAATAATTATGTTTTTCCTTATCTACTCCCCCGAATTACCTCTAATTTTAGGGCACCCATGGCTTGCTAAACACAATCTCGATATGGATTGGAATTTGGGAGGGGTACAGAAGTGGGGTCCCACGTGTGCATCTCACTGTGTAGCACCCAACCCAGTTCCACTAGGTCCTTGTTCCCTCCAGCCCTCCATGGCTACTGACGTCTCCGCTCATGGGTCCTCCTGTCCCATAGGGAAGACCGCAGATGATGTCTGCAACCCCAGTCCCATTGGGGTGCCGGTGAAGTACACTGAACTGAACGCGGTCTTAAGCAAGTAAAGTGCCTCAGCCCTGCCCCCCCATAGATCCTATGATTGTGCCATTGACCTCCTCCCGGGAACGACACCCCCCAGGGGTCGGTTGTTTTCCCTGTCAGGGCCTGAAACCATCGCTATGAATAGCTATATCGAGGAGGCTCTCAAGGCTGGTTTCATCCGCCCTTCTTCATCCCCGGCAGTAGCTGGGTTTTTCTTTGTGGGGAGGAAAGACTGAGGGCTCAGACCCTGTATTGACTATATGGGCCTGAACAAGATCACTGTTAAAAACCGCTACCCTCTCCCTCTCATGTCCACGGCGTTTGAATGCCTGCAGGGGGCGTCCTTCTTCACTAAGTTGGATCTTAGAAATGCCTACAACCTGGTGCGTATACGGGAGGGGGATGAGTGGAAGACTGCCTTTAATACCCCCAGAGGACACTATGAATATCTCGTCATGCCTTTCCAACTCCCCTGCGGTCTTCCAAGCACTCGTAAACAATGTTCTAAGGGACATGCTTGAGATGTTTGTTTATGTGTATCTGGATGACATCCTGATATTTTCTAAGAGCTATCAGGAGCATGTGGGTCATGTCAAACAGGTAATGCGGAGACTGTTAGAGTATCAACTCTATGTTAAGGCCGAGAAGTGTGTTTTTCATGGCTCCACTGTCGGCTTTTCGGGGTGCATTGTGTCTCGAGGCAGCGTGAGGCTGGATCCCTGCAAAGTCACAGCCATATTGGAGTGGTCCCAGCCAACCTCGGTCAAGCAGGTCCAGCGGTTTTTGGGCTTTGCACATTTTTACCACGGTTCAGTTTGGTCGCTGCCCCTCTCTCGGCATTGACTAAGGGAACCTCCCCTCGATTTAGGTGGACCCAGCAGACTGAAGAGGCCTTCATGGATCTTCATCCATCCAGACCCATCCCTGCCTTTTATTGTCGAGGTGGACGCCTCAGATGTAGGGGTTGGGGCAGTGTTATCCCAATGATCTCCTCACGACCAGAAGCTGCACCTATGTGTATTCTTCTCTCTGCAACTCCTGCCGACGACAAGGAGCTCTTAACAGTGAAATTAGAAAGAGTGGCGTCACTGGCTGGAGGGATCAGAGCACCCATTTGTGGTTTTGATAGACCACAAAAATCTGGCTTACATCGAGGAGGCCAAATGCCTGAACCCTCACCAAGCTGGTGGGTGCTCTTTTTGAACAGGTTCGACTTCAGTCTATCTTACCGTCCAGGTTCTAAGAATCTGAAGGCTGACGCGCTCTCCCGTGGCTTCAACCACTCTGACCGGGACACCAAGCCCATTGTTTCTCGCATTCACATCCTCGCGCCGTTCACATCCTCGCGCCGCTCACATCCTTGCGCCGCTCACATCCTCGCGCCGCTCACTTGGGGAATCAAGACTAGGGTTCAGGAGGCTCAGCAGCAGGAGCCTGACCCAGGAGGAGGTCCGCCTGGCTGTCTGTTTGTTCCCAATAACATGCGCTCGCAGGTCCTCCAGTGGGGTCATTCCTCCCGTCTTATTAACCATCCTGGGGTCCACCGCACCCTAGAGGAGGTTCTGGTGGCCCCGGATGATGGTAGACGTGTGGGAGTTTGTGGAAGCCTGCACCACTTGTGCCCGGAATAAGTCCCATCAATGTCCTCCGGCTGGTCTCCTCCAGCACCTCCCTATTCCCCAACGCCCCTGGTCGCATGTTGCTCTTGATTTTATTACTGGGTTACCCTTGTCAAGTGGTTATATGGTCATCATGGTGGTGGTGGATCGATTCTCGAAAGTAGCTAATTTTATTCCCCTCCCCAAGCTTCCCTCAGCTCCTGAGACGGTCAGGCTGGTCGTCCAGCATGTGTTTCACCTCCACGGTCTACCTCAAGATGTGGTGTCTGATCGGGGTCGGCCATTTGCTTCCCGCTTCTGGAAGGTGTTCTGCTCATTGGTGGGAGCTTCAGCCAGTCTGTCATCAGGGTTTCACCCGGAGACCAATTGCCAAACAGAACGCACCAATCAGACCCTGGAGAGGACACTTCTGTGTCTGGTTTCCTCCAATCCGACCACCTAGAGTGATCATCTCGTCTGGGCCGAGTATGCCTATAACACCTTGACAAATGCATCCACTGGGTGCTCTCCATTTGATTGTCAGTATGGGTATCAGCCACCACTGTTCCCAGAACAGGAGAGAGAGACGGAGGTCCCCTCAGCCGCACGTTTCATCAAACGATGCCGCACTTCCTGGAAGCACGTTCGAGCGTCCCTTCAGTGTGCATCTGTGCGACAAAAGAGGTATGCTGACATAGGCGTAGGTCCCCACCATATCAAGTTGGTCAGAGGGTGTGGCTCTCCACTCGGGACCTCCCCTTGTGGCTAGAGTCTTGCAAACTGGCACCGCACTTCATCGGCCCCTTTTAGCTCGTTCAAAGGATAAACCCAGTTGCGGTCCACCTTCAGCTTCCCAGGTCCATGAGGATTCACCCCACATTCCACGTCTCACGACTTAAGCCAGTCATATCCAGCACGCTCACGCCAGTTGACAGGCCACCACCACCTCCCTGTGTAATCGGGGGTCAGGCTGCATACATGGTCCGACGGATCCTGAACAGTCGTCACGTGGGGCGCGGGGTGCAGTACCTTGTGGACTTGGAGGGATATGGTCCAGAGGAATGCTTCTGGGTTCCGGCTAGGAACATATTGGATCCGGAACTTATCCGGGAGTTCCGTCTGCGTCTTCCAGACAGTGTGGCAGGAATGTCGAGTGCCGTTCCTTAGGGAGGAGGTCCTGTGATGGATCATGGTTTATGTGGGTTTTATTTTATTTTATTCTAAGGTGCTTTGCCTTTATTTCGTGTTTCTATGAGGGACAGCTGTCTATTTCGTCTTTCTGTGAGGGACAGCTGTCAATCACTTTCCTCTGCAGTTAATTGTCATGCGGCATGGCAGGTGTGTGGGCTTGATTGCCACCTGATTGGTGTCAGGTGTGCAGTGCCTTTAAGTAGGTTTGTTTGACTGTGTTCTATTTCATGTTTTCCCCTCAATAGTAGAGGAGTGTCCCAAGCTCATGCTTCTAGGGTTTTCTCCATCTCTAGTTCTATTGTTTTTCTTGTTGTTTTCAACTGCTAGGCAGTGGTGGTTATTTTGGGATTTTTACCCAGTTATTTTATACTGGTGTTTTGTGTTTCCTACAGTTTTAATTTAAATTTATTTTATTCTTGTGTTTTCCCCCACCCTCTCTCATCGCTCAGCGATTCCGGTGGTTACCCCTCTGGGGTAACTTAAAGATTCCCCTTTTTGTGTGTGTCCAATCCTGACAATTATCTACATCTGGTAAGTGTATATTATTAGTATTATGAGCAATGTTATATTATCTACATCCGGTAAGTGTATTTATTATTAGTAGTGGTGGGACTCGATAAAAATTTTTAATCGAATTAATTTGAGACTTTATAGTTAATTAACTCATTCACAGCCAGACGTTCTATCCATCCTTGTACTCAATGGGCCACCGCTTTAAAAGATAGGGATTTTCACTGTGCGTCGCTGTGTTTGCAGGGCTATATCTATGTTCTATATTATAGCTATGGACACAATACTATGGCTCATTTGACGGTAACTATCCCTCGTTGTGAAAAAGAATACTTTTTTTCATGTATACGTTCGCGTGTTATACCGTGGTGAATATTCTATAGTTTCAGAGTGAACACGTAATATTACGTGGTTGGCGCAGAATGAGTTAATCGAAATTAATCACATTTTAATCACATATCAATATTTGATGCGAAAAGCAATTTCTTTTTATTCAAATTAATTTTGGTATACGAGTGAATCAATGAATATACAGCAACATCCTGTATTAGCTACTACACAGACCAACAGTGTCAGGATGGAGGTAGGTGAGTTCCAGTTGTGGTATGCAATCAAGGAGACGGAGAAGGTGTACTCTTAAGTAGGTTCAGTTTAATAGTAAAGAACACAAAGAGTAATACTAGGATACAATCTCCGAGTGGCAAGATAGATAGAGGGAATTATATGAAGCTTAATGGGGTCCAGAAACCGGAACCGCCCACGTTATCTCCGAACGTTATTATGAAGACCTGACGAAGAGCAAACACAGAGAGAAGGGTTCAATAGAGACCACATTCCGACATACCACACACACCCCCGTGACAGCCAATCAGGAGACCCATACACTAAGTGACAGGAGAGACAAGTGACAGGAGCCAAGTGACAGGTGTCAGAATGGTGGGTGGTTCTCTGACAGCAGTCAGCGAACCAGAACGTAACAAACAGATCAATGCAATCTTTAACAAAGTGCAGCAATTTTAGGAATAATATATATATATAGTGCAAAGGACCTTTTGTAAACTCAAGCACTTTCGAGGTAAAAGTAAAAGCAGTACTTTCAAGTACATTCCAGAACAGTTGACCATTGAAACAAAAAACTCTTGATTGATCTCAATTTGTCTTATTATTATAATTTTTTTGAACAAACCGGACTAAGAAAAAAGGTTATTTGCGATTTATTATACTTTATACTTATAGCACTTGCATGAGTCTGGTCTCCTTTGAAAGGTAACATTCTTACACAATAAAGAAAAATCATCATGCGATTAAATGCATACATATTCTTTTACTTTTAATTCTTTCTGTAGTTAATTAATCGAAATTAAGTCCCAGCCCTAATTATTAGTAGTAAGAGAGATGTTATATTATTTACATCTGGTAAGTGTATTATTAGTAGTATGAGAGATGTTATATTAGGTACATATAGTGAGTTTATCTATAATTAGTAGTATGAAATATGTTATAATATCTCCATCTGGTAAGTATATCTAATATTAGTAGTATCAAAAATATATCATGTATGGTGGTATAGTAAAAATCCATACCTTTGCATGGATCCATGCTGATACACCTGCCAGCCCTAGTCAATACGAACTGATGTTGATCATTAACACCCACATGTCATAACTGCTAGGCTACATAATGATAACATCAGACCTTTATTCACATTATTCACTTTGCCGTCACATTGGTTGACAAAACGGTCTCATCAGAAAACATTATCCTGTATTATAGTCAGATCTTTCCTTATATCTTATTGTAACATAATATGGGCTAGCAATCATTAATCTCATTTTATTTTACTTACAAAAAAGATTTGTTAGACTGGCAAGTGGCAACCCTCTCAGATCGATTTTAACCATCTGCTCCTCTTTTCAAGAAACTAAACATTCTGACTGTCTGAGGTTAATTCTTGTTGACAGAATCTGGCTATGGGGCGACAATAATGTGGTCAAGAGGCTTGGTTTCTATATTTAGCCTTTGGCGTGGTTTATTCATTCACATGTTAAACAGCAGTTCTAGAGTTCTCCTCTAACTGAGGCTGGTGGAAAAGAGGTAGAGGGGGAGGAGACATCTCTTTATATACTCGCCACCTGGTGGTATCATGAGTGGCTCCGCCTAGAGCGCCCTCTAATGGAAACAGTTATATATGCAGTTAGACAGTTACTAGCAATCCTACATAGAACCTCTAACTTTAACAATTCTTTACAGATATGTATATTTGTGTACAAATGCATTTATGATTATGACAATCTACCAAATGTTTTTAATTTTTTTTCTTTTAATTCAGATTTTCATATGTCATACGTCAGTCCAGGGACCTGCATATACCTTATTGTGGTACTTCTCTTAGACAGTTCTCAGTGAGGTATAGAGGGTCCAATCTTTGGAATGCAGCTGATCCTATGCTGAAGACATCTCCATTTCTTCTTATTTTTAAAGCAAACTACCAAAAAAATTCTCATATCCAAAAAGTAGTAGATAGATAAATAGGTCATACATGTAGGTATGCATTTGGTTATGTGGGTGGGTAGGTTTGTACTTTGTAGGCAGGTGGGTGGGTGGTTGTATTATTATGTACGCAGTATATGCATGTATGTACTGTGTGTATGTATGTTTGTATTAACACATATCTTTTGAATGTATTACTGGTATTTTTTAAATATGTTTGATTTTACAAAACAGGGGAAGTTCTCGATAAGCCTCTAGGCTTCTAAACTTCTCCTACACAATATGGTTATGTATTTTTTTTAAACTTTTCTTTAAACTTTTGTGTTAATAAATAAATACAAATACAAATCAGAAAACGTAAATAAAATACGAATTGACCACAGGAAAGAAGGTACACAATGTAGGGGAGAACTGGGGACGTTGTCACACAGGTAAGTTTAAGTTTATTTCCCCATTAGCCACAGCAGTGCTGGGGCTATTCTTCCTGGGGTCCATAACGCGTGAATATTTTAGGCAACCAACTTGTGTAAAGCGTTTCTCTGATTGGCCAATACGCCCATGTGACCACGGCAGCGCGAGAGAGCGGCAGCGCGGAAATAGGCTGTCTATTGCCTCGCGCTGCAGCGCGGAAATAGGCTGTCTATTGCCATTCTCTAAGTCAAACTCTAACCTTAACCAGCTCCTTAACAGCGCCTAAACTTAACCCTTCTAACCTTAAGCAACTCCGAAACAATGCCTAACCTTAACCAACTCCGAAACAATGCCTAAACTTAACCGGCGAAATGAATGCACGTTAAAAAATATTGCCATTCTCTAAGTCAAACTCTAACCTTAACCAGCTCCTTAACAGCGCCTAAACTTAACCCTTCTAACCTTAAGCAACTCCGAAACAATGCCTAACCTTAACCAACTCCGAAACAATGCCTAAACTTAACCGGCGAAATGAAACGGCGAAAGAATGCGAATGCACGTTAAAAAAAAAAATAAAAAAAAAAATTGAAGGGAATCGAACTCGCCAGCAACGAGCCATAGGATCCACAGCCATGCAGTCTTGCCAATTGAGCTATTTCTGGATTCTGGATACTGAATAAGGGGCGGTTACTGGAATATAATGAGCTCCGCTCTGCTGCTGCCGCGTCGCCGCGGGGGCGTGGCGAGACGCAAGTTGGGCGTGGTTAGACACAAGTTGGTTGCCTTTAATATTTAGGCGTCCATAACACGTAAAATACAGTTACAGACTTATACACTCACAACACAATAAAAACCCTAATCAAGTAGGTTGTCACATTCATTATATTTCACCACCAGAGGTTCCTGTCTCCCATATTTTGGTATTTAAATGTCGAAAATTGGGGTCAGAGTTCACCTACATTGTCATTGTTGGAGTGAAACAGCTGAACTTGAGGTGAGAGGACTTTTTGTGTTTTTCATGTCCATTTGTAAATATTCCGCTACTCAGTATTTTTCTTTTACACAATTGGTTTATAATGAAACAATTATTACCCTTAAAAAGTGTGAAGGGAAAACTATAGTTTAGATTGTTGTTAGCTAGCTAACTAGTTGTTAGATTGCTGTTAGCCTTGATGCTATCAAGACATTCCAGTTGGTGTTGGTCGTCACATTTTCTTTGGGGTTGGTTGTCACATGGAGTGCCCAGACCCTACCTTTGCCATCACTGTAACAAGTGAATGAGTGTTCTTTTTTCTTTTTATATATATATATATATATATATATATATATATATATATATATATATATATATATATATATATATATATATATATAGGATGGCCTAAAGATGTGTTCCTGTTTATGTTCATGTTAAGATGCATTAAGTTATGTATTTGTCAATGCAATTAAACTTTCAAATTGAGTTCTGCCTTGTCTTCTTTTTAAGATTTTTCCCATTAAAACACAGTGACAACTGTCACAAACAGGTGGTTTGAAACAAATAGGGAGTCCACACGTGATAACAATTTAACAAAAGAATAATTGATTTAATCCTATCTAAACAACACAAGGCATAATGACATAAACAATGAAATGGTTTGTATGAGAATCAGTAGTGAGTGCAGTGTGTGGATGAGTGAGTAAGTATGCTGTGGTGTGTGTGGTGTAAGTATCAGTGCTATAATATGTCAAAGGTTTCAGCTTGGGTGTAGGTACAACCTGTGCCTGGGAGTGGAGAAAGCAGCCAAAGAAGGGATTAGACAGAGAAACATATATTCAGGGTCCGTGTACGTTTTGATAGTTCGTTTTTCGTTTCAAAAGGAAAAACGAAAAAACGAAAAAAAAAAACTGAAATACGAGGTGTTTCCTATTTCCGTTTGAAACCAAACTCGAAAAAACGGGGGGAAATTGAAATACGGACCTGTTTTTCGTATTTTGGTATCAGAATCAAATGAAAAAAACGAGTCAATAATGGGCCGTGTACGTTTTGATAGTTCGTTTTTCGTTTTTGATGTGAAGAATGGAGAACGGAACCACGTGACAAGTACATTTTTCAATGTAAAAGCCATGCACAATCTAACGTGAACGAATATGTATAACGTTATGAATAAATACAGTATAGTTGTAGTAGCAGTAGTAATAGTAGTAGTAGAAGTAATAGTAGTAGTAAAGGTAGCAGTAGTAGTAGTAGTAATATTAGTGGTAGTAGTAGTAGTAATAGTAGAACTTGGTGGTAGTAGTAGTAGTAGTAGTAGTAGTAGTAGTAATAATAGTAACCAACTGTTATTGATACACTGCAACGTTAGGCTATCACTATGAATTGAAAATGGGGGACCCTGATGTAAACAAGACAAACGTCTTTCTCTGGTCTGCATCCTGTTTCAATGTGTTCTGTCTGTGTCCCGACTGTACACAATGAAGGGTTAAAGCAGACTTGCTTACTTGTACTTTATTCACAGTTGTTATGGTTACAACATAAGCTTGGTTCCACCCTAAGCGAACCCTCGGTGTCACCTCTAAAAGCGTCCTACATGCAACAGCACTTAAATAGAACAATCCTATTGTTACATCTTTCTTTTTCTTTTTCCAAGTACAGATATATACACAATCTCGATATTTAACTTACAGCTACTTAACCTGTGTTCTACTTACTTACTTACACCAGATCCAAACAACAACACTGTGTAAATGGCTCATTAGTACCCCTCCCCACTCAACCGCTCAAAACATGATTGTGCACACATAACCCATTTCACTATTTTTTTTTCTTTTTTTTTTCTCTCTCTCCAGTCCATTCTCTAATCACGAAGTATAGTCCTTCAGGTATTGAGGCCTGACAACCTGTCGACCAGCCCTGGTAGTGACCGTACCTTGGCTCCCTACCGGGTTGACTGGCGGGCCGGCCTTCTCAGTCACTGGTGACGCAGGTGTGATCGTACCTGGTGTGTCTATAGTGGCGTGATCGTGTCTGAGGTGGCGACGATTTCTTCTCAGAACACCTCCCGACTCTAACTCCACCTCATATGATCTGTGGCTCACTGGTTGGATCACCTTTGCCACTCTCCAAGTCCTGTGTGTGTCACCAGGCTGTACTCTCACACTGTCTCCTCTTTTCAGAGTGTCCATGTCCTTTGCTGTGCGATTGTAGTATTTTTCCTGTCTCTGTCTGTTGCGTTTCAGTCCCTGGTCATTGTCCGTTACCTCTGGCTCCAGCAGAGTGTCTTTTGTAGGAAGCAGGGTTCTGGTCCTCCTGCTTAGGAGTCTCTGTGCTGGACTTGTGTTGAGGCCCTGGCTCGGCGTGTTACGATGGTCCAACATAGCCAGGTACGGATCCTCTCTCGCCGCTGCAGCCTTCAGCATCAGGCCCTTAGCTGTTTTTACCGCCGACTCCGCCTTCCCGTTACTCTGTGGGTATCCCGGCGAAGATGTCCTGTGTTCAAACCCCCACTTCTGACTGAAGTGTTGAAACTCTTGTGATGCATACTGTGGCCCGTTATCAGACATAACGACATCAGGTATCCCTTGCCTGGCAAAGTGGGCCTTGAGTTTTCTGATTACTGTGTTGCTCTTAGTGTCAGACAGATAGGCAACCTCCCAAAAGTTAGAGAAGTAGTCTACAGTGATCAGGTAGTCTTTGTTGTGGAATGAGAAAAGGTCTGTCCCTACCTTGGCCCAGGGTATGCTGGCCATGTCATGTGGGTGTAGTGTCTCCCTCTGTTGCCTTGGGTCCACTGACCTGCATATACCACATTTAGCGATGAAGGTCTTTAGCTCCTCGTTCATCCCCTGCCAGTATACACACTCCCTCGCTCGCCTCAGACATCCTTCTACTCCCAGATGCGAGGAGTGGATCCTGTACGTGATGTCACCCCTGAGTGCATCTGGTATCACAGCTCTTTCTCCTTGGAAAACGATGCCGTCCTGGAAACTCATTTCCTCCTGGAACGAATAGTAGTGCCTGATGTCACTTGGCAAGTCTCTTTTCCTCTTGGGCCACCCTGACAGTATTCTATTTGCCACACTCTGTAACTTTAGGTCATCCTTTGTTGCAGCTCTGATAGCGCTCAGCCTCTCTGCTGAGATGGGTAAATAGCTAACCATGTTTACCGTCTCTACCTCTGTCTCACTGTCTCCCTTAGTGCTCTCTGGTAAGTATGCTCTACTCAACGTGTCTGCAAGCAACATATCCCTTCCTGGCACATATGTCACACTAATATCATAGTGCTGCAGTCTGAGTAGCATCCTTTGTAATCTCTTCGGTGCACTAAGCAGTGGCTTGCAGTGGATATTTTCTAGAGGCTTGTGGTCGCTTTGCACGGTCACCGGTCTACCATATGTATATTGATGGAACTTTTCCATACCAAACACTATGGCTAAACACTCTTTCTCTATTTGGGCATAGCCCTTTTCAGTTGGCGTGAGCGCCCTACTACTAAATGCTACAGGCTTACCTTTCTGTGTCAGGGCGGCCCCCAGTCCTGTGTCGGACGCATCACATTGTAGCGTCAACTCCTCTTCTCTGTTGTAATACTGTAGGACTGGTGCTTTGGCTATCTTGTCTTTCAGCCTTTGAAACGCTTCCTCTTGGACATCTGCCCATTCCCACATGTTTTCCTTCCGTGTGAGTTGTCTAAGAATCTCGCAGTCATCTGACAGGTGGTCAAAGAACTTCGCCAGGTAGTTGACCATCCCAACCAGTCTTTGTACTCCTTTTACATCTGTTGGCTTCGGCATCTCTCTGACCGCCCGTACTTTCTCCGGGTCAATTCTCAGCCCCTTAGCCGTGAGCAGATGACCTATGTAGGGCACCTCTTTTTGTCGAAGCTTGAACTTATCCGCGTTCCGCTTGATGTTGCGCTCCCTGCATCTGGTTAGAAAGCCTCGGAGTTTCTTGTCGTGGTCCTTTTCTGCCTCCTCCTGCGTTGCTCCTTCCCCTGTGATTAACATATCATCTGCTATGACGTAGACTCCTGGTAGGCCCTCTAGGGCCTGCATGAGCTTTCTTTGGAACACCTCCGGTGCTGGGCTTATTCCCATCGGCATACGGAGCCAACGGTAGCGACCAAATGGAGTGGCGAATGTGGTCAGGTAGCTTGACTCCTCTTCTAGCTTGACGTGCCAGAAACCGTGCTTCACGTCGCAGACTGTGAATACTTTTGCCTTTGACATCTCCGGCAGGATGTCATCTATAGTCGGGAGTGGATAGTGACTTCTCTTTAGTGCCCGATTCAGAGGTTTTGGGTCTATGCACACTGCACAGCCTTAGTTTCCCATTCAGCTTCCTTAATGAGATCATGCTGCTGATCCAGTCAGTGCTGCGTTCCACTGGTGTGATAATCCCTCTTCTCTCCAGATCCTTGAGTTCCTCCTGTATCGGTATGATCATCGCTACAGGCACTCTGCGCTTTGGCAGTTTCACTGGCGGCACTCTGTCATCTATCTCTATTTTATACTCCCCCTCCATGCATCCATCTCCGGTGAACACATCCCCAAACTCAGCATTTATTCTGTCCCTTGTCATGTGACTGTCACTTTCTCCCCCTGTCACTGGACTCTGCTCTTTCCTCACTATGCTGTCTATAGCTAGGATATTTTCGTACTGTACCTTTATCAACTTCATAGCCTCACTGTCTTTCCTGCCCAGTAAAGGGATTCTGCTACTCTGGTCTACCACCTGAAACTCTAGCCTGTAACGCTTGTTGTTTCTGGGGTTTCTGATCCTAACCTTACATGTACCCAGAGGAATCACCCTAGTCTTATTGTACATCACCAGCACTTTCTCAGTGTGTTCTAGCTGTGTGTCAGGGTTTAACAAATGTATAGGGATGACATTACAGGTGGCCCCACAGTCTATTTGGAAGTTAACTAGCGTTTCCCCCAACATCATCCCTGCAAAAAGCTGTTGGCCCTGCCTGTGGCCGTCTTTTACCTGATTAACATTTTCATCCTCTCTATTTACTTCTGTTATGCAGCAGAGGTCTTCCTCATAAGAATCACTATCACTGTGCTGTTCTGCTACTGCATGCACTTTCCTAGTTTTCTTGCTGCTCTCCTGTTTTGACTTGCATTTAGCCGCAAAGTGATTTTCTCTCCCACACTTTTTACACTTTTTTCCAAAAGCTGGGCATTTCTTCTTGTTCCTCTCATGTGTTTTCCCACAAAACATGCAGTCAACCTCGCTGTCTTTTTTCCACTCTTCTGACTGTTTTAGCGCATGTACCTCTTCCACTGCCTGCCCTTGTTGCAGTGTCCTGCTATTAGACCTTGACAGCTCATACGCTCTACATATTTTTAGGCATGTTTCTAGAGTCAGCCTATCCTCCCTGAGCAGTCTCTCTCTCAGTTCTGAGCTATTTGTACCACATACAATTCGATCTCTGATCAGGGAATCTCTAATGTCCTCAAAGTTGCAACTACTAGCAAGCATTCTTAAGTCTGTTACATAGCTGTCCACGTTTTCATCCAATCCTTGGTTCCTGATAAAGAATCTGTATCTTTCCACTGTTTCATTTACCTTTGGATTGCAGTACTCGTCAAACTGCTTGATAATAGTCGTCACTGTTGTCTTCGCCGACGGACTCGGCAGAGTTGTCCATAGTTCTCTGCCCTTTTCTCCGACGAGATATTTAAATAGCTTGACTTTTGTTGTCTCTTCGGCGTCGGGCATGGTAAGGTCTGTATACAATGTGAACTCCTCCTTCCAACTTTTCCATGCCTTCGCCAAGTTGCTGGAGTCCAAAAGTAGTAGACCAGGAGGTCTCAGCGCATTTAGCCCTTCCATCGCCGATAGCTAGTAAGAGTTTTCTCCCCGAAGTCCGTGTTAGCCACTGACAGCTCGCCACTGACAGCTCGCCACTGACAGCTCGCCACTGACAGCTCGCTAGCTCAACTCTTTACTTCTCCCGCTACCGCGCGAATTACTTTCCCGATCTGTACCCAGCTGTCACCATGTTTCAATGTGTTCTGTCTGTGTCCCGACTGTACACAATGAAGGGTTAAAGCAGACTTGCTTACTTGTACTTTATTCACAGTTGTTATGGTTACAACATAAGCTTGGTTCCACCCTAAGCGAACCCTCGGTGTCACCTCTAAAAGCGTCCTACGTGCAACAGCACTTAAATAGAACAATCCTATTGTTACACATCCCATAACGTTTTCATTCATTCATTCATTCTATACTGTCGATAATGACGCTTACCAAGACGTCTGAGCAATCCTCCACGATGGACGTGTACAAATTGCGCATAGAAATTAGGCATATGTATTGCACTGATGAAATACCGGAGGCTACTAATGCGCCAAAATACCTAGATTATATTACGATTATTTTTCTGTTGATCAAATAAAAAGCCTGCCTACTGCAAATCAATATGATTTGTCGACCATGTCACGGCTTATTGTGGTCTGCATCCCCTGAGCTGTACTGTATTGTACCCATTCTGCAATCTGTTAATAAAGTTTTCAATCACACGGACAATAAATATAATGTCTAAATGAAATGCACAAAACAAAAAATGTATGTATCATAACGTTACCCTGGTATAGATCTGTATGAAACTCAGTCTTTAGACCATAGCCTACATTATGAAATTTCTGAGGAAAAAGAAAGCACATTTGGGTGAGTGATGCCATAATTATGTGGCATAATAATAATAATAATAATAATAATTGACAGTGCGACACCTGCTGGTCAGTTTCTGTAAGTAGTTTTAGATTGTATGTTTTTCCACACTTTACTGTAGTGTACGTGTATTTACACAGTTAACAAAGTCCATGTAATATTTTACTGCATGTTAGAATACACAGAAGTAACGATGGATGTGTACAAATTGCGCATAGAAATTAGGCATATGTATTGCACTGATGAAATACCGGAGGCTACTAATGCGGCAAAATACCTAGATTATAATGTATAGTTACGATTATTTTTCTGTTGATCAAATAAAAAGCCTGCCTACTGCAAATCAATATGATTTGTCGACCATGTCACGGCTTATTGTGGTCTGCATCCCCTGAGCTGTACTGTATTGTACCCATTCTGCAATCTGTTAATAAAGTTTTCAATCACACGGACAATAAATATAATGTCTAAATGAAATGCACAAAACAAAAAATGTATATGTATCATAACGTTACCCTGGTATAGATCTGTATGCATGTATTTATTCATAACGTTATACATATTCGTTCACGTTAGATTGTGCATGGCTTTTACATTGAAAATGTACTTGTCACGTGGTTCCGTTCTCCATTCTTCACATCAAAAACGAAAAACGAACTATCAAAACGTACACGGCCCATTATTGACTCGTTTTTTTCATTTGATTCTGATACCAAAATACGAAAAACAGGTCCGTATTTCAGTTTGCCCCCGTTTTTTCGAGTTTGGTTTCAAACGGAAATAGGAAACACCTCGTATTTCCTTTTTTTTTCGTTTTTTCGTTTTTCCTTTTGAAACGAAAAACGAACTATCAAAACGTACACGGACCATTCAGGTGCAGGCAGCACTCTGCACTGCACAGGTGAGTCTTATGAAGTTAACGAGCCACCCACTCCACCATGCTTCCTGGTGAGTCAGCAGACTCCCCTTTAGCAGGTAGAGTGGGTGTCGTCACCATAGATATATATAGAACACTAGATAGCTTGCCCGCGCTGCCGGCCAATGGAGAGCGACGTCACTGAACCGCCGCCATCTTGCTCCAGTTAGCCTTGAGTGAGAGTGAGTGAGCTGCACAGACAAAAATACTCATAACTCGCTGAAATATTGAAGGATTTACAAACGGTTTGGTTTATTACAAGCATTATTAACGTGGCTATGATTCAAGCGGTTTGTAAAAAAAAAACATCTTTAAAAAAAAAAAATTATAAGTATGCAGTATCATAACTACATCTTTGATGTTTATAGCAAACCAACCCGTTTGTAAATCCGTCAATATTTCAGCGAGTTATGAGTATTTTTGTCTGTGCAGCTCACTCACTCTCACTCAAGGCTAACTGGAGCAAGATGGCGGCGGTTCAGTGACGCTGGTGACTCCGCCTTAAGCTATCTAGTGTTCTATAGATATCTATGGTCGTCACACCCCCCCCCTAAAGAAAAGGGTTCTTCCCTATCAACAAATTACATTTTTATTTATAAGTGGCTGACCAAACTAAATCAATACATAAACTCAAGTAACAATAATATTTTGTCCCCTACGGGGGGCGGAGCCAGGCACTCATGGATTAGGACGTGTTTCACGAGAGCTCCCTACTAACGTGCTAAAATACACTTTTCACCCCATTAGGCTTTATTTAATTTTTATTTGTTATTGATTTTCTTGTTGATTCGTCGAGTGTCAACTACTTTCGTCAACTTTTTTCAACTTTTTGCAGTGTTAATGGAGACCCGAGCCATGAGTACGCCAGCCGGCAAACTATCACCGAAACCATCCTTGCCTTCACCCGAAATCAGTGAAATAAGTGAAGCTGTTCTCTCGGTCATGACCAAACTCCATGCAGACTTTGAAGTACGTTTCACTGACGCGCAAAAAAGGCACAGGCGGAATTTTTTGATACTCTTCATCGGGCAGTGACGGAGGAAATTAGGTTGGCGGTCGACCCGTTTAGAGAGAAGATGGAGTCACTACACGCTACCTCCCCGGCTAATGCTAACGAAATAGCTTCGCTAACGACAGAGGCCTCGCAACAGGGCAAGAGGATGGCGTGTCTGGAGAGCTCCCTGCTGGCTAGGCAGGCTGACGTTTCCAAACTACAGACGGTAATTGTTGAGATGCAGTCCCGGGAGAGGCGTTACAACATCAGGATCGTTGGTGTCCCGGAGGGCCGTGAGGGAGGTCGTCCCTCGGAGACCATGCCGGAGTTGTTGCAAAAGATCCTGGGGGAGGATGTCCTCCCCAGCCCACCTGTGTGCGAGTCGGCTTACAGAGCGGGCAAGGCCAGTCCTGGAGGGAACAAGGGGCCGAGGCCCATCATTGTTAAGCTAAACAGGCTACAACAGAGGGAGCTCATCATGCGGTCGGCCCGTTCCAGGAGAGGTGAACTCAGTCTTGGCGATCACAAAGTGGCCATTTCCGAAGACTTTACGCCGGAGGTTCAAGCACAGAGAGGCGAATACAAAGTGGTCATGGCCAGGCTATGGAAATTGGGCCTGAGGCCTACGCTGCTCTTCCCCGCAAGATTATCTGTGCTGCTTAAGGGCGATGAACGTCGATCTATTTGGTCGATGGCTAAAGCAGAGGAATATCTCGGGGGGGGGGGGGGTAGCCGAGACCGTAGCTTAATAACTGTGTCGGGTGAATGACGTGACGATGTGGGCCTAAATACATTGATATGGCTGAATAATCACAAATGTCTAATATCATGCCCAAACAGGCTAACTAGCCCTTGCCCATCCAAACTAGCGGGGCATCCTAATGACTTCTGTTACTTGCTAATGCTGACCTCGTGGCCGTACATGTGTATCGCCTCTATGAATGCTAGCGAGCTAGCTGGACAATGTACATAATGGATGCTAGCGGGCTAGCTGGATTCATCACTAGCTGATGCGCTAGCCTCGGGCTAACTAGCATCCTATATCTATCGCCCTTACTGGGACATTCGAGACCCGTTAATGTTTACATATTTTTGTTGTTGTTGCTGTTTAAATAACATCTGTTTGCACAATTTAACTGTGATCGGGTCCTGCCTTAACTAACTTAGTTACAGGGATGGCGTTGAGTTATTATATAATAATAGCTCATTTTCCCCTGATGGTTGGCTCATATTAGGGCCAATGTTCACGTTTGTTTTCACTAGTAATACCGTAAGGTTATGTATATAACCAAGTTCTATGAATTATGGTGACGCTCAGCGTCATTCTGCACGCACTTCACTTCGTGCACGCGCACTGAATAAAAAATTCCACAATGTACCTTTACATCCCAACATTCGTCTGGCCACACCCCTATCCGCTTACCTTCATAAGCAGGTGTGTGGTCACCTACTCGCCTCCTTCCCAAACTTTCACCACAAGGTGAGATCAAGGGCCGCAGCGGCGTCCTGACGCTGAGCGTCACCATAATTCATAGAACTTGGTTATATACATAACCTTACGTTCTATTTCATTATGGCTGCCACTCAGCGTCATTCTGCACAAGAGGAGCTGAGCGGGAGCCAAAGCTCGACAAATGTACCCCGCTGAGGCCCCCCACAACCATCAGACCGGGGAGGACCGAGCCCCCCGACCCTCCCTAATGGAGGGATACCCTCCCTATTGGAGGATGGGAGGGAGACGGATCCGACCGTGCGAAGAGGAACTCAAGCAACTCAACGCACAGGGTGAGCAGACCGTGGCTTGACCCCATGACTATGTACACGCACAACCGCATGCCACCAGGAAAACGAACGGAAGGAACAACCCCCGTTACTGCCCCCAAAATCACAGGGCCAAGAGCAAACTCAACCCTGTGGCAAGGCCGTAGCAGCGGAGCGCGAAGGAAGACCCAGACCCACCGAAGGGACTGGATCCCCTGGAAAAAGGGGGCCCGGAGGTGTGTACCACTTCCGCAACGGATTCGATTTCCGGGGTTGCCCTGATTGGCCGCGACGGCCGCGTGACACACGCCGCGGCCCCGCCCCGCGGCAGCCCCAGACGCGGCAACGCCAGACTGCTGTGTTTCACTGCCGCTTTCCCACTTCAACGCCGCAGCAAGTGCAGAGCTGTTTAATCACTTTCCCCACTGCGTTACCAGTGACGCGACGCTGGAGTTCACTTCGCCTTGCTGAATTAAAGAATGAATAAGTTAAACGTGTCAATTCAGCAGTCAAAGTGTACTGTGTAAATCTAACTTCATTAGACGGCCGACGTACGGCTCTCTTATGGATATATAATGGATATTTTATTTATCTGCCACCGTGGTCTAATGGTTAGTCCTCATACCTCTCACGCGGGGGCCAGCCGTGTATAGGTGTAACAGACTGACAGCCAATGAAATGGGTGCATTTGTCACGCTGTCCAAGGAGCTGAACTGCTCTCGTGCAGCCGTGTTCGAATCCCGGTCGGGGCAAAAGCCTATCATACATTATCAAAGATAAACAGCTATGTTGAATCAATAAACATGAATATCACTAAATAAACATGAATATTGCACAGATTTAGATTATAATAGTAAAGCTATTATAATAGTTCAATGGTTGTGATGGCAAAGTTTGCGTCAGGTTCCTTACTGTATATTTGCATATCGTATGTCACAAATGTAACAGTACTATATACCTGTATGTCATGTATGTCCCTGTCATAAATGTCATGTATGTCATAAATGTCACTATGAATTGAAAATGGCAGACCCTGATGTAAACAAGACAAATGTCTTTCTCTGCTCTGCATCCCCTTAAACATTTTGTGTATTGAGCCGTACTGTATTGTACCCATTCTGCAATCTGTTAAATAAAGTTTTCATTCATTAATTCTGTCCCCGTCTCTCCTTGTTGCACATATTTAGATTATCATTAGATTGTAGCGGCAGAGGTTTTTGTCAACTTAAATCATGTTTCTTAATTTATGCACAGGACTGTGTGTGGATGACCACAGGCCTGTGGTCCCCAACACCTCTGGGGTCAAACACCATCTCCTCAGTCTTCTTAACATTTAAAACCAGACAGTTATTGTCGCACCAGTTTACAAACCACTGGATTTCCAAATAATAGTCAGCTAGGTCACTGTCATTCTTAATTAGAGCTAAAATGGCAGCGTCATCAGAAATGTTCATATCATATCTGGTGAATTACCTAGCTCATGGAAGTCGGCCATGGTTCTCCCCTTGTTAAAGGGCGGAGACCCCTCTGACCTAAATAATTATCGCCCTATTTCCAGATTGTCTGTAATGGCCAAAGTCTTTGAATCTCTTGTAAACAAACTGAAAGAGTTTCTAGCTGACCATAATATTCTTAACAAGTCTCAGTCAGGCTTCAGATCCATAGTACTTCAGCGACTATGCTAGTCTCAAATGACATTGAAGCACTAGACAAGAAGAAACACTGTGCAGCATTGTTTGTTGATCTGTCTAAAGCGTTTGACTCTGTGGATCACGCATTACTGCAGAGGCTTGGCTGCATATAGGTCTTGGTAAAACGGCTTTGAGCTGGTTTAAAAACTATATCTGAAAGAACTGTGTCTCAGTAATAATAATAATAATAATAATAACTTTATTTGTATAGCACCTTTCATACAGGGGATTGCAGTTCAAAGTGCTTTACATCAGTAAGAAATAAAACATAAAATCAGTGTAAAACAAGCAGCAAGAGCAAAGCATAAAGTGGGATAAAATAATGCAGATATATTAATCAATTCATATCAGAACCTCACGTTCCAATATGCTTCTGTAATCTGTTACAAAACATGATACGGTTATAGTATGCACCCAGCAGATAGTGGGGCGTAAAGATAAAAGTAGAAATAAGTCAAATGAGCAGACATATAAAATCACAGTTTTTCACATTAGGATCTAACATCCTTTAGGGCCACCTTGTTTATGGTTTGATTCAGTTTTAGTAGAATGTAAAATACATGAATGATGAAATGAGCACATAAAGTGCAGACATACTATTAATATGTACAGTGATACAGGTATAAAGACACTATGGTAGTAAGTCATACTGGCCAGCAGTGTAACTAGTAAGAGTAGGTAAGACATATGTACAGATATAGATATAGTATTAATATGTACAGTGATACAGGTATAAAGACACTATGGTAGTAAGTCATACTGGCCAGCAGTGTAACTAGTAAGAGTAGGTAAGAGATATGTACAGATTTAGATATAGTATTAATATGTACAGTGATACAGGTATAAAGACACTATGGTAGTAAGTCATTCTGACCAGCAGTGTAACTAGTAAGAGTAGGTAAGAGATATGTACAGATATAGATATAGTATTAATATGTACAGTGATACAGGTATAAATACACTATGGTAGTAAGTCATACTGGCCAGCAGTGTAACTAGTAAGAGTATAAGATATGTACAGATTTAGATATAGTATTAATATGTACAGTGATACAGGTATAAAGACACTATGGTATAAGTCATACTGGCCAGCAGTGTAACTAGTAAGAGTAGGTAAGAGATATGTACAGATTTAGATATAGTATTAATATGTACAGTGATACAGGTATAAAGACACTATGGTAGTAAGTCATACTGGCCAGCAGTGTAACTAGTAAGAGTAGGTAAGAGATATGTACAGATTTAGATATAGTATTAATATGTACAGTGATACAGGTATAAAGACACTATGGTAGTAAGTCATTCTGACCAGCAGTGTAACTAGTAAGAGTAGGTAAGAGATATGTACAGATATAGATATAGTATTAATATGTACAGTGATACAGGTATAAAGACACTATGGTATAAGTCATACTGGCCAGCAGTGTAACTAGTAAGAGTAGGTAAGAGATATGTACAGATTTAGATATAGTATTAATATGTACAGTGATACAGGTATAAAGACACTATGGTAGTAAGTCATACTGGCCAGCAGTGTAACTAGTAAGAGTAGGTAAGACATATGTACAGATTTAGATATAGTATTAATATGTACAGTGATACAGGTATAAAGACACTATGGTAGTAAGTCATTCTGACCAGCAGTGTAACTAGTAAGAGTAGGTAAGAGATATGTACAGATTTAGATATAGTATTAATATGTACAGTGATACAGGTATAAAGACACTATGGTAGTAAGTCATACTGGCCAGCAGTGTAACTAGTAAGAGTAGGTAAGACATATGTACAGATATAGATATATTATTAATATGTACAGTGATACAGGTATAAAGACACTATGGTAGTAAGTCATACTGGCCAGCAGTGTAACTAGTAAGAGTAGGTAAGAGATATGTACAGATTTAGATATAGTATTAATATGTACAGTGATACAGGTATAAAGACACTATGGTAGTAAGTCATTCTGACCAGCAGTGTAACTAGTAAGAGTAGGTAAGAGATATGTACAGATATAGATATAGTATTAATATGTACAGTGATACAGGTATAAAGACACTATGGTAGTAAGTCATACTGGCCAGCAGTGTAACTAGTAAGAGTATAAGATATGTACAGATTTAGATATAGTATTAATATGTACAGTGATACAGGTATAAAGACACTATGGTATAAGTCATACTGGCCAGCAGTGTAACTAGTAAGAGTAGGTAAGAGATATGTACAGATTTAGATATAGTATTAATATGTACAGTGATACAGGTATAAAGACACTATGGTAGTAAGTCATACTGGCCAGCAGTGTAACTAGTAAGAGTAGGTAAGACATATGTACAGATATAGATATAGTATTAATATGTACAGTGATACAGGTATAAAGACACTATGGTAGTAAGTCATACTGGCCAGCAGTGTAACTAGTAAGAGTAGGTAAGAGATATGTACAGATTTAGATATAGTATTAATATGTACAGTGATACAGGTATAAAGACACTATGGTAGTAAGTCATTCTGACCAGCAGTGTAACTAGTAAGAGTAGGTAAGAGATATGTACAGATATAGATATAGTATTAATATGTACAGTGATACAGGTATAAAGACACTATGGTATAAGTCATACTGGCCAGCAGTGTAACTAGTAAGAGTAGGTAAGAGATATGTACAGATTTAGATATAGTATTAATATGTACAGTGATACAGGTATAAAGACACTATGGTAGTAAGTCATACTGGCCAGCAGTGTAACTAGTAAGAGTAGGTAAGACATATGTACAGATATAGATATAGTATTAATATGTACAGTGATACAGGTATAAAGACACTATGGTAGTAAGTCATACTGGCCAGCAGTGTAACTAGTAAGAGTAGGTAAGAGATATGTACAGATTTATATATAGTATTAATATGTACAGTGATACAGGTATAAAGACACTATGGTAGTAAGTCATTCTGACCAGCAGTGTAACTAGTAAGAGTAGGTAAGAGATATGTACAGATATAGATATAGTATTAATATGTACAGTGATACAGGTATAAAGACACTATGGTAGTAAGTCATACTGGCCAGCAGTGTAACTAGTAAGAGTAGGTAAGAGATATGTACAGATTTAGATATAGTATTAATATGTACAGTGATACAGGTATAAAGACACTATGGTAGTAAGTCATTCTGACCAGCAGTGTAACTAGTAAGAGTAGGTAAGAGATATGTACAGATATATATATAATTATATACCAATGATGTAAACTACCCATAATTGAACCCAAGACTCAAACGCCTGTGATGGGCCCTGACTGAACGAAAAAGAGAGGCCAATAAACCCCCTGACCAATCAGAAGAGGGAAGGAGGGGTTTATCCGGCACCCCCTCACAAGCCCAACCCTTGCATACAACAACAATAGCCATATGATACCTTTAGTAGCAATGCCAATGAATAGCGCAAGCTAATACAATGCACGCTAACCACAGACACATCTGTGAACAGGGTTTATAGCAAGACCAAGTTGTGTGTGTGTGTGAATCCTACACCCGCATCCATGTTGTAACACAGAAAAACATTGATAGAGAGAGAGAGCGGCTGAGCCGCGGTACGTTTTCATACGAGCATTACTGCAAACCCAACACAATAGTGTTGCAGCTCAATATCACTGTGTAAGCAACAGAGCACACAACTAACCTTTACCTTTACCTTTATGTGGAGATTCAGGTCGAGGCAGAAAAAACCCTTTTTCAACCGAGTGTAGGCTGCAGGCCTTGCTTAAGCTCTAACATGAATGTAACATCTAGCCCTCCTATCAACCCATACTAGCGAAAGATTCACACGTTGCAACCCCATCATATGTTTGGTGAATAAACAGGGGACTCTTTATTTTCGAACAAAATCATAGCGGGCCGGGAAGGGAAACAGGGGGGGGACCACAGAAAGAAAAAGTCACTGGGTCTTAGCGACGCCTGCCATGAGCCGCTCGGGGCTTCCCACCCCATGGAGCCCCGGAGGGACGGTAAACGATCGGCGGCTGGTCTCGACGATCCCTACCGTCACCGCCGGGCGTAGATGGGCCGGCTGCAGTGGCGGAGGCGCCCTCTCTCCTCCTGGCCTTCTTCGCTGAAGGTCCAGCAGTGGCAGTGGTGGCAGCGGCGGCCACGGCGGAGGAACCTCGACGACGCGGCGGCCGTCTGACTCCACCGGCAACATCCTCCTGCATCTCCCTGCAGGTTGAGGTCATCAGCTGCAGTGCCGACCCGAATAGTCCAGCCTCGGAGAGGGGTGCTGTCAGAAGGGGAGTCCTCTTCTTCTCCGGCACACGTGCCTGCTCCAGCCAAAGGTGGCGCTGGATCAGAGTGGCCAGGGCGCACACTTTCCCAGCGGCTATAGCCTGCGGCTGAGTCAGATGCAGGATGGCTCCTGCCGACTGGGCGAGCTGATCATGCTGTAAATCAGTCAGCTCCGTGCCGCCCGTCAATATCCCGGACATGAATCTCGCCAGCTGCGCGATGTTAGACGCGGCAGCTAGAGATTGTGTTCCGGTGATAAATGACTGGTCGCTCCAATATGCCAACCGCCTCGCCGATTTCCCTTGGGGAACCGGCTTCCGTAACGGCTCCCACACCACCTCCGGACAAAGGAGCGCCACCATCGGCCTATCAAGCCGTGGCACGCCCTCCTTCATGCCGTTGACCAAACCCGCCACCTGCGTGACTTGCATGTAAGTCAAGTCAAGTAATTTATTTATATAGCACGTTTAAAAGCACAAGAGCCAACCAAAGTGCTGTACAATCAAAGCTTAAAATCAATGTCCTAATATAAAATACACAAATACGAAAATACAAAAAGGCACAGCAGGACAAGACAGTCCATTCAGAGAGTAGGACAGTAGGACAACACACGAATAGGGGAACACAAAGTACAGTAGCACACAGGGGACAGAGGAGCATAAGAAGATATACAGGAGGGGGGGGGGCAGGATAAAATTACATGGGAGTGTGTGAGTTAGGGTGTGGGAGAATCAGGGTTTATTGAAGGCCAGGGAATAGAAGTGGGTTTTTAGACAGGCCTTAAATGTCTCCAGTGAGGGGGCAGATCGGATCTCCAAGGGAAGCTGGTTCCATAGCTTGGGGGCCACGGCCTTGAAGGAGCGATCGCCTCTCTTTTTGAGTCTGGTGCGGGGGGGGACCAGCCGAGCCTGGTTGGAGGATCTTAGTGACCTGGGTGCTGCGTAGGGGGTGATGAGCTCGGTGATGTATAAGGGTGCTGCACCCGATAGTGCTTTAAAGGTGAGGAGGAGGATTTTAAAGTCTGTTCTAAATGGGACTAGGAGCCAGTGTAGGGAGGCTAGGACTGGTGTGATGTGCTCTCTCTTTCTGGTACCGGTAAGGAACCTAGCTGCAGAGTGCTGGACCATTTTGAGGCGGGACATGGCTGCCTGACTGATGCCGGTGTAGAGGGCATTGCAGTAGTCAAGGCGTGAGGTGATGAATGTATTGACTACCGTTTCCAGGTCGACGGGTGAAAGGATTGGTTTTATTTTACTGATGTTGCGGAGTTGAAAGAAGCATGATTTGACTACGGCATTTACCTGCCGGTCGAATTTGAGCTCTGGGTCAAAGATTACACCCAGGCTCTTGACGTGGGGTTTGAGGTGGGTGGAGAGTTGTCCTAGGCTGTTGGAGAGTGTTTTGGTGGAAGAGGGGGGGCCAAACAAAATGATCTCCGTTTTATTTTCATTTAGCTGTAAGAAGTTGAGGGCCATCCAGCTTTTTATGTCCCTGAGACAGTTTTTAAGAGAGTCTAGGTTAGCTGTGTCAGAGGGGTTGAGGGGAAGGTAGATTTGGGAGTCATCGGCATAAAAGTGATATGAAATGTTGTGTTTCTGGATGATTTCGGCCAGAGGGAGCATGTAGATGGAGAAGAGTATGGGGGCCAGGATGGAACCTTGGGGGACCCCATACGGTAGACTAGCTGTGGGGGAGGAGTGTCCACCCAAACTGACCGAAAAGGAGCGGCCGCTCAAGTAGGATGCGAACCAGTTTAGGGCAGACCCCCCCAATACCTAGCCTGTGTTCGAGACGATCGACCAGGGTGGAGTGGTCGACCGTGTCGAACGCGGCAGAGAGGTCCAGGAGGAGGAGCATGGCACAGCTACCTGAGTCGATGGTGAGAAGCAGGTCATTGTAGATTTTGACTAGCACTGTCTCAGTGCTGTGCCCTGCCCTGAAACCTGACTGGAATTTGTCTAGGAGGTTGTTGTGATGTAGGAAGGGGAGGAGCTGTGCCAGGACAGCCTTTTCTAAAATCTTAGATAGGAAGGGTAGTTTGGATATGGGCCTGTAATTATTGAAAAGAGCAGGGTCTAGGTTAGGTTTTATTAGGAGGGGCTCAACCATGGCGTGCTTAAGGGAGGAGGGAACAGAGCCAGATTCCAGAGAGCTGTTTATGATAGACAAAATACTGGGGCCTACTATGTCCATGGAGTCTTTTAGAAGATGGGTAGGGAGGGCATCAAGGGGGGATGTGACGGTCCGCATGCCTGCCACCAGCTCCTGTAGGCAGGAGTAAGGCCCATGATGTGGGAGACCACCTGGCCCTGATGGACATAGGCCGCCATTGAGGGGAAAAATGGGTAGACAACGTCCACCCCTCTCACCGGGCGACATTGCCATAGATGACATATGAGATCATCAGGGACAGGAACAGGCAGTGGCTGCGGCAGCGGCACGCCGTTTGCGACTGCCGCCGCCGCCATGAGCTCGGGAAACAGAGCACGCAGTTCCCCCTGCATACTTTCCTCCTCCGAGCCCGCGTCCCTCACATACAGCAGACTACTGGTCAAGGAGCCAAAATCTGATGTGGCTGATAGCAGGGCATCCCGCCGCCGGGTCGGAGGTTCTAACCCAACATCTGCGGGCGGGGAACCCCAAGGAGACATCTCCCCCCTCCAGTGTTACCTGGACAGGCAGGGGACACGTCTCCACCGGGCCTTCAAACAAGAACCCGTCCGCCTCTATCATGTAGTCCTCTGTCTCCATCGGGCATGTAGAGACCGACGCATCCTCATCTGGCTCCAGCAACTCACCAAAACCAGGCCGTTCGCGTCTGCAAGCCACCATCTTGCGACGGGAGCGAGCTGACGCAAAAAGTTTGCGTCTCAAATCCCCCGCAACCAAAGGAGCCGGCCACCCAACAGCGGACGACTCCCCGGAAGCAGAGGAACCAGAGCCGGAACCAGGCCATCGCACAGGAGACGGCACTGGTGCACCAGCTCCTTGGAGAGGCAAACTACCCATCGGACGCCTACCGGGCGTGGCTGCCGACCACGAGAGAGGCCTCAACCCCGCTCCAAGACGCACGACAGAGGCGGCAATGGAGAACTGCTGGTGAAGAGTGGCATTGCAAGCACGACCCTCCGAAGTAGACATTATGACTTAGCTTTTTTCTTTCGAATATATGAGAGAAGAAAAAAGCAAGAAAAAATGTAAACACGTCTCAACTTTCTTCAGCTAACAACCTCGTCAAGTGTGGGATCTACCGAAGGCACTTCCTTGTGGTGAAAGTGAAGAAGGAGGCGAGAAGGTGACCACACACCTGCTTATGAAGGTAAGCGGATAGGGGTGTGGCCAGACGAATGTTGTGATGTAAAGGTACATTGTGGAATTTTTTATTCAGTGCGCATGCACGAAGTGAAGTGCGTGCAGAATGACGCTGAGCGGCAGCCATAATGAAATAGAACTTCGGTTGATCTGTTTGTTGTGTTTCTAGGTGTTGTTATTTTGTTTAGACTGGGTTTGACCAGATTTGAGCCTTAGGCTCGGGTCATTGAATGTCAGGTTATATATATATAATATATAATATCAGGTTGTGTCAGGTATAGCTTATTACTACCTCCGAGTTAATGAAGGTGTTTACTCCTATTCTTATATAGGAATTTTGTCATTTCCAGCCTATGTGCCTGACCAGAGGGACTGTGAAATGCTTGCACCTTGACCAATAACTTTATTGTTTTGTTTCTTAGACTAGTGGGGGGTTTAATCAGGGTTTTATCTAAAGAGGGGGTCGGAGTAAAAAGCGTCTTATTGGATCCATGATTCCAGTGGGAAACGGTAGGAAGATGACCATCCTTAGCGGATGGATCATAGGGAGGGGATTAGAGAGTGGGTATAGGAAGGTTAATATTAGGATGGGTGGGTTAGTGTATAGAGTAGAAGTAGGGAGGGTTGTAACTGGGGTGGTATATTTCTGTGTTTTCTGTACTGTTGTCCTGTATATGTGTAATTGTTCCTCCTCTGAACTTTTGGGATTGACCGCCTGGGCCCGCCTGGATCAGCGCCTCTGTCCTCAGCCTGGCTGCACTGGTATGTTCTCTACACATTTAGACAAATTCGACCATGGCTAAATTGAATATCTTAATTTGGAACGCAGGAGGCCTTAACACCCCACACAAGCGTACCAGTGTCCTTTGGTTATTGAAGAGAAGAAGTATTGACATTGCTCTCCTTAGTGAGACGTATTTATTGGTAAGTTATGTATCAAGACTAGCAAATCGACAATATCATGTCATCTCCTCATCCTCAGCCGACAATAAGACAAAAGGAGTCGTTATAGTTACAAGACGTAACCTAGATATCAAAGTCCTGGATGTGTGGTCGGACACGGGAGTTGAGTTTTCTCATAAGAAAATAGCAATAATCGCATTGTATGCCCCTAACACATTTGATTCAGCGTTCTATAAAACAATCACAAAAAATATGTTGGAACTTAATGGATACGCTCTCATTGTGGGTGGAGATTTTAATGCGTGCTGGGATGCAGAGATGGATAGGTCCGGGTCCTCTGAAACACATGACCAAAAACAGTCCTCTAAGGCCCTCAGGATGTGGGCCCAGGACACTGGGCTCGCAGACCTCTGGCGCATATCCAATCCCACCCTCAAGGATTACTCTCACCTGTCAGCCAGACACAAAACCTTCTCTCGAATAGACTATGCATTCGCGTCCCCTAATATTTTTGATAATTTTTCGACATCTCATTGGTTCCCCTAGCTCTCTCAGACCACAAGGGGATTTCCCTTATAGCAACCTTTGGCAAGCTCTCCACAAGAGCTCCCAGATGGCGTTTTAACTCAACCTTATTAAAAAGCGATGATTTCTGTACTGAGTTCAGAAGTAAACTAGTTGAATTCTTGCAGATCAACGTCGGCACAGTCGAAGACCCTAGGGTCCTGTGGAACGCATTAAAGGGATTTATCAGAAGTCATGTCACACTTTTCGCCTCCAATTTGCGTAAATCCCGGTCATAAAAACTAGAAGGACTGGAAACATTATACGTGGACCTATACGCATCTTTGCAAGCTAACTATAATGCACGACTAAACACACAATGCAAGATAGTCAAAAAAGAAATAAACTCCATACTTAAACAACAAACCTATGTATTTTTAATACATAGGACAAGGCAAAATGACTACTTTCACGGTTCCAGGCCTAGCCATCTACTGGCAATGAAAATACGCTTGAATGATCATTTCTCGGATATTCCTTCGATCAAGACACGATAGGGAACAGTCACTACTGATTCGAAAAAGATCAACGACATTTTTAAAGAGTTTTACTCACAGTTATATAGCTCAGAGGTAAATTTCGATAATTCTAAATTTGAATCGTTCATTGGCGGGCTTGAGATACCCCACATTTCTGAGGAAGAGGCTAAAGAACTGGGAAAACCGATCACTCTTATGGAATTTAGGGAGACGATTGCTGAAATGCAAAGGGGTAAGGCACCAGGCTGGGATGGGATTCCACCCGAGGTATATTTAGCATTCTGGGACCAATTGGGTCCATTGATGCTCGATATGATCAATTACGCTGTCGAACAAGGGGAGTTCTCAAGAGATGTCAACATGGCATTGATTTCTTTACTTCTCAAGAAGGATAGAGATCCCAATGACTGTGGAAGCTATAGGCCCTTGAGTCTTCTCATGGCCGATCTAAAAGTGTTTGCCAAGGTACTGGCCCGCCGCCTGCAGAAGTTTATGACGGTACTGGTACATTGCGATCAAACTGGTTTTATCCCGGGGCGCCTGGCTGCAGATAATCTTAGGAGGCTATTACTGTACATGTAATCGATAACAGTAAAGACAATACAGCTCTGGCCACAGTTCTGTCCTTGGATGCCATGAAGGCATTTGACAGACTAGAATGGTCATACTGTACCTGTGGAAGGTACTTGAGGTTATGGGACTTGGAAAACGTTTTATTCATATGATTAAAGTCCTGTATGCCTCACCGTCGGCAATGATACTGACAGGCAAAAACTGTTCCACACTTTTTCCAGTCTCCAGATCTTCTAGACAGGGTTGTCCTCTGAGCCCAGGACTATTCGCGCTTTCCCTCGAACCATTGGCCCAATTTATTAGGCAATCAGAGGACATCGTCCCCATAATAATCAATAATACACCACACAAAATTGCTCTCTATGCGGATGACTTACTGATTTTTATGAATGACCCCTCCCAATCAGCCACAAAATTACTGGATATAATCGACGACTTTGGTAAATTGTCAGGCTTTAAGATTAACTGGAACAAATCAGCCTGCCTACCTCTTAATGAGCTGGCCAAGGCGGTGCAACTACCAGCTGATATCCCCATAGTGGAACATTTTAAATACTTAGGCATAGAGATATTCCCCACACTAAATCAAACTACTAAATACAACTTCACGGGTACTTATAATAAAATACACCAGGATCTAGATAGATGGTCGTCCCTTCCTAACTCTTTACAGGCCCGGGCTTCCATAATCAAAATGAACATCCTACCTAGGATAAATCTTGTTAGCTCAATGCTCCCCCTGCCCCCTCCAATAGACCACTGGCGCAAGATACAATCGATGATATCTAAGTTGATCTGGAATAACAAACGCCCGAGAATCAAAAGAGCTACCACTCAACGTAGGAAACAAGATGGGGGCCTCGCAATCCCTGATTTTAAGCTTTATTTCTGGTCCTTTTCACTGAGACCTCTGATGAGCTGGCTAGACCCTGTAGATGCTATATCTTGGCGCTCCTTAGAAGCGGCGGCGGTCTCACCGCTAATATTACAGGATGTAGTATACTCCACTATCCCTATTTCAAAATGCCAACTAAGATATGGACCGATCATAACTCACGTGATCCAAACATGGCGTAATGTACAGAAGTTATGTGCGGTTAAATGCCCATGGCACCTGGACTCTCCAATTTTAATAACCAGCAACTACTTGTTGGGCACAAACCGGTTAATATTCCTCAATGGCAAAGGAGGGGAGTTCATACTCTGTGGGATATCTATGATAAGAACGGCCTTCGAGCGTTTCAGGACTTAAAATAATTTTATGATATTCCCGGCGAGTCCTTCTTTCTTTACCTTCAACTAAGGTCAGCGCTGAGGGCACATGGCGTGCCGTGGGCTCAAGCTTTGCACCCACACCCTTTCCTCAGGCTCATAGTGGACAGGACAGCATCCAGAGGGTTTGTGTCAGACTTTTATACGCTCTTAATTCAATCCACGTATACAAATTTATCATTGGATACAATCTGGCTTGGGGATATCCCAGAGTTGGACCCCGAGTTTGACTGGGATGAGGTTTGGACAAATGTGGCATTGTCCTCCCGCAACCCCAATCACCAGCAAATTTATTTGAATTATATTCATAGTACTTATCTTATACCTAGGAAGCTATTTGCTATGGGACTGGTAACCGACTCTCGGTGCACTTTGTGCTCTCAAAGGGCCACTGGCACTTATATGCATATGTATTGGGATTGCCCACCAGTAGCCCTAACTCACTAACTCTCATGCTTAACCGAAAGGTCTTCACCCCAACTCAAACCGTCTCACTCAGACGCAACCTGCCCTCCCTATCCCCCTCCACCCTCTCCTCTGACATACTATCCGCTCTACCTTTGAGTGACACCTTCTCTGCTCTCTCCACAGAGATGGCAACCTCCACCCTCCTCTCAGCCCTTGCAACCTCCTTCGACAAGCTCTGTCCCCTCGTTGAGAAACCTGCCCGCCGTTCCCCACCCAGTCCATGGCTGACAGATCCAGTGAGAGAACAAAGACAGGTCCTGAGAGCAGCTGAAAGGAAGTATAGAAAGTCACGCCTCACTGCTGACATCGACACATATCACAACCTCTTGTTAACATTCTCCAAAACCATTACTAATGCCAAAGCGTCTTTCTTTCACCATAGGATCGAGGCCTCTGCCAAGAATCTTCGCAAACTGCATGCTACCATGTCCTCCCTCCTCCCTCCCCCCCCACCCCCCCTCCCTCATCTTTCTCTGCCGAAGATTTTGCGATCTTCTTTGAGGAAAAAGTGGAGAACATCCGCAGCTCCTTCTCCCAACCCCCACGCATTCCAAATGATGAATCGAGAACCTCATCCTTCACTCTGTCATCTTTCTCTCCCATTACAGAAGCCGAGACCCTGACACTGGTAACGTCGAACTGTCCGACTACATGCCAGCTGGACCGGCTACCCTCCCCACTCCTCCAGACCATAGCACCAGACATCCTCCCATTCCTAACTGCAACCATCAACTCCTCACTCAACTCGGGGGTGGTCCCCACCTCCCTAAAACAAGCCAGAGTCACGCCCCTCATAAAAAAAACATCCCTGAACCCTACCGTCATAGGCAACTACCGTCCTGTCTCTCTTCTCCCCTTCTTTTCTAAAACACTTGAACGTGCTGTATCCAACCAACTTACTGCTTATCTCTTACAGAATGACCTCCTAGACCCTAATCAGTCAGGCTTCAGGACTGGTCACTCCACAGAGACAGCCCTCATTGAGGTCGCAGAGGCACTTCACTTAGCAAAAGCGAAAGGCCTCTCCTCTGTCCTGATTCTCCTAGATCTATCTGCAGCCTTCGACACAGTCAACCACCAGATCCTCCTCACGGCCCTCGCAGGAATGGGAGTGGCTGGCTCTGCGCTGACATGGCTGCGCTGACATACCTCAATGACCGCTCCTACCAAGTGTCATGGAGAGGGACCCTGTCGGCCACCCGCCCCCTGCGGACAGGTGTCCCCCAGGGCTCGGTTTTAGGACCCCTTCTCTTCTCCCTCTACACTAAATCACTGGGTAACATTATCACGTCTCATGGCTTCTCCTACCATTGTTATGCCGACGATACTCAACTCTTCCTCTCCTTCCCTCCCTCAGATATCCACGTCTCTGAGCGGATCTCGGCCTGTCTGTCCGACATCTCCGCCTGGATGACGACCAACCACCTCAAGCTGAACCTAAGCAAAACAGAATTGCTCCACCTGCTGGCCAAATCCTCCCCCCTGACCGACCTTTCCATCACAGTCGAGAACGCAGCTGTGACCGCGTCCCCGACCGCCAAGAACCTTGGTGTTGTCCTCGACGACCAGTTGAACTTCTCTGCTCACATCGCAGCGACAACCAGAACCTGCCGATTCCTCCTGAGCAACGTCAGAAGGATCCGCCCTTTCCTGACAAAAGAAGCCACCCAACTCCTCGTCCAATCAACAGTCATCTCCCGCCTCGACTACTGCAACGCACTGCTCGCTGGCCTCCCGGCCACTGCCACTAAGCCTCTTCAACTCATTCAGAACACAGCGGCCCGCCTGATCTCAAACCTACCGAAGTCGGCCCATGTCACCCCACTTCTTAGGGACCTGCACTGGCTCCCCATTGCTGCACGAATCCGCTTCAAGGCCCTCGACCTAGCATACCGTGCGGCAAAGGGAACCGCTCCCGCCTACCTCCGGTCAATGGTCTCTAACTACACACCCTCAAGACCCCTACGGTCTGCATCTTCTGGCCGCCTCAGACCTACTCCTATCCAAGCTCCGGGAGGGTCATCAAAGAGAAGTCGCCTATTCTCAGTCCTTGCCCCACAATGGTGGAATGAACTACCCACCCCAGTTAGGACAGCCGAAACACGTCCAATCTTTCGCCGTCGACTAAAGACGCACTTCTTCAACCATTATCTGAATTAAAAAAATATATATATCTAACCCTAACTAACCATACTGTCATGCACTTGTCCTAATAAACTAACCTACACTGTAGCACTCAACACTTTGATGAACATTGTTACTCAGCTGATAGAGCTGTGCCCTTCCTGATGGCTTGTCGTACAGAACTTGTAAGTCGCTTTGGATAAAAGCGTCAGCTAAATGACTAAATGTAAATGTAAATGTACAGGGCCGCCTGGGAGAAATGCGAGGCCCTGTGCAAGATTTAAACGCGAGCCCCCCCTCCCTAAAAGGTAAAAAAATATATATATATATATATATATATATATATATATATATATATATATATAATATAATAGTGCTGCCCGAGGCTAGGCATGATACAGTCAACATATAGCAAGAGAGAGAGCGAGAGAGAGCTCCCGTTCTACAGTCAATATACAGTGTTATCGCTGCACAGACCCGGCAATGCCCCTGACCCTCCACCAGAGCAAGGCCAGAGAGAGAGAGAGAGAGAGACACATTGGAAAGAAACAACCCAAAACCAGAGCAAATTGAAATGCTATTTGGCCCTGAACAGAGAGTACACAGTGGCAGAATACCTGAGCACTGTGACTGACCCAATACTAAGAAGATCCTTGACTAGGTACAGACTCAGCGAGCACAGCCTAGCCATCGAGAAAGGCCGCCATAGGCAGACCTGGCTCCCAAGCGAAGACAGACCCACTGCACACAAGATGAGGTGGAAACCGAGCTCCACTTCTTAACAACCTGCCCACTATACTAAGACATACTTCCCACAAATTGCAAACACCCAAAGAGACTTTGAAAACATCGACAATAACTCAAAACTCCCATACCTACTGTTAGAAATACAAGAATGTGAAATAAAGCCCATTTGAATTGAAGAGAGAGAGATAGATAGAGCATGTCTGTGTGTGTTAGAAAGAGAGAGATAGAGAGAGAGCATGTCTGTTTGTGTGTGTGTTAGAGAGAGAGAGCATGTATATGTGTGTTAGAAAGAGAGAGAAATATATAGAGAGAGAGCATGTCATTTTGTGTGTTAGAGAGAGATATAGAGCATGTCTGTGTGTGTTAGAAAGAGAGAGAGAGCATGTGTGTGTGTGTGTTAGAGAGAGAGAGCATGTCTGTGTGTGTTAGAGAGAGAGCATGTATGAGAGAGATAAGCAAAGATGAGCCCCTAAAGGATATTCAACTTCTAATGGAAGAACAAAACAGAAGGAAAAGATAACTTCACAAAGGCAACATGAATATACATAGATCCAAAAGGACAAAGATCAACACTTAAATCCAAAGAGAAGAGGGTCTATACCAGAGAAAACAAAGTAGCAAGGAGCCAATGGCCGACATCAGCTAAATAGGCTAACTGCAAATAGAGTAGCCAGGTACTGACACCAGGCCACACACCGTTAGCTACTACAACAGCTAGCCGGCCCGTTTGGCTCAATATAACGTTAGCTAGCCGGCCCGCTTTGGCTCAATATAACATTAGCTACAACAGCTAGCCGGCCCGTTTGGCTCCCGAGAGAGAGAGAGAGAGATATCCACGGCCGGAATAGAATAGAGTGCATTAAAAACTCACCAAACGTCCAAGAGGATGGAGAACCGCTGGAGTTGACGAAGTTTATCTGCCGAATGACCGTCCTCTTCATCTTGGCATAACAATGCTGCACGTGCTCTCTCTAGGTTAGCTAACGCTAGTTAGCCTTTAGCTAAGCTAGCTACTAGCCGACATCATCATGGCTATCCCGACTGAACCACACGTTAGCACTCGATATTATAACGTAGCTAAAGCTAACTAGCTGTCCCTGCCTTTAGATAAGCCGACATGGCTAGCCTGACTGAACTGTCTAACATGCAACAACTTTCATCTTCAGTCCATCTGCCGAATGACCGTCCTCTTCCTCTTCGCTGGCATAACTAAGCATAACCTCCAAAGCTGCACGCGCGAAATAGTCAAACGCAGCTGACGCACGCCGGCGTACACATGATGTAACCGCTCCCTTCGTTGAAACCAATACTATGTCTGCTGCAGAGCCCCAGAGCTCCAATAGTGAGTGTCTGCTGCAGAGCCGCAGAGCCAGGAACAAGTCACACACATTCTACAAACGTGTCTAATGTGAAATATATAAGCATATAAGCAAAACTAGATTTTAGGTCTGTGATGAAAAAGGGCCTCGCGGGAAGGGGGGCCTCGCAAAAAAAAAAAATAAAAAATAAAATAAAATAATAAATAAATTATTTTTTGTGCGAGGCCCCCCTTCCCGCGAGGCCCTGTGCGACCGCACTGCTCGCACACCCCCTGAGGCGGCCCTGTAAATGTAGCCCGCTTCTGGAGGTCAATAACGGACAAACTTTCAGATCTATGTGGCTTAACAATCCCATTCACAGCTGTTACACTACTCCTGAACGATATAACAACACTAACCGTGTCCATACAACAAAAAAGGGTTATCCTAGCAGGCGTCACAGCAGCAAAGAAGTTGATAGCATTGAGATGGAAGGAGCCTGAGAAGCTCACAGTGATTAACTGGTCCCTAACACTGATGGATGTGATTTATCTTGAGATATCCACGGCGCGAGTGATTGGGGTGGGACAGGCTGGGATTGAACTGTGGGTCGCAGCAGCCGAAAAGGTCAGAACCGCCGTGTGCGGCTGAGCGGGGTTGGGGTGCTTGTCCGGGGGAGTCCGGCATCACTTCACATAAAAAAATAAGTAGAACTGTAATATGTACTCTGTCAGTGCTAACTGCAGCATCACTTCACATAAAAAAATAAGTAGAACTGTAATATGTACTCTCAGTCAGTGCTAACTGCAGCATCACTTCACATAAAAAAATAAGTAGAACTGTAATATGTACTCTGTCAGTGCTAACTGCAGCATCACTTCACATACAAAAATAAGTAGAACTGTAATATGTACTCTCAGTCAGTGCTAACTGCAGCATCACTTCACATAAAAAAATAAGTAGAACTGTAATATGTACTCTGTCAGTGCTAACTGCAGCATCACTTCACATCAAAAAATAAGTAGAACTGTAATAAGTACTCTGTCAGTGCTAACTGCAGCATCACTTCACATACAAAAATAAGTAGAACTGTAATATGTACTCTGTCAGTGCTAACTGCAGCATCACTTCACATAAAAAAGTAGAACTGTAATATGTACTCTGTCAGTGCTAACTGCAGCATCACTTCACATCAAAAAATAAGTAGAACTGTAATATGTACTCTGTCAGTGCTAACTGCAGCATCACTTCACATCAAAAAATAAGTAGAACTGTAATATGTACTCTGTCAGTGCTAAGTGCAGCATCACTTCACATAAAAAAAATAAGTAGAACTGTAATATGTACTCTGTCAGTGCTAACTGCAGCATCACTTCACATAAAAAAATAAGTAGAACTGTAATATGTACTCTGTCAGTGCTAACTGCAGCATCACTTCACATCAAAAAATAAGTAGAACTGTAATATGTACTCTGTCAGTGATAAGTGCAGCATCACTTCACATAACAAATAAGTAGAACTGTAATATGTACTCTCAGTCAGTGCTAACTGCAGCATCACTTCACATAAAAAATAAGTAGAACTGTAATATGTACTCTGTCAGTGCTAACTGCAGCATCACTTCACATAAAAAAAATAAGTAGAACTGTAATATGTACTCTATCAGTGCTAACTGCAGCATCACTTCACATAAAAAAATAAGTAGAACTGTAATATGTACTCTGTCAGTGCTAACTGCAGCATCACTTCACATCAAAAAATAAGTAGAACTGTAATATGTTCTCAGTCAGTGCTAACTGCAGCATCACTTCACATAAAAACAGTCTTGTTTCTCACTCAAGTGAAGTCACTAAGGTAGTGTGATGGCTGTGACTGGATACTGTCTACAAGTGCTTTGTAGTTAGGCTCATAGCTACTGACTGCCAGTCTGAGACAGTCTGTGAGGTGTCTGTCAGTAAGGCGGCTCCTGTACTTTGATTTGATTATTTTCATCTGTGAAAATGACATTTCACAGAAATACGTGGATCCAAAGTAGGCACTCACTTTTAGTGCACATGCAGTGAGAAGAGGAAACTTCTCTCTGCTGACAAGTCCCCAAAAACCACTGTCCCTTGATCTGGCTTTCAGCTCTATGTCATTTTGTAAATCAACCATCTCCATGTCAACTGCACTTTGCAAATTAAATACTTGCTGGAATTTGGCTGCTACCTGCTCTATATCAATGGGCACAAATGGGTTTGAGACAAATGCAGCAATATCTCCCATGACATCGAACTCACCAAAACGCTGATTGAACTCTGTTGCCAGTTTGTCCAGGTGAGCACAGTACTGCTCAGGGTGAAAAGCATCATTGTCTTCCAATGCCTGTGCCATTTTCTCCAGGTTGGGAAAGTGCATCAGCCTCCCATTCTTTAGGTGGGTGGTCCAAACACCGAGCTTGGCCTTGAACCCATTCACTGCGCTTATCATGTGGGGAAGGTGTCGGTCTTTTCCCTGCAGCTCGTAGTTGAGTGCGTTCAGTTTTGCGGTTATGTCTGTCAGGAACCCCAGGTCCAGTAGCCACGCATTGTCTGACAGTTCCTTGAGCTCCTCGTTCCTTGTCGACAGGAACGTCTTGATCTCAGGCAGCAAGTCGATAAATCGCTGAGGCACTTTGCCGCGACTCAACCACCGCACATCAGCATGGAGAAGCAGGTCTCCGTAAGCGGCATCGAGCTCATCCAATAACGCTTTGAATAAGCGGTGCTGAATCGCTTTCACTCGAATCGAGTTGACTAGTTTCACCACCAGTGTCATTACATGGGAAAAGTCCAACACCTTCCCAGCCAAGGCCTGCTGATGGATCACACAGTGATAAGTCACGAAGGAGGGGAAATCAGGGTCATTACGGCACAGTCCAATAAATCCATTGCGCGCACCGCGCATTGCTGGGGCCCCGTCAGTAGTAATCACCACTAGTTTATGAATGGGTATGTCATTTTCACCGACATATTTTTTGAACTCATTGTAAATATCCACACCCCTCGTTTTCTCCTTTAAGTGTAAAAGAGTGAGGAAATCCTCCTTTGTTGTAGTATCCTGGAAAACCATTTTGACAAATGCAACAAGCTGCGCTGTGTCCATTACATCCACGGATTCATCAAACTGTAATGAGAAATATTCACAGCGTGCCAAATCCATTAACACTTGTCTGTCCACGTCCTCGGACAGTGACTCGGCCCTCCTTGTCACTGTTGCAGGGCCCAGAGGTACAGCACGTAGTGCGGTTTTGATCTCTTGTTTGTTTTTGAAGTCACTCAAAACAGTATCTGCGGTAATGGCTATTGCTTCCTTGACTAACTCTCCGTCTGTAAAGGGCTTCTTGTGTTTAGCCAAAAGGTAACTTACACGAAACAATGCTTCACTAGCAGCCTTAGGTTGAGAAACAGGTTTGGTGAAAAGCGATTGCTGGACCTTCAACCGTGATTTCAACTCGTCAACTTTTCTTGCACAAAGTGTGCTCTTGGGCGGGTAGGTGTCTTTGAATTTTTGGTGGTTGATGTTGTGGTGCCGCTCCAGATTTCCTCATTTAGGCAGTGCTTGTGTTTAGTTGCACAACATACATACACACTTGTCTTTCACCAAGGTATAGAGAAATTCTTCTTCCCATTCTGGATGGAAATAGTACGTTTTCGCTTTCTTCCGTGGAGCCTCTGCCATGCTAGCGATCTGGCGTCACCACACCTGACTTTTTTTTTTTTTTTTTTTGCGAGTTGCGCACCTTGTATTCTCTTATCTCTGATTGGTCACTTTCATACAGCGTCAGAGGGCGAGAGAGAGAGAGAGAGAGAGAGAGAGAGAGAGAGAGAGAGAGAGAGAGAGAGAGAGAGAGAGAGAGAGACGCGTGCAATTTGTGTATTTATTTGTCTCACTTTCTATTTTTTTTTGGGACAGGGAAAGATCGACAGGGAACGTCTCAAAGATCGACCAGTCGATCAAGATCGACGGGTTGGGGACCACAGGGCTATAGGTTCCGTCGGGTTTACCGACCAACAGGCAAGGCGACACCCAACTTGACGAACACGATTCGGCAATTTGGTTGTCCAACATATACTGAACCTCATTGTCCAAATGCTTGCGTTTCTCGGGTGAGACACGATAGAAGCGCTGCTTTATTGGGGCTGCCTTGCCCACATCCACATCATGTTCAATTAGATGTGTGCATGAGGGTACATCTGAAAATAAAACAGGATAACGGTTAATCAGAGTTATTAACTGAACACGCTTCGAGTCATCCAAATCTGCCAAAATCATATCCAACTTTCCCAATGACTCTGAATTTTTCAACCGCCCTTGTAACACCACGTCCGGGTTTACTCCTTCCTCAGGGCCGGCTACTGGAGAGGTGGACCTGTCCACTGTAGTGGTACAAAGAGAAGCCCTCTCAGTCTCCCCATTATCCCCCTCCCCCCTTCAGGATGGCCAGAGTAGTAGGGTTTTAAAAGGTTCACATGACCCTATTCTCTCTCCTGCCTTTGGCAATAACATAATTTAGGTCAGTCACCTGCCGCACAACAGTGTAAGGGCCTGTGAACTTTCCCTGAAAGGGAGAAGTTATTACCGGCTGTAAAAGCAAAACCTGATCGCCAGTCTTAAACTGCCTAAGCTCAGCGTAACGATCATAAAGGGATTTCCCTGAGACCTCCCCAACTTCTCCTTCGCACACTCAACAGTCTGAAACTATTAACATAATCAACCAATTTCCGAGGGGGTTCTGTCATGTCCCAGCTGTCTTTCAACACAGCCATGGGACCACGTACTTTGTGACCAAAAACCAGGTCATTAGGGCTAAACCCTGTGCTCTCCTGGACTACCTCTCTGGAGGCCAATAGGAGCCAGGGCAGCCCCTCTTCCCAGTCACCCCCTAACTCTGTACAATAAGAGCGCAGCAAAGACTTCAACGTTTGATGAAAACGCTCTAACGCTCCCTGAGACTGGGCATGATACGCTGATACCCTGATCACTCTGAATGATTTTGGGTATCCCGAACACAGAAATTAACTGTGGTGTCAGCACTTTAACAACAGACTTCGTCGTTATTGATCTAAGAGGAAATGCTGCCGGGTATCTGGTCACCTGGTCATCTGGTCACCTGCAAATGCTGGATGGCACACCATTTTCTACAGCTCAATCAGTCAAAGTGTGAAATCCTCCTTTTCAGCCCTCCGAACCAAACCAGTGTCATTGCCAGCAGCGTGGGTAACCTGTCTCCCCTAGTCAAGCCCTTTGTTAAAAACCTGGGAGTGCTCTTTGACCCAGAGTTTTCCTTCAATAGGCAGGTAAACTCGGTGGTGAAGGGGTGCTTTTTCCAGCTCCGGTCCATAGCCAGGATCAAGGCCATTCTCTCCCCCTCAGTAATTCACGCCTTCATATCCTAATGCTTAGACTACTGTAACTCCCTGTGCCTGGGGCTAAATAAATCCACAATAGCCCGTCTACAACTCCCCCAAAACGCTGCCGCTAGACTGCTCACAGGTACCCAGAAGAGAGCTCACATCACCCCTGTACTTGCCTCCCTCCACTGGCTCCCGGTGCGCTTTAGAATAGACTTCAAGGTCCTTTTATTGGTTTACAAAGCCCTAAATGGTAAGGCCCCTGCTTACCTAGCAGACCTCCTCACCCCCTATACCAACGCCAGGGCCCTCAGATCGGCTGATAAGGGTCTCCTAACCACCCGTAGGTCTAACTTCAAGTCTAGGGGGGGACGTGCTTTTGCTGTCGCAGCCCCTGACCTCTGGAACAGCATCCCCATGTCCATTAAATCTGCCCCCTCCATTGAGTCTTTTAAATCAAAACTCAAAACCCACCTATAACGCCTGGCCTTCCCTGACTCACTTTGACTCTTGCCTTACTTGTTGACGTGTTGTTATGTTTTTCCTTTGTCTATCCGTTGATTGTTTTTTATTTAATTTTTTTCTGTTTATTTTATACTTTTCTTTGTTCTTAGCTTAGCTATGTAAAGCACTTTGGTTGACAAGCGTCTGATCCAATGAAACCTCCCCACCCTGACTAACTAACTAACTACCTACCTCAAACCTCACTCTTCGTGCTACTACTTGCAGGGGGTAATTATGCACTGAAACTCTCTGGGCAGAAGAAGTACCTGTTATACAGCCACTCCTCTGTGCCAGAGACGTGCTCCCGAGAGGACACAAGCGCCAACACCAGTGCCCCCTCTACCCAAGTTTTTTAGCCGCCTAAAGGTCACCACAAGACAAGCCCCCCTATTGAGAACCCGCCTTCTATTCCTAACCGGGGATTAATGGTTCCCAAAATACACAGACTGTATCATTAACACATTGGGCGCCAATAACGTCGCACAACGGGTTTCAAGGTCATGCGAATTCTGCCAAACCACGGCGTACAACGTTATTGATATCATATTTCATTTTTTCGCCATGGTATTCATAATTCCCTCACCCAGCCTCGGCTGATACAGTGGGAGCCTGCACAACTCTGCAACGCTTCAATACTGCCGCCTGGTGGATGATCGGGCGAGTTACAACCGGAAATGGATCTCTGGTGATCTCCGTGCATCTGGGAAATGCGTCCGGCACTCACATATTGTTGCGGGACTCTAGACACACATCCGTGTATATGGATCGCTGCCATAACTCAATAATCGACATGATTTGGGCGTTTATTATTATTATACAAACCGGAAATGGATCTAGTAAATCGCAGTCAAATAAGTGGGATCTTTTTCCTCAACGCTCTAACGCTCCCTGAGACTGGGCATGATACGCTGACGCTTTGTTGTGCCTGATGTGTAGTTGCCGGAGAATTGCCGCAAACATATGTGAGGTGAAATTGGAACCCTGATCACTCTGAATGATTTTGGGTATCCCGAACACAGAAATGAACTGTGTCAGCGCTTTAACAACAGACTTCGTCGTTATTGATCTAAGAGGAAATGCTGCCGGGTATCTGGTCACCTGGTCATCTGGTCACCTGCAAATGCTGGATGGCACACCATTTTCTACAGCTCAATCAGTCAAAGTGTGAAATCCTCCTTTTCGGCCCTCCGAACCAAACCAGTGTCATTGCCAGCAGCCTGGGTAACCTGTCTCCCCTAGTCAAGCCCTTTGTTAAAAACCTGGGAGTGCTCTTTGACCCCGAGTTTTCCTTCAATAGGCAGGTAAACTCGGTGGTGAAGGGGTGCTTTTTAGCCATAGCCAGGATCAAGGCCATTCTCTCCCCCTCAGACCTGGAAAGAGTAATTCACGCCTTCATATCCTCATGCTTAGACTACTGTAACTCCCTGTACCTGGGGCTAAATAAATCCACCATAGCCCGTCTACAACTCCCCCAAAACGCTGCCGCTAGACTGCTCACAGGTACCCGGAAGAGAGCTCACATCACCCCTGTACTTGCCTCCCTCCACTGGCTCCCGGTGCGCTTTAGAATAGACTTCAAGGTCCTTTTATTGGTTTACAAAGCCCTAAATGGTAAGGCCCCTGTTTACCTAGCAGACCTCCTCACCCCCTATACCAACAGCCAGGGCCCTCAGATCGGCTGATAAGGGTCTCCTAACCACCCGTAGGTCTAACTTCAAGTCTAGGGGGGGACGTGCTTTTGCGGTCGCAGCCCCTGACCTCTGGAACAGCAACCCCATGTCCATTAAATCTGCCCCCTCCATCGAGTCTTTTAAATCAAAACTCAAAACCCACCTATAACGCCTGGCCTTCCCTGACTCACTATGACTCTTGCCTTACTTGTTGACGTGTTGTTATGTTTTTACTTTGTCTATCCGTTGATTGTCTTTTATTAAATTTGTTTCTGTTTATTTTATACTTTTCTTTGTTCTTAGCTTAGCTATGTAAAGCACTTTGGTTGACAAGCGTCATGTTTAAACGTGCTATATAAATAAATTTGATTGATTGATTGATTGATTGACACATTACCGTAAGCAAATACAGATGTCCCTGTTTGGAACGCGGCAATGGTCCAACACAGTCAATAATCAAATGTTCAAATGGCTGATCAACAGCAGGAATAGGAGAGAGCGGGGCCGGTGTGATGGTCTGACTCAGCTTCCCAGTTAACTGACATGTGTGACACGTTTTGATATATGCGGAAATATCACGTTTTAAACGGGGCCAAAAACAGTGTCTCAGTGCACGGTAATACGTCTTCCTCACTCCTTGATGCCCTGCCACATTGTTATGACAAGTCTGCAACACCAATGGACGAAACTTGCACGGTACCACAAACTAAAAAATGCGGTCACCCACGAAAGCATCCCCATGCGGCACCCGAGAAGGCCAAAAGGGTGGGGGTGTTTCTCTATATCTCAATCCGAACATGGTGTATAAAGAAAGGCATGACATCGAAAAGTATTTAACCCTTTCTGCTGAGGCTGTGTTTGTTGAAACCCACCTGGCCATTATTGCATGTATTTATAGCCCTCCCAGCTTTAGCTTGTCTGCATTCAATACTGATCTAACAAATGTTCTGGATGTCATTTCCAAAGAAGGGAAAAAATGCTATTTAATGGGTGACCTAAATATCAATTTTATAAACCATAAGAATGATAACTCAACTAGGGGCGGCTACGTGGCGTAGTGGGCAAGGCGCTCACCACGAATGACGGAGACGCTGGGCTTGCCTGTTCGAGCCCAGCGCTCCACATTGCTTTCAGTTTAGCTGGACGTTCATACTAATACACATTGGCCGTATTAGGGGGTGGGAAACTGATGGGTGGGGATCGGGCGTTGTGGACAGCGACTCCTACAGGTCGGTTGGTGCGCCTGCGCAGTAGAATCAGGAAGTGTCGGGGGCAGCGTGAGCCTCCCACGTGTTACTCCTCGCCACTGAGAGATCGAGCTGCGCAGGTGAAAAGATGCGACTGCTGTTACCTCAAGTACCGGAGGGGACTTGTGCTATGTATGACTTAGTCCACATTGCAGCCGGCTTGTGGGAGGCAAGAAACAGCGTTCGTGACAGGGGAGGGTTGAATTGGATGATACGAAATTGGGATGGGAGAAAATATAGAAAATGGGAGAAAAAGTGGATAAAAAAAAAGAATGATAACTCAACTAAGGAGTTTATTGACACAATGTATTCCCACTACTTTCATCCTATGATTGCAGTACCAACCAGAGTGACGGAGACATCTGCCACTCTGATTGACAATATCTTTACTAATGTGTTGGATAAGAGCATGAAATCAGGAGTTCTGTGCATGGATATTGCTGATCATTGTCCAATCTTTCTCATATTATATAGGGAACATGCAGGGGCGGATTTAGGATTGTAGGAGATCCGGGGCTTAGCCCAGATAGGTGCCAGTTTTTTTTTTTTTTTTATGAACCTGTACGTGCAATTTCCTGCAATATAGAGCCTTCAATCTTGACCAATAAAGCTGCTCTTTTCACTATAAAACTCAGTTAACCATAACGTAGTTATGGTTAGATTTATATATTGGGGGGGGATATATCATATTTTTCATATGATCAAAAAGTGGTGGAGCAAGAGCATACCTTTGCTCCCCCAAGTTCAATAGTGGGAGAGCAGAGATGCTCCGAATGCTCTTATGGCCAGGCGTCTATGATTCACTGATACAAAGTAAAATAGTGCAGTGCAATAAAATAGTTAGTAAAATAGAATAAAATAATGCAATAGTGCATTGCAATAAAATAGTTATCATCGTATTTTTTCGGGAGGCCGGTAAGGAGTGCATTACAGTAGTCGAGTTGGCTTGAGATAAAGGCATGGATCTGGTTTTCAGCGTCCTTTTGATTTATAAATGGCCGTACTTTAGCTATGTTTCTAAGGTGGAAGAATTAAGTTTTTGTCAACTTGTTGATTGTGATTTAAAGCTTAGGTCTGAGTCTACCATAACACCAAGACTTAACTCACTCAAATACAGTTAGCAGCTGGATAGACCACAGATGGAAATTAGCTTCTGCTAAATCTGGTGCAAACATATTTTCATGTAACAATGATGAATTGAAAAAAAAAAAAAAAAAAAATCATTTTTTTCTTCTTTTTTTATAAATAGATTCGAGGCTTTTCAGAAAACATTCAGGGCTTGAGCCCAAGTAGCCACCCCCTAGCCCCGCCCCTGGGAACATGATAAGTCTCCATCAATACTATATCCTAAATATAAGAGAAGCTTTAATGAAGCTAGTTTGACCAGGTTTGGACTAGTGGTCGGTGAGTATCCATGGACAGATATCCTCCACTCTGTTGATGCAAAAAAGTATTTTACTTTGTTTTCTGAACGTATCTCCCAGGCCTATGACCTATGTTTTCCCCTTGTACAGGCATCTCCCAAGCCTCATCATAAACTGATCAAACCATGGATAACCCCAGCTATTATCAAATCCCTAAATACAAAACGTAGATTGTATAAAAAATATCTTCTCAGTCCCACTCCATTTTATCTTGCTCAATTTAGGAACTATAAAAATAAATTAAATCACATTATCAGAGGAGCTAAAAGGCATTACGCTGCTGTCGGGACAAAACCTCATAACTCCAAAAACCCAACTTTTCAGCAGATGAAAAAAACTAACACAGATTTGAGGGTGAATAGAGTTAGGAGGTTTAGACAGATGATCGGTTTAATGCTTTCCCATTGTTTAAACTTTGTAAAACCCACACACACATATGGAGGATGATCTACGGAGTTGATTTATATAATAATAAAAATAAAAAAAAATGGAGTTATGAGGTTTTGTCCCGACAGCAGCGATTACTACAATATGGAATTATCTAAAAACAAAAATAACGTGACTCTCTTATGGAGAACAATTAACTCTATCCTCAACAAAAAAATAAATGTAATCAGTTGCCTAATGAATTTAAGGTTGATGGGGGTATTATCACTGACCCGCAATTAATTGCCAATAACTTTAATAATTCTTTCTCAGAAGTTGGTCCAACACTGGCTGCAAAGATTCCATTTAGTAATAATAGTCCCCTTCAGTTTATGAATCCTCCAATCAATGACAGTTTTAATTTCTTGCCGGTTACAGAGGATGAGGTTCGGGAGATCTTGATCAACCTGGGAGACTCTTCTCCGGGTTATGATGGTATTGGAGGTAGATTACTGATATCCATTCAAGAATCCATTGTGAAGCCATTATGTCATATTTTTAATATATCACTGGAGAAGGGAATCGTCCCACAGGAACTTAAAATAGCTAAGATCATCCCTATTTATAAAGATGATGAGCCAGCCGTCTTCAACCATTACAGACCTATATCCATCCTACCTACCTTGTCAAAAATACTTGAAAAGCTTGTCTATAAAAGATTAATTAAACATCTTAATAAGCACAATATTATTTACACTCACCAGGACGGGTTCAGAAAGAAACATGCAACATATATGGCAATCACACATCTAATTAATGAAATATACAAAGCTAAAGACAGAAAGGAAAACACTATAGGTATTTTTTTTAGACTTATCAAAGGCATTTGATACAGTCAATCACCATATCCTCATGCAGAAGCTCTCACATCTTGGAATAAAAAACGTTCCAGTTACCTTAAAGATAGACATCAGTCTGTATCCTATAATGGGATAAATTCTCCTTTTCTTCTTTTACTTTGCGGTCTGCCCCAAGGTTCAATTATTGGGCCTTTGTTATTTTTGTTATATTGACCTCCCTAACGTCTCAGACAGGCTGTCGAAAATTGTATTTGCAGATGACACAAGTGTATTCTATTCACATAAAGATCCTGATACCATCATTAGGGTCATAAATGAAACACTTAACAAACTATCAATTTGGTTTAAATGCAACAAATTATCACTAAACATTAAAAAAATCATTTCATTTTTTTTTGGTCTCAAATCTGTGATTTTTAACTCCTCATCTAAAGTAGTGATCAATGACATCCCCATAGCTAGGGTGTGTTCTACACGATTCCTTGGTGTTCTGCTTGATGAATCCCTATCATGGAAACCTCATATCACAGCCATAACTACAAAAATGGCCAAGAGTATTGGTATTCTTGGAAAAACACGTCACTTGCTGAGCACCGAGGTTGCCACAATGTTATATTACTCTATGGTTTACCCATATATCAATTACTGTAATTTAGTTTGGGGTAGTACTCATCAGACCAAACTTGAGCCCAGAAACAAGCTCTAAAAATAATCAGCTGTGTTCAACGAAGTCATTCTTCTCAGCCTCTATTCCATAAGTTAGGTATACTCAGTGTTTATCAAGTGAATCATCTTCAGATTGGTTTATTTGTGCATAGTTCTTTAAACATAGCCCTTCCCCCTTTTTTTCATGACATGTTTCCCACAATCAGCAAATTCATAATTACCCCACACGTAGTTCCTGTTTGCTTAGACCACCCCTGTCCCACACTTCCCAATCTCAGTTTTGTTTGCTCTACCGAGGGTAAAAGTTGTGGAACTCTTTGCCTCCACATATTTTGGAATTTTCTTTTCTGAAATTCAAAAGAGCACTGAAATCTCATCTCCTAGATCACCAATATTTCCCATATGGACTTCCTTTACAAACTGTGGTCTGATGGCTTGTTGTATTTTGTTATTGTATTTTCGTTTTATTATATATTCTTCCTGTCATTAGTTGTTTACTCTATACCAGAAGTTGTATGGCACGGGTGCCTGCTTCGGTGTCTATGTATATCTGCTTGTGTGTGTTTGTTTGGGGAGAGGGGGGGGGGGGGGGGATTTTATATTTTATCTTGATATAATATCAGTGTAATTTTGCTTTCTGGTGAATGCCACATGCAAGCCCCTAGAGCAGGGCTATTCAACTAAATTGTTCAGGGGCCACATTGTCAGAAACCCAAGGGGCCAGGGGCCGGACTGCCACGGCGCCTCCCCATGCTATGAATATATGTACACTTGACACAACACGCAACCACATTTTCACAACTTTTATTTAATTCAATGCAAAAGTAGGATACTTTAAAAAAAAAAGTGCTTCATTTATGTGCCACATCTGCAACATCTTCTGCAAAAAGTGCTTCATTTATGACTGTGCAACAACTGCAACATCTCCTCTTCAACATTTCAATATAAAAATTAAATAAAAAAACAAACAAGTGCATGATGTGTGTAACTGAGGGGTACAATTCCCTGACTGTATTAATAAGTATGGTATCATTAAACCACTACCGTCTTATGTACTTTAATTACTGGCCATACAGTACATGATATATATATATATGATGAACACTTCCCACAATGAATCGGTTCCACACAAAGTTGTAATTAAGTATTTATTGCAGCAAAAGGTACATAATATACTTCTCTATTTTACTTTGGATGCGCTTATAAGGCAAAGGAATGTGCGTAGGCAAATCAATAATGAATGTCCATACTCTGGTTACGCAGGAGGTAATTATACAACCTGAATCTTAGGGAATTATATCTATGGTGCACTAGTAATATATAGCGGGAGATACTGGAAGGGTCCCCCCCCGGTTGTAAGCCAGCAGGGGTAGAGGATCTGTCGGTAGTAGAGTCTGGGTCAACGATGATAAGGAGACTCCGAGTACGGGAGACGGTGCAATAAGATCTTGATCCACAGACGAATACAGCTGTTCTCCGTAGCCTGTAGATCCACAGGGAAGAAAGCTAGCCTGCCTCAGGCTCTCTGAGGCGCAGACTCGACGTGGCTCCTCACAGGGTAAATCCCACACACGTGTAGGCGTCGGCGATTCTCCGCTCCATTAATCACAGGACCAAAAGCAAATATAATCCAGCCGCAAAGGGCTATGTAGTCGTCGGGTAGATTAATCCAGTGTACATGTCCACACGGTTCTCGTCTAGGGCTCCTCGGGTGAAAGCGCCATGAAAGCAGCCCAGCCTGGATAAGCTCTCTAGCTGATACGAGGAAGCGTTGGTGATGCTGGTCACTGTAGAACTTTAGCCGCACGATACACTATACACAAATAGACTATTACTGACTTAATAGAAATATGTCGCACTCGACGGTATAGCGCCAAACTCTGACAATTCAGCTATCAATTCGCACGCGGTCTCAATGCTCTTATTTGGGGCCAAACAGGCCATACTTCACCGCACGGAGTATCGTGGGTGAGGCTTCAACTTATTGGGTAACATACTTCTGTATTCACCTGCGCCATATTTATATGCACGGCGAACAATCTAGTGCCAACCTCATTTCTGTCTCGTATTCTTGGGCAAGGCCGGGCATGTACAGACATGTCTTGACGGTGGCTTTGAACCTGACTCTGGAGGCATGGCGTTGGTGCCTGTGGACCGCTGTCCAATAGGAGAATGAAATATTATGGTCTGTACTAGGCTAAAGGGATATTCCGTGTATATGTACAAGGAATATACAAGGGATATCAAACGATATACAAATATTATGCAATATATATCAATCAATAAATATATATATTCGGTTTAATCTGATCCTTTGTAACAGCCGCCTCCTAATTAGTCCCACCTAATTAGCTAAGCAGAGACAGATTAACCGCACTGTCCACTACTCAATGTCTGTTGTGAGGGGTCGGGCAGTTCACAAAGTCATGGGGTCATGGTCGTCATTAAGCGAGTCAGGGAGCCTTGGCGACTCTATCAGCCTCGCCACGGGTCGGTTGTAGGTCCGCCCTTGGACGAGCAATTCTGCCGCTCTGACCTTTCCGTCGGCACCAGTGGTCACTTTGCTTACGCGGCCGGCCGGCCACGCAGCTTGGGGTAGTGACTGGTCTATGGTCATGACGACTGGACGGGATGAAGGGGGGCTTAGGAGGAAGCGGGCCTGAGACTGCTTTGATCTGTGCTTGGCTGTACCTCCTCCTCCTCCGTCTGTTTCTCTTGTTTGCTCTGTACCCCGTCTGAGGAGGGGCCGGTGCCAGCCGCCCTGTCAAGGAGTCGCTTGGGGTGCTGGGTTCGAGGTTAGCTGCGTCTGGAGCGCAGCTGAGGGGGGTGGAGTTCCGAACTCCCTCTGGTGCCCACGGTTCTCTCACGGGCCTCTCGCTTAATGTCAATAGCCTCTGCTGTACGAGGGAGTGGCCGGTGTCGCTCGCCTTTGTGTGTAGGCAGCGTGTAGACGTGGGTTGACTGTCAAGTCCGTAGAGGGGGCCCTGGAGCGTCCATCCCAGTCGGGTCTGAACCGCGACTGGGCATCCTTTGGGTCCGATGTGGGCCGCCTCAATTGGGAGAATGAGGCCCGCGTGGTCGGAGCCGATGAGCAGGGTCGGTGTGGCGCCGTCGATAAGCGGTATAGGTAGTTGACGTAGGTGCACATACTTAGCCATCAGCTGTGGGATGGGGTAGGTGTACTGAGACAAGCCTATGTCGTGGCTGGTGAAGACGTTGGTTATACTATACTGCTTCTCGGGCTGGTCCACCGCTGCTATCTTGAAGGAGACCTTTTCACCTTTTATGGTCTTCTGGTCCCTTTTGATGGTGCGTATGGTCATGGTATCTTTGACACCCCGCAGGCCCAACTGGGCTGCTGCGGAAGCGAGGAGGAGAGTCTTTTCAGACCCATCGTCCAGGACGGCGTAAGTGTCCAGGACCTTGTCCTCGTAGCTCAGGAGCACTCTGACCACTTTGATGAGCACTCGGGGGGTCCCGCTATGCTGGTCAATGTGGAGCACTCCTGTTGGTCGGTTGCCTTGGATCTTCTGGTGGGCTCCGCACAGTGTTGCGCGGTAAGCGGCGCCCGCCTGGGCCGCCTCACGCCACTGGTCAACTTGGACGGGGTTCAGTGTCTTATATTCGGCGCACTGTGCCAGCCAGTGTCCGCCGTCGCAGTAGGTACAGTAGGGAGCGGTCTGGTGGCTCTTCGGTACTGGTGCCACCGCCTCGGCATGGTACATTACCGCGACGGGCCCACTCTGTTGTCCTGGCTGACGCCTGTTGATGTCATGCAGGACCTCCAAGTGGGTGCCACCGCACCTGCTGCACTTCTTCTTCAAGCGGCACTCAGCTGCTAGGTGGCTGCGCGCGCAGCGGAAGCAGCGGCGGTGGTCCTTGATCCACTGACTCACCTCGTCCGTGGTCAGCTTCCCGAAAGTGTCGCATTGGTACAGCCGATGTTCTCCCTCACAGTACTGGCACTCAATCTTCCACTGGTCCTCTTTCGTCGAGGGGGTGTTGTGGTTCCTGTGCTGCGGTACTGATTCGGCTTGGTGCATAACGGTCACCAACCGACGGTTATCATTTGATCCCCGAGGTCCGAGTCTTGGGCTTGGTCCACTCCATACGAACGTGTCGAGTCGTAGGCTACTGACCTCCCTGGCGAGGAACTCAGATAGGTCTAGGAGGGATGCCTCTGGGCCGTTGGGGTCGCGGTGGTCTCTCTGCCGCCTGAAGCGCTCTTGTCGAGCGGGAGGGAGCTTCTCTAGTATCCTCTCAACATTAGAGTTAGCGTACAGTTCATAGATCCCTCTTTCCTTTTGGGACCCCAGCATCCCTACCAGGGACTGTACCTTGATAGAGAGGTCATCTAATGCTCTGTTGTCTCTGGCTGGGGGGAGACGGTCAATGTCTCTTATCTCCTGTATCACATAGTCCCATATGCGTCCATAACGGTGGTCGAGGGCTACTAGAGCCGCGGTGTATGGGGTAGTAGAGCTGGAATATGCCAGCGCTATATTGTGCGCTCTGGGCACCTTGAGGTGCTTCAGTAGGATAGCATATTTGTACGGTTCATCTGGTACGTCGGACAGCATAGTCTCTAAGCACATTCGTAGCTCTGTGTACTGTGCTCTGTTCTCGTGTGTGAAGTCCGGGAACGTCGGCGTGCCAAGGTACGATGCCATGGCTGACTGGCACATCAGTGAGCGTTGGGGGAGAGGCCTCCTGGGCGAGTCTCCCCGTGCGTGTCGTCTTGGGCTGGTGCTTGGTGGGTACCGAAGGTCGGGTACCCAGGTGCTGTTCCTCGGGGCTGGCGGTGCGTCAAACTCACCCGTGAGTTGAGTCGGGGGTTTGTAGCGCAGGGCCTCGGGGCTGACGTCTGGGCTGTACTGGGCCTCCTGGTCCAGAGTACGTTGCTGCTGGTCGGGGCTGTACTGGGCCTCCTGGTCCAGAGTACGTTGCTGCTGGTCGGCTTGACATTCCTCCTTTTCCTCTTCCTCTGCTAGGACCTGGAGTCTTCTGTTCAGTCTCTCGGCGTGGTCCGGTTCTTACCGGTTGCTGGGTCTCGTATGGACCGGCCGGGGTGGGGGCTCGGAGACGTGGACAGGATCCTCCTGTTGGCGGGGTCCCGGGTCGCTTGGTCGGGTAGGGGAATGTGTCCTAGACCCTTGTCGTGACGATCTCCGGGAGCTCCGTGCGGAGAGAGGGGGTGTCGCCATGGCAACCAATTTATCCATCAGCTGCGCCTGCAGCCGGTCGCGCTCTGCCTCGCGCTGGGCATGGGCTGCGTCGCGCGCTGCTTCGCGCTGGGCATTGGCGGCGTCGCGCTGCGCATTGGCGCTGGCCTGGGCGGCGTCGCGCTGTGCGTTGGCGGCGTCGCGCTGGGCATTGGCGCTGGCATAGGCGCCCACTTAACAGAGCAGACGATGCACGTGCTCCAGGACTATTGAACTTGGGGGAGCAAGCTTGTCTCTTTGCTCCCTCACTTTTTGATCATATCATATGATATAAATATCCCCCCCCAATATATAAATCTTATCTAAGCATAACTACGTAATTTCAATCAAATTAATAATACGCAATGACACTTAATAGCAAGTTTTTAAGTTTCCAAAGATTGCGACACCCCCCTGCCCGATATGGTTTGATCCAGTCCTGCAGACTGAGTGGAGCCCAGCCGGCTCACACTCCAGTCTGCGCAGCACAGCGTGCCGCTGCCTACAGCAGCCTCCACTCCATGTGTAAGCTGGTACAGGCAGGCAGCGTGATTCGTGAACACTAGTTTAGGCACAAGTTCACAACGCACAAGTTACAACAACAGCAGGATTTTCCACTAAGTAAGTTCAGTTGTTCAAACAAACTATTATGTTAGAAGACATGTCTTTACTGTCGAGTGGTAGAACATCTACCACGCAATACAATAAAAGTGTTTCACGGTCTGAAATGCCATCTGGTCATACCGTAAGTCCGTAACTAATAAATAATAATAATATAACGTTGGCGTTAGCCGCTAGCTAACGTTGTCATATTATCTAGAATAATAATAATCTCTGTTCTCTGTTCTCCTCCATCTCTGTTCTCTGTTCAGTGTGTGAATTATGTTAATCCCACAATTACTCAACTGCACTCAATATTTAAATACCAATGCTAGTCTAAATAAATGTAGACAGACAATGTACGCATTAAAAATATAATAATAATAATAATAATAATAATAATAATAATAATAATAATAATAATAATAATAATAATAATAATAATAATAATAATAATAATAATAATAATAATAATAATAATAATAATAATGCAATAAAAGTCTGAAAATGAAGGGATTATGTCCATGAGTGTCAGTTTTAGAAATTAAGGCCTGCCTCTTATATAACAAGTCTCTCTAATAAAGGCCTGGTGCTCTTTGCAGCTGAGGTAAATAGAAGACCTATATTTGAGGATTTACGGTAAATCAAGATTTTCAATTATCTTAAGGTACAATACCTGAAATGAAAATGTGTGTGTGTGTGTCCAGCCAACCAGGTACCATGGCAGAAAAAAGAAAAAATACAGACATCAGAGCATTTTTCAGGACACCAAAACGCAAAGTAAGAACCCTAGTAGCCTAATAGCTCAAAGACTTAAAGGGCGGGCTCCACAAATAATGGATTGCACGGTGTTAATTGCACCCTTACTTACAATTCATTATGAATTGTAAGTGGGGGACCCTGATGTAAACAAGACAAAAGTCTTTCTCTGGTCTGCATTCCCTTAACAATTGTGTGTATTGAGCCGTACTATATTGTACCCATTCTGCAATATGTTAATAACATTTTTAATCAATCAATAACAGATTGCAGAATGGGTACAGTACAGTACGGCTCAATACACACAATTGTTAAGGGGATGCAGACCAGAGAAAGACTTTCGTCTTGTTTACATCAGGGTCCCCCATTTTCAATTCATAATGAATTGTAAGTAAGGGTGCAATAGAAATCATACTGCAATATAAACTGAGTTTTATAGTGAAAAGAGCACCTTTATTGGTCAAGATTTAAGGCTCTATATTGCAGGAAATTGCACGTACAGGTTCATTAAATGAAAAAAAAATCTGCTATGGAGGGGTCGTGCCGGACCCCCTCCAAACCACCCCTTGCATGTCACTAAAAAAAATAAAAGTAAAAAAAAATTAAAAAAAATTAATTATAAAAAAAAAAAAAAAAAAAAAAAAATGCACCCCCACTTTCAACTATAACTAGGCGGCCATGGGCGCTGGCATGGGCGGCGTGGAGCTGTGCATTTGCGACGTCGCACTGTGCATTGGCGGCGGCGTGCTGTGCATCGGCGCGGCTTCTTTCAATGTTCTCTTCCGTCTGAAGGCGTCTGGTCTCCAGTCTTATGCGGTCGTCTTCACTCCTTTGTTGCGCCTGGAAGCGCTCTCGCTCGGTTGCAGAATGTTCGCGCTCGCGCGTCTGTTGCGCTTGAAGTCGATCGCGTTCGGTGGAGGCTGCCAGGGTGGCGATGAGTGCCTGCGCCAGCATCTTGTCCGCCTCGCTGGGGGAAGACGCTGGTCGAGGTGATCGGCTTCCGGCAGTGCTCGTTGGAGATCTGTTCTCTGGGCGCGCCTCGAGGTCCGTCTCCTGGGCGCGCCTCTCTTCTGGTAGTGGGTCGGGTTCCGTCCCGGGAGGGCTTTCTTTATCCTGGAGCTCTCCGGGGACTACCTCGTCGACGTTGGCGGGGGGTAAAGTCATGTCAGGTCCCTCCTGGTCCCCCCCGTGAGCTTGGTCAGTTACATTAGAACCCACTAGGGTCTCTACTGGCGTGGTAGCCTGGTCGGTAGGGTTGGACATAATTTTACTATCCGCTTTAGTTACTTTCTCCGTATTTAACTTCCTTTTAAAGCTAGGTATTGGACTGACAACGTAGTCCTCTAGGTGAAGAGGTGGCTGCCGTCTGCGCTCTGGGCGATCTAGCTTAGGAGAACCGTTTGTGGAGTGTTCATCATCGGCCATGTTAATATTATATTAATATTACGCTAATTCTTATCCGGCTCGAAGGACCAATTGTAACTGAGGGGTACAATTCCCTGACTGTATTAATAAGTATGGTATCATTAAACCACTACCGTCTTATGTACTTTAATTACTGGCCATACAGTACATGATATATATATATGATGAACACTTCCCACAATGAATCGGTTCCACACAAAGTTGTAATTAAGTATTTATTGCAGCAAAAGGTACATAATATACTTCTCTATTTTACTTTGGATGCGCTTATAAGGCAAAGGGATGTGCGTAGGCATATCAATAATGAATGTCCATTCTCTGGTTACGCAGGAGGTAATTATACAACCTGAATCTTAGGGAATTATATCTATGGTGCACTAGTAATATATAGCGGGAGATACTGGAAGGGTCCCCCCGGTTGTAAGCCAGCAGGGGTAGAGGATCTGTCGGTAGTAGAGTCTGGGTCAACGATGATAAGGAGACTCCGAGTACGGGAGACGGTGCAATAAGATCTTGATCCACAGACGAATACAGCTGTTCTCCGTAGCCTGTAGATCACAGGGAAGAAAGCTAGCCTGCCTCAGGCTCTCTGAGGCGCAGACTCGACGTGGCTCCTCACAGGGTAAATCCCACACACGTGTAGGCGTCGGTGATTCTCCGCTCCATTAATCACAGGACCAAAAGCAAATATAATCCAGCCGCAAAGGGCTATGTAGTCGTCGGGTAGATTAATCCAGTGTACAGGTTCTCGTCCAGGTTCTCGTCTAGGGCTCCTCGGGTGAAAGCGCCATGAAAGCAGCCCAGCCTGGATAAGCTCTCTAGCTGATACGAGGAAGCGTTGGTGATGCTGGTCACTGTAGAACTTTAGCCGCACGATACACTATACACAAATAGACTATTACTGACTTAATAGAAATATGTCGCACTCGACGGTATAGCGCCAAACTCTGACAATTCAGCTATCAATTCGCACGCGGTCTCAATGCTCTTATTTGGGGCCAAACAGGCCATACTTCACCGCACGGAGTATCGTGGGTGAGGCTTCAACTTATTGGGTAACATACTTCTGTATTCACCTGCGCCATATTTATATGCACGGCGAACAATCTAGTGCCAACCTCATTTCTGTCTCGTATTCTTGGGCAAGGCCGGGCATGTACAGACATGTCTTGACGGTGGCTTTGAACCTGACTCTGGAGGCATGGCCTTGGCGCCTGTGGACCGCTGTCCAATAGGAGAATGAAATATTATGGTCTGTACTAGGCTAAAGGGATATTCCGTGTATATGTACAAGGAATATACAAGGGATATCAAACGATATACAAATATTATGCAATATATATCAATCAATAAATATATATATTCGGTTTAATCTGATCCTTTGTAACAATGTGCATCTTAACACTTTAATCGCCGATGACGTGTTTAGACGTCATTCCTAGCCATGCTCATTCTGCCGAAGACGCCGTAACTCGTCTTTGGTGTCAATATTTCAAAAATCTGTGATCGAAATCATATTTCTCCTCCGGGGTCCTGAGATATACTGCTGATCTCCACTCAACTCTCTAGCGGTTCAAGAGCGCCATCTGGTGGCCGGTCGGCAGATCGCCAACAGGAAGTGACTCGTCAAACAGGAAGTGCTCATCCATAAATCGTCCGGGCACTCACGATCATTAGCAGGACTCCATCTCAACACACTGGATAATCAATCGCTCGCCCTAACTCAATAAACAACGTTATTTGGACATATATAGTATTATACAACCTGGAAATGGTTCATCAGGATCAACATCCCATAATCGAAAACTGTCTACTCCAAGCTGATCGTCCAACGGTGCGAGGAAGATACGGTGAGTTTCAACGTTATTTTCTAACGTCTTCTATACTAACTGATCTGATGATCATATGACCCACACTAGATGAATGGTATAACGTTGCCCACGGAATTATAAACGCCCCCTCGCCCATCCGGTCAATATCAGATGATACGTAGTAACTTCTAGAAGTACCTCCAGTTGAAATTTTTTATCTCGCACAGATTCCTACCAAACTGTATTTGATCATCAATATAGTGCATTTGGGGCTATAAATCACGTTCTGAAGAAAGCTGCAGAAAACGATAAAAACATACTTATACTTTAGACCGTATTTTAGTATGAATATGTGAATGAAAAAGTATAACATTGATACACCCTGAACAATACATATAGGACATTGAATGGGCCATAATAATGTCAATTTATCAATAGAATTTAAAAAGTTATAGCCCTGCAAAGAAGGGGAACTTCTCCATAGACAAATAGAGCTGGCTATGGATGGTAAATTATGAATTTAACCATGGCGATCAAAGTGTTAACATTCTAACATCAACACTTGAACAAAAAAACACATTTATAGTGCAGCTGAGTTGAGAAAAAGTGCTTCATGTCTGTGCAACAACAGCAAATCACAGCATCTTATCAGCACTTATTGTCCACTCTTAACTCTCAAACATCAAGCGGGTGGGGGGCAGAAAGGCCTAGCCTACATACACACATCTAATGAGAGAGATTGCACTTCTTTGACTTGGCAATGGCAGAGAAAGAGGGTTCATAGGAAGTGAGGGCTACCCGCAAACAGTGATGCAAATGCTCATTTGTCAAGGAGGCACGGTTGCTTGTGTGGTATATTAAGTCAATACCTAAGGTTAATCACAGTGCATTGAGGTTGCTAACTAGAGGGAAGAAAGGACAGAATGATAGAATGGTCCCTCTTCTCTGACTCCAATAGCCAGCAAGAGAATAAACGTGTAGTCAGGACAACCAGAACTATAGTTCAACTTGGATGATTTATTGCTGCAGGGCTCAAAGAGGTGAATATAGCATTTACATACAGGGATTATTTCATATTAAAACATGCTGTACAAATGATTGTTGAGGTGTACATAATTAGAGCCCATTCACAGTGGCTTTCTCACATCAAACAAGTTTGTACACAAAACAGTAGTCATGTTACGTCAATGAAATGGAATATACTTTTGCCATCACATAGTTAAACCTGGTCCCAACTAGGGACCTTACCTTTAAACTAAACATCACCAACAGTGGCTCTATGGTTTACTTACGTCATGGCAAACAGCATTTTCTGTGGAGCAGGGAGGCTCAGAACCCCCTGGGGTTTCGGGTATCTGTCTGGCCTGTCTCTCTAACAATGCGTTCTGGTTTATATACTATGGCATCAACCAATCAGTTACATTCTATATATGGAGCTGTACCAATCTCTTTTCTTGATTCTAAAAACAGGCATTCTTCTGTTCTTGGGTTCCAATCAGGCACAGCGGGGGGGGGGGGGGGGGGGGCATCGGGCTGGGGCATTCTTCCACAGAGGCATATCCCAATAAACATTTACAAAGTATCTCCAGTGTATATGAATTACACTCTTCCAGTATTATCACAGTTTTACTCTTTTGCTTACATTTTGATACCAAACAGTGATTAACACTTTGAGTGTCACGCCGGGTTTTCCTTTTTACCCCCTGAATGCCACCATCGGCGCCAATGTTAATATCGCCTAATCTATGTTTTAAATTATGGATATGTGTCTAATCTGCCCATCGCATTATCAAAGACTATTTTCCAGTCAGTGCTGTCAAGGCAGATTGGTTTTTTATCGCGTCATTTCCGTTTCAGAGCATTTAGAAAAGCACCCGTTTTGAGATAAAAAACAGCCCATTCTGGACCATTCTATGAAAATCGTCTTTTACTGGAATATTCCACAACGTTGATATTCGTCGGCCTTTTTATGAATCGTTTTCAAATAAACGCTAGATGATCAATATTATACGTGCACGCAAGCACATTCGGGCCGTGCACGGATAATCGCCGCGTTGATTTCCTCTTGGACTTTTACAGTGAAACCGAAAGAGCCCATTTCACAAAACAGCTTATAACTTCATCAAAATTAGTCTGATTATCCTAACACTGATAACATAGAGTCCTTACCTGACATCAGATGGTATCCAACTGGTATATTCCAATTCCTTTCTAAAAAATCGATATGTGTATAGATCCAACGCGATACAGTAGAACTCCATGATCAGCGGGGCTCAGAGGCTCCAGAATGAACTGTGGTAACCCCGGCTGGATCAGTGGACTGGAAAATGTGGAGTACCGGATTTTTTTCCCCATCCATTTTCATTGAGTCCATTCCAAAATCATCTGAAAAGTCATCTGAAAGACGATAGGGGGCGCTTTTTTCCACATATGATCTCCGGCGGAGCTCGTGTATACTCGGGTAGGCTCGCGTGATGCAATATGATTTCAGATCGCTAAAAAAAATTAATAAAAAAAATTAGAGAAATCTCGTGAGTGGCTTTCAACCACATAAAAATAAACCCGAGATATCTCGTGTGTGGCAGTTAAAGTGTTAAGGATAACTTGATACGTGTATTTTACCAGACTAAACCTTTGTAATTGAGACTTATTTTCTATATATGGTTTACAACAAGAGTGAAATTACACTCTATTACCTTCATAACCAGTTGACATTCTAAATGACATTCAACTTCCTTTTATCTAATAAGTCAGTTAAATTAATATGATCTTGTTTGTGACTATTTCCATGCAGCTTGAGCCATTTTCAGAGGCAGGTCAGGTCTGTGTCAGACCAACTGTTCTCTGCCTGTAATCTATTCAGTGAGGTGTGGCCGGTTGTGACCACATTAACATACAGTCAACTAGAGGTTCCCACACTTAACGTGGAAAGATCTAATCTTTCACATATCATAGATATACTTAAGGCATTACTTGAATTAGCCATTATAACAAATATTTTCAGTGATGATGTAACAATCTGCTTGTCTCTTATTCTGTAATTTTATGGATTCAACAGTTCTCCAGTGGGGGATTTTGCTCCTACAGTTACCCAACTGTCTTCAAGACTCCTTGAATGTGTCACAAACAGTTTAGCATAATGGGGCTTTTATGACTTGCCCCTGTGTCTCCAACTGTCTTCTAGTTTGGTTCCTTTTGTTCTAGTGTTGAGCAGTTGGCTAGTGGGGGTTTGGTTGAAACCACTTTGCTTTTAAAAGATACACATAGCTTTTGCATATATTTCTTCTCATACACAGACATATTGGTTATGAAATACCAGTCAATGTTACCACACTTGTTTTAATGGCATTCATGTGAGAGAAACTGGATTCACAGGTGTATGTTGAGCCAAACATTGTTAGCACAGATATTGCCAGCGTTTTTATTTTGGAGAATGTGTTGACATGAATACACTTTATCCAAAATGTTGTGGTGGATTCATTCTCAAGTGCCTGCTTCAGAGCAGATGATGCTTGCATGTCAATTATTTCAAGTTGCAGGAGACCTTCATCAATGTGAAGTGATGCAAGGAACTCTTGTCCTTTTGTGGAAATAGCAGCTACATTGGCAAATCGACTTGCAAAGTTTTTCCTCAATTTATCAATGAAATCTGTCATTAATTGAGTGACTTTTGGCTCAATTGTGCGTGTGAACGTTGACATGAAAAAAAAGTAAAACTAAATATATATATATATATATATATTAAAAAAAAAAAAAAAAATCTAATTATCATGTAATCTTTTGTGGGCCGGTCAGAATCATCCCGCGGGCCGAAGAAATGTTATGCACAGGAACAGGGAACACAGACATCCCCATCCCTCAAAATAACATCCCCTGTGTCAGAATCAATTGAAAAAGGCAATACTGACTCACGCACAAACAAATCGATTGAGCCAGTGTCCCGTAGTATCTTTACCGGCACCTTAACGTCACTGCCCTGCAAAGACACAAAACCATCAGACAGAAACGCACCATACTCTTCTAGGCATTTCTGTCCCATGGTCTTAGCAGATGGCACTGATGGTGACACCAGCACTTGGGTGAGGGAATTGGCCAGCAGAGCAGGTTTCACCTGTTCTAAATATACCTTTTGAGTTAAGAAGTGGGCACTCATCCTTCCAATGACCAGAACGTTTACAGTAGTTACATGTTTTGACAGCCGCAGGTGGCTGTCTATCCCGTGTGTCATAAATACTCCTAGCGGTAGTTTTCTCCGACCCAAATCTCGGACGAGGAGAAAAGTTCTCTGTTCTGAGCCTTCTCTGAACCACTGAAGCTACACTTGTTAATTAATACATACTCATCTGCCAATGCTGCTGCCTCCCCCGGCGTCACCGCTCGTTGCTGTGTAATGTACATTGCCACATTGTGAGGAACAGAGTTCTTAAACTGTTCTAATACCAGCAGATCAGAGAGTTGTTCAAAGGTATTGACATCCGACGCTACACACCAACGGGTAAACTGGGTACCCAAATCCCGTGAAAATTCAAGATGAGACTGTCTGTCCCCTTTTTTCCACGTACGGAACCGCTGTCGGTACGCTTCAGGTAATAGTTCGTAGACCTTAAGCACTGCAGATTTCACCCGTACATAAACTTTACAGTCCGCGGGACTCAATGCAGAGTATGCTTCCTGGGCCCTACCAGTGAGAACACACTGTAACATCATACAACTATCCTCACTACTCCAGTGCCTTGCATCTGCCAATCGTTCAAACAACGGGAAAAAAACATCGGGGTCCTTCTCATTAAACTGAGGAAGCAAACGTAGTTCACGCAAAACGTCAAATGAGGTGGCCGCCTCCCAAGACGGATCACCAATACCACCAGAAATATCTGAACTGAGCCACTTTCCCCCCTCGACCAGGTCCAGCTTCCTACTCTGTAGCTCCACTTTGGCAAGCTCAGTCTTCTGTTTCATCTCTTCCAAAGCCAACTCTAGTCTCTGCTGTCCTTCCTCCTGTTTATGCTTTACTTCTTGACCTGACTGTTCCACCCGCAGAAGGTCCTTCTGCAACAGCATATGGTCCTTCTGCAATAGCATATGGTCCTTCTGCAATAGCAGAAGTTCCTTCTGCTGCTCAAAACTGAGAGATGGTCCCCCAGCTGGCTTGAGAACACCTTTATCCACCAACTCTGCCTTTAAAGTGGTTTTGACAGCCACTAATAGTCTAATAGGTATCTCAATATCATACTTTTCAGCAATTGCTAACAACTGCTCCTTAGTACACTGATCAATAGGTTTCACTGACGGTGACTCTTCAAAGTCCTCTACAACAGAGGCCATAGTGCACTTTTTTTCCTCTCCAACCTCTCCAAGAGACAGTCGCATTTCTACTCCTCTCCCACCCTCCAAAAGACCAGCTCAAGGCCTTTCTCTTATCCACCCGGAGACGTCCGTACCAGCCTTCTACAGCTCCTTTCCCTGGAGCCTGGATCTGCCCCTCCCTGGAGCCGCTCGACTGTGCTGACCTTTTTCTTTTTCTTTTTACAGCAGAATCAACTCAACTTTAAACCGTAATATGGATCTAATAAGCTGGGCTTTTACAGCGATTGATCGCATATTCTCGACGAGGAGGCAAAATGCGGATGATCCACTATGCCCTCTCCGGAGCTATCAAGCGGGATACACCATAAATTCATACGGGCAATGGCTTGCGATATGCTTTTTCCCGTTGGAGATAAACGATGTTGAAGACGTATATCTTCTAATTGTCATGCTGCTCGGCTTGGGCTCCGTCAGCTGTTGGATCTGGTACTGCCTGAATCTAATTCGGAATAAGTTGAATCCTATGGCCAAGGACATGGCCGGGATCAAAGACAACCAAATGGAACTGTATAAAAAGATCGCTGACCTTAACACCCTGCGGGGTGATGAACAATTGAGCTCTAAGACCATGTTGGAACGGGGCGAAATCTATCATACAGATGAACAATCGTGCTTGAAGACTATTCTTGAGAGACTTGTTACCTACCACGCAGAGGAACTGTCGCGGTCTCAGGCCATTCTGGACATCACGACGGAAATTAGGGACGTGAAAATAAAGATGCCACCATACCGTGCTAATAGGGGGTATGATGATGATGATTAATCTAAATTAACCGAATTTTTAATCATATGGCAGCAATTTGCCTCAAGCTGCATGTATCATCCCGCCCCCCCCTATCCCATTCTGCTGTGAAACCAACCAAGGTCGAGGTCAGTGCGGGGGGACGATTTCGGAGAGGCGGCCAGGATCGAGAAGGAACGAGCTGTGCTGTCTGGGGGTGATAAGATTGATGAGGCCCCCGTCCCCCCCTCCCTCCACCCCCATTCTCTACCCAATCCCCCCCTCCCGCGTGTACGCCTGGCGCCAATGCCTTTTCTGGACGGCAGCCTCCTACGCGCGCTGGAGGGGTGGGCCCTAAGACTGTCTCATTACCCAAGTCCTGTCCCCCAGCCTCCCCCGATCCCGCCCCTCCCTCCATCCCTCCCTCCCTCCCGCCACCTGGCGCGACGACACCTTGTTTTACTACTTAGTGTTGTTGCTGCCGACTATCGCATATGGCGTCTCAGGCCTTCTGTAGATGACATGTGTCAACAAATGTACATGTCTGTTGAATTTATGCTGTGCCGTTGTTACTGTAAAAATGTAATGATTGCGATGTTGTTATTATTAATGAGACGTTGAGCTGTATGTGTGTGTCACTGGAATTTCCCCAAGGGGATTAATAAAGTAATATCTTATCTTATCTTATCTTATCTTATCTTAGCGGTTACAAACAAACAAAACTTATGTCGGGACCATGAAGTGTGAACACCAAGAATGATCCAATGAAACCTCCCCACCCTGACTAACTAACGTGCCTAACTAACTAACTACCTACCTCAAACCTCACTCTTCGTGCTACTACTTGCAGGGGGTAATTATGCACTGAAACTCTCTGGGCAGAAGAAGTACCTGTTATACAGCCACTCCTCTGTGCCAGAGACGTGCTCCCGAGAGGACACAAGCTCCAACACCAGTGCCCCCTCTACCCACGTTTTTTAGCCGCCTAAAGGTCACCACAAGACAAGCCCCCCTATTGGGAACCCGCCTTCTATTCCTAACCGGGGATTAATGGTTCCCAAAATACACAGACTGTATCATTAACACATTGGGCTCCAATAACGTCGTACAACGGGTTTCAAGGTCATGCGAATTCTGCCAAACCACGGCGTACGACGTTATTGATATCATATTTAATTTTTTCACCATGGTATTCATAATTCCCTCACCCAGCCTCGGCTGATACAGTGGGAGCCTGCACAACTCTGCAACGCTTCAATACTGCCGCCTGGTGGATGATCGGGCGAGTTACAACCGGAAATGGATCTCTGGTGATCTCTGTGCATCTGGGAAATGCGTCCGGCACTCACATATTGTTGCGGGACTCTAGACACACATCCGTGTTATATGGATCGCTGCCATAACTCAATAATCGATATGATTTGGGCGTTTATTATTATTATACAAACCGGAAATGGATTTAGTAGATCGCCGTCAAATAAGTGGGATCTTTTTCCTCCAGTCTCATCGGCGAACGGTAAGAGGACAGTAACGTTACTTTCAGCGTGTTTGTTTGTTATTATTAATGCAAACTGCTCTGATCAGTATATCACCCATACTACATAAAGCATTTACTGACGATCACGGAATTATAAACGACCCCGCCCCCCCCCCCCCCCCGTTCATCCGCGCATGATGAGTCATAACGTTTAGGATCATGTACAGTTTAAATGTTTTATTTTTATTTTTTTTAAACATGACATAAAATTAGACACACAAGCATTAACAGTAAATATCCACAGTAAGTCACAGGACTATACATTCCATTTGAATCAATATAAATGTAGTTTACGAGATATATACCTATACAATCCAATACAATACATATTATGCTCCTGCTTGCTCTGTGAAATGTTTTATATAGCGTGTATCAGCAACAAACGGCAGTTGATAATCTATATATGCGTGTATGCCTATAACTCACGTTCTAGGAATTACTGCAGAAAACGATAAAAACATATTTATATTCTAGACAGTATTTTCGTATGAATCTATGAATGAAAAAGTATAACATTCCTACATCCTGAATGATAGATAATCGATGTTGAATGGGCCATAGTAATGTCAATTTAGCAATACAATTAAAAAAGTTATAGCCCTGCAAAGAAGGTGAACATCTCCATAGGCTTAGAGTGGTGGCAGAGAGTGGTATGAGACGGGCAAACTCCGTGGCAGTTAATGTGTTAAGGTATCAACCCTCCAAAGCCCCAACATAAGAAACAACAAACTGTAACCAAACAAATTAACAAATCTCCTGACTACAAGAAACCTGCACAAAAACAAACTGCTACTTTCCCCCAAACAACAAACACCCCCAAGAACAAAGATCAAAACACGTGTTACTCCCTAACACTGGCACACAAATAAGTAGGCTACAAACAAATGTTAGCCAACAGGCTACAAACACTAGCTCAAACCTTTAGGTCACAGATACTAAATCAAATTATTTTTTTTAATTTATACTAGTTCAACTAATTAGCCTAATTACTCTACAAATTAGCCCTTCTGTACTCAGACAGAGCCCAAAGAAAGTGTCCCAACAGGAACCAAAATACAAATGCCAGCCAAAAATTACAGATACCAAATACTTGCCAAATTACAAATACCAGCTAAACTACCAAGCACAAAATGCTAGCCAGAATCCAACCAAAATTCAATCACACTAGGCCAAATTACAAACAAATTCTACAAAAAGGTCCTACAAACGGATCGAGCCCCCAATTTGTTACAAACAGGTGGTTTGAAACAAATAGGAAGTCCACACGTGATAACAATTTAACAAAATAATTATTTATTTAATCCTATCTAAACAACACAAGGCATAATGACATAAACAATTAAATGGTTTGTATGAGAATCAGTGGTGAGTGCAGTGTGTGGATGAGTGAGTAAGTATGCTGTGGTGTGTGTGGTATAAATATCAGTGCTATAATATGTCAAAAGGTTTCAGCTTGGGTGTAGGTACAACCTGCGCCTATACTAGGAGTGGAGAAAGCAGACAAAGAAGGGATTAGACAGAGAAACCTATATTCAGGTGCAGGCAGCACTCTGCACTGCACAGGTGAGTCTTATGAAGTTAACGAGCCACCCACTCCACCATGCTTCCTGGTGAGTCAGCAGACTCCCCTTTAGCAGGTAGAGTGGGTGTCGTCACACAACCAACCCCATAGTGTGTGACAACCTTCCCCATGATGGGGTTGGTTGTCACAATGTGTCAGAGTGTCTTTGATAGGTGATTAACCCTTTGTTACAATACGTTGGAAAATGAGAGGGATACACATTTCAAGCCAACATCTTAAGCTTCAATTTAATGTAGGAATGACTATTGAAAGATGTTTTGATGATGAGCAATTCACACTAGAGTAAAAAGTGTGACAACGTCCCCCGTTCTCCCCTACGTTATGTTATAGCCATAAGTAATATATTTACGTATTGTATCTGTAAAAGTCCAAAACAAATGCCGTAACCGGAAGTGATAGAGAAAGTTGATGCATCACCCTGGGTATCGCCCCTTGTAGTCGGCCGAAAGAAGTTAGGGGGCATCCGCTTGTGTGTGGACTTGAGGGAGCCCAATAAGGCAGTTATAATGGATAGCTATCCCCTGCCACATATGGAGGAATTGTTTAATGAGATGCGAGGGGCTACAGTGTTTTCAACCTGACTGCGTTCATTTCACACGAGGGACTGTTTAGGTACACTAGAGTTCCCTTTGGACTTGCCTCTGCGCCAAGCGCATTTCAGAAGATGATGAAGACCATCCTGGAGGGACAACCAGGCTGCCAGAACTACTTGGACGACATAGTGGTTTATGGCAAGGACAAGGCAGAACATGATGCCAACCTGCGAGGTGTCCTACACCGCTTGAACGACGTCCGCCTCCAGTTGAACATGCAGAAGTGTGTCTTCAGCCAGCCCAGCCTCCCGTTCCTAGGGCACGTGATCTCCAAAGACGGGCTCCGGCCGGACCCGGACTTTGTTTCTGCCCTGAGCGACGCACCCGCCCCACAGGATATGACTGCCCTGCGCTCTCTCCTAGGTCTGGCTGGTTGGTTTAGTAAGTTCATTCCTAACTATGCCGCCATTGTTAAGCCTCTCAGGGAGCTCCTGAGGACTGGGCCGGATGCTGTATTCACATGGACTGAAGCTGCTGAGAAGAGCTTCACCACTCTGAAGACGACCCTGGCGAGTAGCCAAGCTCTGGCATTTTTTGATCCTGCTCTGCCTACATTTGTGTCCACTGATGCGTCGGACTATGGACTTGGGGCAGTGTTGACACAGCTGCAACCTGACAATGTGGAGCGCCCGGTCGCGTTTGCTTCCCGCACTCTCTCGCCGGCTGAGAGGAAGTATTCCACAGTCGAAAAGGAAGCCTTGGCTTGTGTGTGGGCGGTTGAGAGGTGGAGGACGTACCTGTGGGGCCGGCGGTTTACCCTGGTCACCGACCACCAAGCGCTGACAACTCTCCTCGCCACAAGAGGAATGAACAGAGCGGGCATGAGGATAGCCCGCTGGTCCTCTCGACTGCTCACCTACCAGTACGACGTGAAATACCGGCCGGGGAAGATTAACTTCATAGCGGACTGCTTGTCGAGGCTACCTGTACCAATGGGAGATGAGATGGAGCCAGAGCCGGAGATGATCGCGGAGTTGTCACCTGCATTAGGTACGCTGCCGCTGTCTGAGTTGAGTGCTGCGTATGAGGCGTGCCCAGAGTTGAGGGCTCTACGTGCACAGATTGCGCGGCGTTGGCCTAGAGCTAGGAAGGCCGTTACACCTGGGCTTGCAGCCTACTTCCCCATTCAAGGTGAACTTTCAGTGGAGAATGCATACGTCATGCGGGGAAGTCGCTTGGTTGCGCCCTGCGGCCCAAACTGATCCATTTGGCTCACGAGAGCCACCAGGGGATTGTCCGCACCAAGCAACGGCTACGTGAGTTGTACTGGTGGCCGTCAATGGACAATGAAGTGAGTAATATCATAAAGTCGTGTGTTGCTTGCCAGAACAGTGATAAAACTGCCAGGATCCGCCCTGCTCCGCTGCAGCCGGTTGAGATGCCAGACGCGCCCTTCCAAAAGGTTGCCATAGACATTATGGGCCTGTTCGAAAGAGGTACACACGACTGTCGTTTTGCTATAACAATGGTCGATTACTTTTCCAAGTGGCCGGAGGTGGCATTTACGTCTCAGGTGACCACAGATTCTCACTACTGTATTTTCCAGAGAAGGGAATCCTACTACCCTCGTCAGTGACAATGGGCCCCAGTTTTGTTCATCCTCTTTCGCGCTATTCCTCGAGGAGCGAGGCATTAAACATGTCAGGTCTAGTGTCTATTATCCTCGCGCAAACGGCGCCGTTGAACGCTTGAACCGCTGCATTAAGGAATGCATTCAGGGCGCAGAGAAGCGGCAGCTGCCATGGAAACGAGAGGTGACCTCCTTCCTACACAACTACAGAGCTACACCACACGCGACTACAGGCGTCTCTCCATTCGAGCAACTCCGAGGAAGGAAGATGCGGACCAAATTGACAATACTGCCACCCCAGAAGTTGGAAGCGCATGAGGAAGTCCGGAAGACCGTGAGAGAGAGACAGACAGCAATGAAAATCTATGCCGACGCCAAGAGGGGAGCGGAGAGACCGCGGTTCAAGTGTGGAGATAGGGTCCGCGTTCGCAAGCCGATGCACGTGCACAAGGCTGATGCACATTTCACAGACCCGCTGTCCGTCCAGAAACAGATAGGGCCTAGCACTTACATTCTGAGTGACGGAAAGAAGTGGAATGCCTCCCACCTGACCCTTTATCCAGAAAACGCAATGTGGCCAGCAGACGTTGGGCAAGAGCCACCAGTCGTCAGAGAACCGGATCCAGGGAGACAGACATGGGATAGAAACCCCCCGGTATGGTTTAAGGATTATGTAGTGCAGGGTTCAGGAGAGCAGGCCTAGGGACAGAGACCAGTAGGTCTGCCAGGCGACAGTGTAGAGTAGACTGTCAATTTACATTTTTGATTTTGGTTTGATTCAATTGGTTGAGACGTTCCCATTCCCATCTGCTGTGAGTAGAGTACTAACCTTATGAGAAAATGTTCTGCATGGTTAGCATTATTGTTAATACTAGGTTATTACCACCGCCACCGTTAGGCGGCACAATAGGCACAAGAGGCTATAGGCAAGAACTAGGAAGTGTGTCCAGTGTGTATGTACGCGAGTGAAGCGAGCATGATGTTGATGTTCTTGGAGGATGGAATAAAGACGGAGGAATAACCACACAGCCTACTGACTCCTGCATGCTTATTATAATTACTAATAGTCCAAGTGTGGACATTACAGTTAGGGTTCAATCCTCAGCAGGGGAACTAAAAGGTTTTCTGAATATGTAATGTATGTACTTATTTGCAATACGTACTGATGTTAAATGTTCGATACAATATGTAAATATATTAATTATGGCTACAACATAACGTACCATATGTACCTTTTTTTCCTGTGGTGAATTAGTACTTTATTTACATATTTTAAGTGAGATAGGGCTGCTGGTTGAATGAGACGCAGTGAGGAGGGGTCTGGATACTATGTCCAGTCACTTCAATGCACTAGGAATGTCTCTTAAAGAACAACAATAGTAAAAACAGAAGGTATAAGCGGTCAGGTGGCGTAGCGGAGATTGCGCTCGTCACCAATGCAAGAGGCTGCGGTCTCGACTCCCGGAGTCAGCATTACCTGCGGCTTGGGCCGATCGTCATACTAACTCGTTTGGCTGAGTTAGCGAGAGGGAAGTCGTGAGTGGGAATCTGGCGTTGTGGACAGCCAGGTCAGGTCTGGGCGCCTGCTCAGCGAAAGGCAGGAAGTGGTGAAGGCAGCGTGACCTCCCACGCGTTACACTTCACCAATGAGAGTCCTCGCTGCCAGGTGAAAAGAGAGCCGCTGGCTGTCTCCGCATGTGTCGGAGGAAGCATGTGGTAGAGTTCAGGGTTCCCTTGTACCGACCAGTAGGGGGAACATGCGCACAACAACCAGGTAGGGGAGGGGGGGAATTGGCATAACGACTAAATTGGGATGGGGAGAAAAGCATAGAAAATCAGGCGGAGAAAAAGAGGATAAAAAAAAACAAAAAAAAACAGCAGGTATAAGACACTGATTGGAATTACAGACTTGTGATCACCTTACAGACTTTGTGATCACCTTACAAGGTAGTTTTCGTGTTTTTAAATACTGTACATGAAAGTGAATTAGTCATCTGCTCATTGAAATATGTTCTTAGCGTTCCACGGAAATAAAGAGGGCGGCATAGTGATTAAGGCCAATGATCGGACGATGAAAACCAAGTCGGAACACCGACATACCCGACAGAACCCTGTTTGACTGATGACTCCAGTCAGTGCTCAAATTAGTCCAGAGTCTCTCTATCTTAGCGCCAAATAAAGTTAACCAGTTGATCAGCAGTTGATTAGCAAAACTAGAATGTGTTTCTAGGAGCTGAGCCGCAGTTGCTCCCTCCTTCATAATTAAATCCTCTCCTCTTTCATCTTCCCATCTGCCCCTCCTTCCTTTCACCCCTTTCTCCTTCTCCTCTCTTTCCTCCACTGTGTTTACCTTTCAGACGCCGTTAACCCGTCCCACCCCGCCTCAGCTCTCTGCACACACACCGCTGACCAGCCTCGTGTGACCAGCCATTGTGTGTGTGTGTGTGTGTGTGTGTGTGTGTGTGTGTGTGTGTGTGTGTGTGTGTGGGAGATAGACTGTGTTTGTAGAAGTGCTTGGTGGGATGAGAGAGGGACGTTCAGGGGATCAGATACAGTAACAATAGCAGGACCCCCTCGACACCCCTCCTGTCCCCCCAGTCGACCCTCGACACCCCTCCTGTCCCCCCAGCCGACCCTCGACACCCTTCCTGTCCCCCCAGCCGACCCAGCACCCTCAGCAGGTCAGACACAAAGGCCTGGCTAGCCGGTTCTCAGCCTAAACACACTCTCTCTCTCTCTCTCTCTCTCTCTCTCTCTCTCTCTCTCTCTCTCTCTCTCTCTCTCTCTCGCTCTCTCTCTCTCTCTCTCAAGAAATGTCCAAGAAATGTCTCATTCAGCATGAAAGAAAAACCTACGTAGAAAATTGCTAATGAACAAAAAACGTTATTTTTACTGCTTTATTCTTTTATAGTATTATTCGTATATGCTACATGAGGGCAACAATTATTTGTACTTTCAGGCCTTATCGACACGGCATGTATGCAGCCACTGTTTTTCCTCTTTTTAATTCTCTGTATGTTCTCATTTAATTTTAGAGTGGGTAGCTTACATTTTTACCTCTATGCCTCTTTTAGGTGATATACCACTATTTTAATAACTTGTACCATTGACCGCTTTTATTTTATTGTCGTTGATTTTACCTAGAAGTGCAGTGGTGGTTTTTATTTATTAGAAGTGCTGTGTGTTTGTACTGTTACTAGAGGTGCAGTGATTAACCTTGTGTGCAATACTACATTAGTGGGCATTTTGTTAGGGATAGTGTTGTCGGAGGACCCAATTGCAGAACGGAAGGAGGAGAGGATAGGCAGATAGGCAGACGAGACGTGGAGCCAAGGGTGAATTGTAACAAAAAGGTCTTTACTTCAAAAATGGGCAGTAGCAACAAACAAAGGATTCTCCAAGGGCAAGAACAAAAACTCAGCAAGGCTGGCAGGAAAAAGGATTGCAAAAACGAACTACAAAATAAACACTAACCAAAAACGATACTGTGACGTGAAAACAAAGATGAGCAGCAAAAAACATGGAACACTAGAATACACTTACTATTAAACTGGAGCACCACAGAATCAGGAACAGTGGACAAGAACACAACAGTAACAACGCAAGCATCAACCAAGGAACCGAAACAATGAACCCACAACAAGGGTAGGGAACACACACCAGATATAGGGGGAACAATTAACACTAGAATTAACACTAGAATTAACGTTAGGTTATGGCTATAACCAAGTTCTGTTAGTTAGGGGTGACGCTTGGCATCACACTGCACTCCCTCGCGTACGTGCACGCGCACTGAATAAATTCCACAAAAAATTTACCTTTAATACCAGTATTAGTCTGACCACACCCCTCATCAGCTTACCTTCATAAGCAGGTGTGTGGTCACCTGCTCTCCTCCTTCCCAAGCTTTCACCACAAGGTGAGGTCAAGGGCTGCAGCGGCCGTCTGATGCCAAGCGTCACCCCTAACTAACAGAACTAGGTTATAGCCATAACCTAACGTTCTGTTCCGTTAGGGGCTCTGCTTGGCATCACACTGCACAATGGGAGGCCAAGCGGAGCCGCTGGCTGACAAATACACCCCGCTGACAGCCCCCCACAACCATCAGAACAGGGAGGGCCGAGCCCCCCCGACCCCCCCTAATGGAGGGCATCCCCCCTATTAGGGGCTTCACGGGAGGGCGACGGACCCGACCGTGCGAAGAGGCACTCAAGCAACTCAACGCACAGGGTGAGCAGACCGTGGCTTGACCCCACGACTACACACACGCACAACCCGCATGCCACCCGGGAACGAACGGAGGAACAACCTCGTTACTGCCCCCAGAATCACGGGGTCAAGGGCAAACCCAACCCCGTGGCAAGGCCGTAGCAGCGGAGCGTGAAGGAAGACCCAGACCCACCAAAAGGACTGGACTCCCTGGAATGGGGGCCCGGAGAAGTCCATGATGCCAGCATCAAGACCCCACCAGGTGGGCACGTAGTGCCCCGCCCCCCACATCGCCAGCGTATTCGGACAAAGGCCCCTCAGTTACTGCACCTGGTATTCCCAGGCGGTATCCCATCCAAGTACTAACCAGGCCAGAACCTGCTTAGCTTCCGAGATCGGACGAGATCGGGCGTGTTCAGGTTGGTATGGCCGTAAGCCGAGCGGGCCCTGTCCCCCCAATAGTACACCGCCTGGCACACTGACCCTGCAGAACAGGCAGTCAGCATGGCCGTAAGCACACAAAAAAGGTTAACCAACGGAAGCAGGCAGTGCACCGGGGAAAAACCAGGCAACAGGCTGTTAACTTTAGCCTGGAGACTGCGGACGAGACAGGCGCCAGAGGGGACAGCTGAACACAGCCGCCCCGGCGGAAGGGGCGTATGCTGGCGTTGTTGAATGACCAAGCCTCCATTTAAAAACCCCCACCCAGAGGGGTTGAGGCAGAGAAGGCTGACACGATTGGCAGACGTCATGAACGTGCAGGGGCACCCTCAACCGGTGAACCCGAGAGTTGACACTGCTCCAACACACCAGGGAATCAACCACCTTGGCGTTACCCAATGCGGTGGTTGTTCCTATAACCCCTCAAGAAAAAACTCCAAAACACACCTGCGGGTATACACCGGCTATACCGCAGTACAAGTGTCCCAGTTTTCAAAAAAGGGTTAACCCAGGCCTACGGGTCGACGAACATTACCTCGGACCGGGCCTGGCGATACAGGAAGCACAGGGTCACCAGAGGAGGTCAAAGACCACCCCAACAGGCCCCTCTTCGCCATGCGCGAGAGAGGAGCGAAAAAGAATGGAGAACCAGCCCCTAAGCACACCACACCTGGCCTTCCCAGGCGGTCTCCCAACCAAGTACCAACCAGGACCAACCTGTGTAGCGGCCGAGATCCGAAGAGATCGAGCGTGTACAGGTTGGCATGGCCGCAAGCCATTACGACAGTGCTGAGTAAAAACGTACCCAACCAGGGTCCCCATAGCGCTTAACCCCGTGACACCCGGACCGACCTGGCATTTTTCCCCCTGAAAAAAGCCCAAGTCCCTCAGGGTACCAGAACAGCAGATCTGCATCCCCGGCGGACAACGGGTTCAACTGATCCGGACCAGCGTGACCAGAACCAGTCCCGTGCCCTAACCACGCCGACATGCCTACTCCAGGAGAAAGGGCAGATATGCGTGTCGATCTTAACATGAAAAGAAGGCGCCACCCAGACGTTCGGGCGAACCGCGCCTGGTGGCCCACCCCAAGGGCGTGAGACCCCTCTACATATGTTCAGATCCATTCCGTCATCATCCCCCAGACATGAACGAGAATCCGTCGAAAAACCAACCCAGGTCGTGGGATTTGGTCGTCGGAAGAGGAAAAACCCCCATCTCAGTTGCTTTATAAAAACGCCATTTCAACCACAAGCAACCAAGGCGTGCCAGTCAGTCGCCTGTTTACAGCGAGCTAGCACTATACGTGCGTCGGGACACACCCCCATCAATGAACAGGCTATTTAGACCTGTCATTGAATCCCCAAGGCGCCCAGGGGAACGACAAGAGGGGTGTGACACTTCCTAACTCCAACACTTTTTGAATAGAAAAGAAGGAAGCATCAACAGTATGTATCCCAGTCTACACAGCCAGGGGTAAAAAAAATTCACATTTTTACATCCCCCCACCCTCCCATAGGAAGGAGACGGGGATCCCCAGAGAGACTTCCCACGCGAGCTGTACAGATTGAAAAGAATATATTGCACCTTGAGCCATGTAAAAAATTGGTTTTAGGGCTCTCCGGGGAAGAGGCACTGAACCCATACACACTCAACAATCGAATTGAATCGAATACATATACAATAGAATAGGACACCTTCTAGAGGGTCCACTCACTTTGACAATCTGAGGAGGAAGGCTCTGTACTCTGATGGAGGCTCCCTCCCATGGAAGAAGGAGTCCGAACTCACAGAAGGCCCGAATAGGCGCTTGGTGAGGAGGAGCCCTGACCACCCCCCTGAAACAGATCCATCACATGGACCTGAACAGCACACGGAAGTCCTACCAACAGAGACGCGCACGGTGACGTACTCTATGGCGGGGGAATTCCTGCGGTGCACACGCCCAATATACCAGGCCGTGGGACCAGGAACCCCCCCCCCCCGTAACGTGCCGAACCGCCACGTGACGGGAACCTTGAAGGACAGGGGGTGTACCCCTGACCGACAGAAACAAGGGGGAGAGGAAAGGTTACCAGTTCACCCCTTTACGACCCCACACCCATGATACGATGTAATGACAAAAAGAGAATATGACACAGTCATAGTCAGCTCTATGAAGCGTTTGACAGCTCCACACAGCGCATGAGCTAACCTGCTATCTGATTTTTACTAAGGAAAAAACACAGAATAGAGAGGGCTCTAAGAGCCCCGGTCCAACATACACATGTGCTTCTGTGGCCAGTCCAACCCAGTTGCAGGTCACATGACACACACAACCCATCATCACCTACAAAAAATGGCAAAAACACTCTACAGAGGAACGCCGTTTTTCACAATGAGAGAATACATAATTCTCGATTAGTATCGGCCACAGGCCTTGCTAAGCACACACGACAGCGACCAAACCATCTTTTCTTTTAGGAAAATAAAGTTTCTCCAGCAGTTTTAGCACAACCTCAGCAATCAAGCTAAGGGTTACATCGCATCTTTACCACACAAAAGACACAATTCTAGTGCACAACATGTCTGATAGGAGGATGAAAAAGTCCCCAGGGAACCGGGGGGAAACACAATCCTCTTATTTTACCCTCAATACGGCCAGTTAAAACAGGAAAACCTGTTAATATGTGAACACACTGTTCATTGTCATCACAGGCTGAGAAAAGAACATTCTTTTACTCACTTGTCACCAAGCATAGCTTCATAGGTTAGTTACCTTAGTTGTGAGTACACGGTACATATAAACACCATGATGTTTCTCACACAACAACCAGATCATTTTCACATCTGTAACAACAACCCGATTTGCACGGAGAAGCTAACTGCCAGTGACAAAAACAGTACACACATAACTCGCGTCGTATCCTAAATGCATTGCAGCAACACACGTTTGGGAAAACATCGTTATCCACAAAACATTTAGAAAAGTAAAACCAGAAGACGTGTTATAAGGTCTGGTCAAACCTTGTCCTACCCGGAACGTAGATCAGCGAAGTGCAGTCACAGACACCGTAGGAACACAGCCGCTCCTGTGTTGTTCGAACTGGGCAGCGTCGCCGCTCCAACCCGCACTACAGTCCTCTTTGTTGACGCAACCTTGCCGTCCTGGCTCAGGGCAGGGTCGACGAAACATCCCCTGTCAAGGATGACGTCGTAGTCAAGAGTGTAAAACATGTTAAAATCAAAGCACGTTCAACAGAGTAGCATTAAGCTAACGGCCGCTCCAACCGTTCGGGCGCTACTGCCCCTGCTCGCGAGACGCCGAGCTAACGGCGCACGCGACCAGAAGCGCTCGCGGCGGCGCGCGAGGAGCTAAAGCTACCCCGCGCCAGGCCTTGGCCTACAGCAGCAAGCTAACGTTACCTAGTGATCACGACATGCTAGCGCCGCAGCTAACAGCTGACTGGCTAACAGTAGACCCACCTAAGTAGGCCATGCAGCGATCCCAGCAGGCTAACGCAGCAGCTAACAGCTGACTGGCTAACCGTAAGCTAAGCAGCTATCACCTGAACATGTATACAATGACATAACACTCACCCAGACAGGCCGCCGTTCTGAACCTCTCCTCACTTTTTAAGAGAAAAGAGAAACAAGATGTCAACACTGCTTTACAACAGTGATTTTACCAACACCCGACGGAATCAGCACAATACCAAACTGGCCTGTGTAGCTGACTTGAACATGGATCTGCCGCTATCGCACATCCATGCACATATCTCCTCGTGAAGGAACACTCTCATTTGGATATGAAAGAAGGGGCTTAACACGGGACAGAGAGAATCCACTCGTCCAGAACACACAGGGATCACCAGTGTTAATGGTCGCAGCCCACTAGTTAAAACTACAATGGTCTTCAGACCAAGGCCTTCTGTCGCCTAGGTGGCTGAACAAAGGACCCTAGCCTGGGGCCGGTTTCCATAAACATTGTCAAGTAGCCCCCATAGCACTAACAGACAAGTGAAGCCCGCCAGCAACAGTACTCACCCAACCTGAAACCCACCGCTTCTCACAACAGCGGCGTGTCCGACAGTTCAACTGTGGCCTGACAGGTTTCACCCCAACAAACACAGCAAGGAACTGCAGTTGAGAAGCATGCAGCGGCGTGCTCCCAATACGAAAACCGGTGGAGGGTTTTTAGAATGATCATCATCTTCCAGACACTCCAGTACGAAGACAATATCGCCGTATTTTCTCGAAAATAGTGAGAGAGAAAATAAAGATATGATGTCAACGTATCTCCTTCCTTGTAAACAATATTTTTCTCCACGTCAACTAACAACACGTCAAGTGGGGTACTACCGAGGCACTTCCTTGTGGTGAAAGCGAGAAGGAGGAGAGCAGGTGACCACACACCTGCTTATGAAGGTAAGCTGATGAGGGGTGTGGTCAGACTAATACTGGTATTAAAGGTACATTTGTGGAATTTATTCAGTGCGCGTGCACGTACGCGAGGGAGTGCAGTGTGATGCCAAGCAGAGCCCCTAACAGAACAGAACAGCAGGGCAATTAGCAAACGAGACGCACATGGGGTGAGACAACCAGGAAGAAAACACACAAGAAAAATACTGAACACTAGACTGAGTAACATAACAACCATACAACCACACAAGGAACTACTAAACAAGGAACATAACAATTAACAGGGGCGCAAGAGACTAAGTAGCAGGGGAAGGGCACAGAGAGACATGTAGACATCAAAGATACACCAGTGCACCAGGAGGGTATGCATGAGGGAGATAAGGGGAAGTTCAGGTGAATGTCCAGCAGGGGGAGGTACAGAGTGAGGAGCATAGTTCATGAGTGGAGGACTATTGTTAGTTTGTGGAGGGATATTGTTCATGGGTGGAGGTGGGGAGGAGGCGTGATTTTTTTTCGTAGCCGCAGTTTGCGAAGACACTCTCTGATTGGCTAGCCCGCGTATAGCGAAGACCCTCTCTGATTGGTTTAGCTCCGAAGGGCTCTGGGATAGAAATATCCGCCTTGTACATATATATTCTCTGCTTCGAAGTGGTTATGCTTTGGCCCTCTTTCGAAGTGGGTTATGCTTAGAGTTTGGATTCAGGGCTGGTGGTCCATCGCCCTGCTCTAAAGATAAACTCTAAGCATAACCCACTTCGAAAGAGGGCCAAAGCATAACCACTTCGAAGCAGAGAATATATATGTACAAGGCGGAAGAGCCCTTCAGAGCTAAACCAATCAGAGAGGGTCTTCGCAAACTGCGGCTACAGAAAAAAATCACACAGGGAGGAGGGAGCAGCAGGCGAAGCCTGGCCAGGAAATGAAGAACCCTTACACATTTTTTTGAGAAAAAAAAAATCCGGAATCCACATTTTACTTCTCACGCATGTAACTGGAGATGATCCCAGTCATTGTGGACCATCAGAACAGCGTGTAATATGTGTTTACCGTATGTAGAGTTGGATCAATAAAAGGATCGATTTTTGGAATGGCGATCAGGAATTGGAATAATCTTTTTGGATAACATCTGATCTCAGGTAAGGAATCTATTTGACCAGTCTTAGGGGAAAAGCTTATATCTCTGTGAAAACAGGTCTGATTATCCTAAGACTGGTCAAATAGATTCCTTACCTGAGATCAGATTGATTATCCTATGTGTGATGTGGCTGTTTGGCTGTGCGAGCGATCAGGAAATATATCAGATCAGATATCAGATCACCTATATAGCGTGCATACGTACACATATACTATCGATAATCTAGCGTTTATTTGAAAACGATTCATAAATATGCCGAAAAATTAGAACGTTTTTGTGTATTCTAGAATATTCCGTTTATTATGGAATCTTTTTATTTTCCTTGAAAACGAGGGCTTTTCAAGATGCTATCAAACGGAAATGAACCGATAAAAAAACAATCCGCTTCGACAATGTTGACTGGAAAATGAGTCATTGATAAGTGACGGGCAGATTAGACACATATAGTTGGGGGCCTTAGAGGCTAAGTTCGTGCAAATTTGTGCAAAAGCACCAAATTTGGCCCAGATGTAGCTCAGACTATGTTCTAATGATTCAGCCAGGGCGCCCGAGCCAGCGACCACCGGGGTCGCCCTGGTGGCCAAATCAATATAGCCGCCCTCCGAAAAAGGTTTTGGCTAAAACTTTTGAACCAAATGAGCTTCAAATAAAAACTTGGTGTCTATATTATGTTTCTTGGCCATTAGAAACACATTGGAATGCTTATATTTATAATTGGGTGTGTCTGGACCCCTAATTTGCATATTTCCAAGATGGCGGTTCCCCGATTTTTTTTTTACCTTAACTTTTACGTTTCTGTTTCAATATTGACCCATTTCGCATTTGTGTCTTGATTATGAACTCCACACAACAAGATTCAAGCAACAGCTCCTCAAATATCTGCCTGAATGGAGTGAACACCAGAAAGGCAAACAAGGAACAAGTGGCTAAGAGAGCATTCCAATGTGTTTCTAATAGTCAAAAGACATAAAATAGACACCAAGTTTGTATTTCTAGTTAATTTGGTTCAAAAGTTATAGCCAAGACCTTTTTCGGACAGCGGCCATATTGATTTTGGGTCGCTGGCTCGGGCGCCCTGGCTGAATCAATTGAGCATACTCTGGGCTACATCTGGGCCAAATTTGGTGCTTTTGCACAAATTTGCACGAAAATATCCCTAAGGCCCCCAACTAATAGCCATAATTTAAAACATAGATTAGGCGATATTAACGCTAACATTGAAGTGGATGGTGGGCATTCAAGCACTAAATCGTGCGCCCCCTGCTGGCACTGAAAGAGTTAAGGTTACACATGTACAGTGTTATTGTGAGGACTTATTTTTCTCTCTGTGTCCTCCACAGCCCACTACCTCCAGCGATCTCCACCGGCCACTACCGTCCGCCCGCCAGGCTGAAACACCCAGACACACCGCCCTGTTTTTCCCCACTCTATGCAGTAATAAATGCCCTATGGGGTTAAACATTATTCTGCCTCCCGTGTTGTTCATTTGAGCCCACCAGCTACTGTGACTTAACAGAACCACCTTATACCAGACCAGAACCACCCTATACCAGACCAGAACCACCCAATACCAGAAACGTCTAACACCAGAAGCATTTAACACCAGAAACATTTAACACCAGAAATATCTAACACCAGATCCATCTAACACCAGAAATATCTAACACCAGATCCATTTAACACCAGAACCATCTAACACCAGAACCATCTAACACCAGAATTATCTAACACCAGAATCATCTAACACCAGAATCATCTAACACCAGAACCATCTAACACCAGAACCATCTAACACCAGAATCATCTAACACCAGAACCATCTAACACCAGAATCATCTAACACCTAAATCATCTAACACCAGAATCATCTAACACCAGAATCATCTAACACCAGAATCATCTACCAGAACCATCTAAAAAAATAACCATCTTACAGCAGAACCATCTAACAGAAGAACAATCTAACAGCCGAGGATCAGAACCATCTAACACCTGCACCATCTAACACAAGAGATATCTAACACCTGCACCATCTAACACCAGAGATATCTAACAGCAGAACCATCTAACACCAGAGATATCTAACAGCAGAGATATCTAACACCTGAACCATCTAACACCAGAGATATCTAACAGCAGAACCATCTAACACCTGAACCATCTAACACCAGAGATATCTAACAGCAGAACCATCTAACACCTGAACCATCTAACACCAGAGATATCCAACAGCAGAACCATCTAACACCTGAACCATCTAACACCAGAGATATCTAACACCCAACATATCTAACACCAGACAGTGGAGGAGTTTAATATGAGGAGACAGTCAGGAGAGGAGACAGCCAGAACCATCTAACACCAGAACCATCTAACACCAGAATCATCTAACACCAGAACCATCTAACACCAGAACCATCTAACACCATAATCATCTACCACCAGAATCATCTAACACCATAATCATCTAACACCAGAACCATCTAACACCAGAACCATCTAACACCATAATCATCTAACACCAGAATCATCTAACACCAGAACCATCTAACACCAGAACCATCTAACACAAGAACCATCTAACACCATAATCATCTAACACCATAATCATCTAACACCAGAACCATCTAACACCAGAACCATCTAACACCAGAACCATCTAACACAAGAACCATCTAACACCATAATCATCTAACACCAGAACCATCTAACACCATAATCATCTAACACCATAATCATCTAACACCATAATCATCTAACACCAGAACCATCTAACACAAGAACCATCTAACACAAGAACCAATTAACACCAGAACCATCTAACAACAGACCCATCTAACACCAGAACCATCTAACACCAGAACCAACTAACACCAGAACCAACTAACTGCAGAGGACCAGAACCATGTAACAGCAGAGGAAACAGTGTTAAAAGTGTGTCCCAGCAGCAGCAGTATGTGGTCTGCCAGGGGCAGGCGCTCCTTCATTATGACTGGTTTCACTTAGCAGCAGCAAATCATGTTGTGTGGGACTGAGTAATAGCCAGTTGGCCCGCAAGATATTTAGTGTACATTTTGTGAAATGGCTCAACGGGTGTGTGTGTACGTGGATGTGCTTGTGTGAGTGATGTGTGTGTGTGTGTGTGTGTGTGTGTGTGTGTGTGTGTGTGTGTGTGTGTGTGTGTGTGTGTGTGTGTGTGTGTGTGTGTGTGTGTGTGTGTGTGTGTGTGTGTGTGTGTGTGTGTGTGTGTGTGTGTGTGTGTGTGTGTGTGTGTGTGTGTGTGTGTGTGTGTGTGTGTGTGTACACGTGTTATGAGGTCTATAACTCTTAGAAATGTTGACACTACTGTGTGTTTCATCTTGTCTCTAAACCCCAGTGGAGCTCAGTGCTGCAGGGAGGACAGAACCCCATCACTAACACACACATCCACATGCACATCCACCGTCACGCACACACATGCACGCAGACACACACACACACACACACACACCCACACATATATACATGCAGGTATGATGGATAGAAAATAAGGATGGGAATCATAAAGCTTTGTTGCCTAGCAGCCAGTTCTAAGACCAGGCTAGAGTGGTTAGTAGATGGTGAAAGGATCCCTGTAGCTGGTAACCAAATCTGTACACATCCCTACAGTTATGGTACTATATCTATATCTGTACACATCCCTACAGGTATGATACTATATCTAGGCTATAATAATAATAATAATAATAATAATAATAATAATAATAATAATAATAATAATAATAATAATAATAATAATAATAATAATAATAATACATCGGATTTATATAGTGCTTTTCCAAATGCTCAAAGACGCTATATATATATATATATATATATATATATACCTTATCTATCTGCACACACCCCTTACCTACTCTTACTAGTTATACCAGTATGACTTACTACCATAGGGACTTCACACCTGTATCACTGTACATAATAATACTATAACACAGTGCATACATCTGATTAGCACTATTACTCATTACTAATTTAATTTATATATTTTATATCCAGTTGAATCATTTGTACATTGTATATTGTTAATGCACTTTACTGTTACAATTGCACTCTGGTTAGATGCCAAACCTCTTTTCGTTGTACTGTACTTGTGCTGTATAATGACAATACATTTTACCAGCTTGGTGTTGTTTTAGCATGGCTGCTTTAATCAGATAGGAACATTAAACGTTAAATGGTAAATGGCTGCATTTATATAGTGCTTTTATCGAAAGCGCTTTACAATTTGTTCCTCACATTTTACCCATTCACACACCGATGGTAACCATGCAAGGTGCCAACCTGCTCATCAGGAGCAATTAGAGGTTAAGTATCTTGCTCAAGGACAGTTCGACATGCCCAGGAGGAAGTTCTTCACCTGCTGGTAGCAGTCCATGCCCACAGTTGTGATGGCTGCTGGCACGAAGGACTGGCCAAGGCAGTGAGTGGAGTGTCAGGGGGGGTATGAGTATGTGGCTGAATGTGCTCCTCATATTGGCTAGCTCCTCATAGAGGGGGTGGGAAGGGTTCTCCCGGATAGAGACCCGTTTTCTTCTCATCCTCCTCTCTGCCACCACCTCTAGTTTGATCAATGTGTATGTGTATGTTTGTTAGTGAGTGTATCTGTATGTTTGTTAGTTGTGTGCAGTGTTGAACAGTAACGCATACATTTGATCACTTTTCCAGTAACGAGTAAAGTAAGTTTACAATTTCCAAAATAATAATTATATTACAGTTACTAATCCAAGTTACATCGTTGCCAGAATGCAATGTGTTTTGTTTGTCTTCCCCTATAACTGTAACGTTCCGCCTGGTCAAGCTCATTTCTATCTCTGCACGGACCTCTCCCCCACCTGTTCATGGACAATTCCCCTCACTTACTCATGGACTACCCTCGCCTGATCTGCCTCTCCTTGTTCATTTATGTTTGTCCTTTATATCTATGTTCCTTTGTGTTTTGCCTCTCTTGCTCCCTCTCTCTGTCTTCCTCTTGCCCTTCATATTCCCCTGTCTGGCTTAGTACTCTTGTCTTGTATTGTGTATTCTGTTTAGTCTTAGTCTATAGTCTGCATGTTCTGTCCCATGTGTGTCTTGTCTGCCATAGTTGTAGTCCTTGTAGTCTTTGTCAGTCTGTTTCCCCTCCCAGGTGTCTCTCGTTGTAATCAGCCCTAGTGTTTCTCCTTTGCCAATTAGCCATGTGTATTTAAGTTCTGTGTGTCCTTGTCTCTGGTGTGCGTTCATTGTATTATGCCCCCTGGATGTATTATGCTGTCGTTGTCTTCTGTTCCCTGGATGTAATTTGTACTCATTCATGGATCTCATGCCGTGTTCTATCTGTTCCCTCGTTCAGTAAGTGTTCCTCGTCTTATAGCCTTGTGTTTTGTGTATCCCCGTGTTTTGGTAAATAAATACCTCTGGACTTAAAACCTCATCAACCTGCAATTGGGTCCTGTCCTCACCATCAACCGTGACATATAACGTTAGATTATGTTTATGTCACTACTAGCAGCATGGAGGGTGAGGAAGAGAGGTAACAACTATCTTGGAAACTACCGGTATGTTAAAAAAAATACAATATCTAATTTGATGAATCATCTGACACGGCAGCACAACAATGTGAAACTTGATGCATAAAAAACCTGATGCTGACAGGGAAGCCTCTACCAGTGCCAGTGATGGATGTACTCCGGCAAAACAACAAACAGGGTCTAAGATCAGGACAAACACCACCCTGTGAGTGGAGAAGGTCTGAAGAAGCTTGTTGAGGTTACTTATTTCCACGGTTGACTCTCCCTCATTTTGATGCATCATAGAGAAAATACCCACAAAGAACAATGTCAAGCTGCCAACAGAGAAGAGAGAGAGATATGTGCATACAGTATGTGTGTTTGTTAGTTGTGTATGTTAGTTAGTTGTGTGTATGTGTACTGTATGTTTGTTAGTTGTGTGTATTAGACGGTGGGCCGACGGTTGCTAGAGGCTTCCGTTAGTGAAATGATTGATCTGGTTTTAGAGAGTATATGTTATTGTAATATGAACTACATAATATACTATAATAACACATTTCCGTTTGTTGGCAACGGTTTTTGGGTCATATCTTTATGAAAATGTATGTGTTGATAAGCTAAAAACGACCTATGTTTGTGAAAAGGGGCTCAAAACACGCTACAATGTCAAGTGACTTGATTTCTCCCAATGACATTCCTCCAGCTCCGGAACTAGGAAGTAAATATTGCGTCTCGTCTGTTGACAACAGTGGATTTAGCTCTGCATCGGTAAGCTCTCAATTCATTTTTTTTTTTATCTACTTTTTCTCCCATTTTTCTATATTTTCTCCCATCCCAATTTCGTATCATCCAATTCAACCCTCCCCTGTCACGAACGCTGTTTCTTGCCTCCCACAAGCCAGCTGCAATGTGGACTAAGTCATACATAGCACAAGTCCCCTCCGGTACTTGAGGTAACAGCAGTCGCATCTTTTCACCTGCGCAGCTCGATCTCTCAGTGGCGAGGAGTAACGCGTGGGAGGCTCACGCTGCCCCCGACACTTCCTGATTCTACTGCGCAGGCGCACCAACCGACCTGTAGGAGTCGCTGTCCACAACGCCCGATCCCCACCCATCAGTTTCCCACCCCCTAATACGGCCAATGTGTATTAGTATGAACGACCAGCTAAACTGAAAGCAATGTGGAGCGCTGGGCTCGAACAGGCAAGCCCAGCGTCTCCGTCATTCGTGGCGAGCGCCTTGCCCACTACGCCACGTAGCCGCCCGGTAAGCTCTCAATTCATATACATTACTATTGAAATGCATTTTTACTTAACTTTACAGCATTATTCAAACGTGATAGGAAGTTATGAGTCATCAGCAGTTTATATGCAGTCCGTTTTTACTTCCGATTACACATTGGAAAAACGTTACGTTAGCATTTTAACTTTCTCAGATAGCAATCTAACATTACGTTAGTGGAAATCAAACAACTCTAACCCAATACTAATAATAGTAACTTGTTTCACATTCTTGCTGTGTGTTACACTATGGTATAGCGGTCTGTGTTGTTGCCCGTGACGTTAGAAGTTTGAGGTGACGTTGTCACAACCGTTACATATGTACAAAATATACTGTCTCATAAATATACTCTTCCAATATATAAATATACATATAAATATATTGTTTTAGATGCTGTTGTCACTATGAATTACAAATGGGGGGCCCTGATGTAAACAAGACAAACGTCTTTCTCTGGTCTGCATCCCCTTAACAATAGTTTGATATTGGATGGTCCCTGTGCTGTTGTTTTTCTTGTTGTTTACTGTATCTGTATGTCATGTATGTCATATGTTATGATGAATTGAAAATGGGGGGCCCTGATGTAAACAAGATGAAAGTCTTTCTCTGGTCTGCATCCCCTTAACAATTGTGTGTATTGAGCTGTACTGTACCCATTCTGCAATCTGTTAATAACGTTTTCAATCAATCAATATTTATAACACAATAACAAGTGTGAAAATAACATGTTATTTATTTGAACAGTCAGAAAAAATAAATAACGCACATCCTCCGTTTGTTGGTGCTGAGCCAAACTGTAAAAACAGTAATACATAAGAACAAAGCGGGGCTCGCAACTCACTTGTAGTTCCAAGGTGATTTTAATAAACAAAAAAGGCAGTAGGTGCAACGTTTCGACCTTACCGGTCTTCCTCAAGCATGCCATTGACTGTCCCTTCTCTTCTCTTCTGCACTTCTCCACTCAGCTCCAGTGGGCAGGATGGGAAGGCAGAGGAAGAGGGTGGTGACCGGTGAAGCTGCTCCCCTCCAGAGGAAAGAGGAGAATCCTGCTGCCTTGCACCGCAAGGAGAAGAAGAAGAAGGTTGACATGGGCAAAGTGTTCATCAACATCTCCATCGGCCTGTGCATCTTCAGCCTCGTCTGGTTCTTCTATGCCCTCTACATGCGCTCTGCCCTAGCTAAACAGGTGGTGACAATCCACCCCTCACCTCCTGTACTTGATGCCAACAGCACCATGTCTGGGAAAATGTATGCCGCAATTCATATCTTACAAGAGATGCATTGATGTATGTGCAGGCTATTCTGCCTCCGTCTGATCAGTATGTAAAAATCACAAAGTTAGGGATATGGATGGGAATATATTTCACTGATTAAAAGAAAAACCAAAAATAGAAGCAAAACTCATTCTGTCTCTAGTATTATTTGTTCACGCCAACTGTTTTAGAGATGAGGGTGGAAGGGAAGAAAAACTAAAAATGGTAAAGAGCAAGAATAGTTTGGTTTTCCATTATTGTTGATTAATCATCAATTGTAATGCATAATCTTTACATCTCTTACTTAATTTCTCCATTCAATCCCCAAGTTCCTCCTTTCTGTAGTGTTCGCTGTCTTTCTCAACACCTTTTTTGTTTGTTCATGGTCCGAGTGGATGTAATATCACGATGCTGGAAGAAAGTTGGAGCAGCGTGAGGCTGAAGTTCTTTTTCTCAATTCCTGACTATTGTGGTGGTACAGTGTCTTCAAGGTCGGATAGATCTAACGTTAATATCATGTTAACCATCTAATGGCTAGCAAGCTCATCTGTGACGTCAGTATGGCTTAATACAGTGCGAAATACAATCGTATAGTAACAAAACAATACACAAATTGAACATAGTTTTGAACCTTTTATTAGAATAGTATTTACTGTCTCATGTTGCAATGTATAATCCAGACATAGCTAGCGTTCCAGTCAGATCCATTCTCCGTTGTTGACAATGTTGGGGTCCTTAATTCCCGTTTCTGTATCCTGATTGGTTTATCAGCTAGAGGTGTCCAAAGATATGCATGAGCAAACATTTAATTTAAATGTAAGATTACGAACAACGTTGACCACAAAACGGCTGCCCAACAAACGTATTTTGACTCAACATAATAACTAGATATCACACACAAAGAATTGTGTAGTCTCCCAACGCAGATCAATCAAGTTCACTTTAGACACACTCGGCCTGCCATCTATATGTTGTCATGCACCTCCAAGCCTCAAGGCTGTCTCCCTTGTTTTTCCCCCACTCTCTCTCTCTTTCTATCGAGCAGGAGTGGATCCAGGTGTGGGGAGTTAGGGGATCAGCTGATCCACATCAAATCAACCATGCCATAAAAAAAAAGGTTGTTAGTTGAGTCCTCTGCCTTTTCTGGAATACCAATCGAAGTTAGTATGGAGAATTTGGTGGTAAATTTAAAGAGAGACAAACGTAATGAGAGTGTTAAAATCGCTGAAAGAATGAAAAGGGGAGCAGAGAAGAAAGATACGGAGAGCATTTTTATTCAGTTTGAAGATGAGGGTATTCCAGAGGTGTTCTTATGATATATGGTGTATAGGGTTAGGGAGTTTGTACCGAAATCACTGCCAAGAATTTCGGCATATAGCCAAGATGTGTAAAAAGAGGAAGAGATGTGCTAGATGTAGCGGGGAGCATGAGTATGGGAAATGTGGAGAGGGAGTGGAGCCAAAGTGTTGCATATTGGGGATGTGAGGTGATGAAAAGAGATGTGGTGGTTCAACAGGTGAGAGTGAAAGGCAAAATCTCCTATGCAGAGGCAGCTAGGATGACAGGACGCGTCTATTCGAATACCAACCGGTTCATGCTTCCGCGTTCGCGTTTTGCGCTCTGATTGGCCACTGATGTTTCTGGTCGCACCAATCGTGTGACGGCAAGTTCTTTCGCCGGTTAAGCTTAGGCACTCTTTCGAAGTTGGTTAAGATTAGAATTCGTCTTAGAGCAGGGCGATAGAACGCCAGCCCTGCTTCCAAACTCTAACCTTAACCAACTTCGAAAGAGTCGCCTAAGCTTAACCAGTGATAAACTAGGCGTTAGGTAGTTTGCTGCTGGTCGAGGCGGAAATGGGCGCATCACGCGATTGGGCGCACATGTCACATGACCAGAAACGTCAGTGGCCAATCAGATCGCACCAGAAACGGCAGTGGCCAATCAGATTCGCAGAACGTGGAAGCATGAACCGGTTGGTATTCGAATAGACGCTGACAGCGTAGGAAAAGCAAGATAAGGAACAGGGTTTTTAAAAAGGGCAATTGTCAGTAAATGTAGTACAGGAGGATAAAGAGAGGGTGTGGGAGGAGAAGATGAGTGTGATGGCCTTTGTGGCAGGAGTGATAAATGCAACAGACGATTAAGAGTAAAACTGAAAGGATCAAATTAATTGTTAAAGTAGCAGTACAACATCTGGGTATGAAGAATCTGACGTGGGAGGAAGTAGTAAGTGAGTTGAATAAGGGGATTGTGAGTAATCAAGAAGTCCAGAGTCAGCCCACAGGAGGCAAAGCGGTTCTCACAGAGGGAGACTCAGTCAGGAGGAAGCAGGTTTAGCTGCACTTCATGATGGTGAACGCAAAATGGACATTGTAGGAGGTAAAGGATACCAGAAGATGCCGGTAATGCAACGTTAAGGATGCAAGCTGCCGTTAAACCCAACAGAAGAAGAAGAGTCCTCTGCCTTCTAATTTCTTATGCCTATTTGATATTCTGTGTTTCCACTTGTTGGAGTTTGTAACTTTGTTTTCTCCTCCTTTGTATCACAGTCTCGGCCTGACTAACCCGCCTGGTGATTATCCTGCCTGCTTCCTTTTGTTATCCCTGGATTTTTACTCTTTGTTTTGCCTCGTGAGTTTTGTATATTTTCTGTTCCCAGGAATTGTTCCTGTGGTTTAATTTGATACCTTGTTTGATTTGATTTTTGACAACGCTTGGCGTTGCTTTTAGTTTGGACGTGTTTCCATTCCATTTAGTGTTTTTGTTCTGTTTTACCCCTAGTCCTAGTATTCCCCTGTTCCATAGATCTTTGTAAAATAAATATACCTGTTGTTGGGTTTTACTCCATTCCTTGTCTCGTTTTGTGTCTGTGCTTGGGTTCTGGCTCTAGTATTATTATTCGTTACATGTGTTTGTTAGTTGTTTGTTAGTTGCGTGTATATGTTTGTTAGTTGTGTGTATATATGTATGTTTGTTAGTGTGTTTGTTTTGCATGGTGTGTGTGTGCTTGCATGGTTGCCTCCACCGTCGGTGTGTGAGTGAATGTGAGGCATAAGTTGTAAGGCGCTTTGGATAAAAGTCCATTGCAGTCCATTATGTTTCACGAGTTCAACCCACACAATGACAAGTTGACAACAGACACAAAGACAGGTTTAACAAATTCCATAGAAATCGATAGTTTATTAGCAACGATGCAACAGCCTGATGCAGGCGGCTTGGGGAGTATGCACATCGAGCTGTGCGCTCCTGGGCAGGTGTTCTCAGCGGGGATTGGATGAGGGAAAGAAAAGGACATTTAACAAGAGCGTTTGTCTCTTGTTAGAGAAGAGATGAGTGCTTACCCGATAGGGGTAGATGTTATATGTAATTTTCCGGGGGAAGTGAAAACCAATTATATCGCAAGCCAATAGGGAATCCCTGGGAAATATTCGTCCCTGTTCCCCTAAAATGTCGATTGAACTGGGAATGTGGCCTTTAGACATGAACAACGGAGAAAGCCAAAGAAGGCTAGAATGAACATGGCTTCTAGTGTGAAGTTGGTGTGGGGGGAGAAAGGGGAGGTGTGCAGCAATGATATACAAGCTGTGAGGATGTCGATGGTGATAGGGAGGCGAGTGGACTGAGGAATGGGTTGGTTCCTCTGGATGCCTCGCAAGAGGAGCGATGTCTGGGAGTGAGAGAGGGCAGGGCAAGGAGAACCATGAATTAATTATACATAAAGTGGATACCGCTGATATCAGATCGGAGGGTGGTGTGACGAACATTAAGGGAATCATGAGAAGAGGTGATGGTGAGAAGGTTGGGACGGGGAGACAGAGGGAAGCATGGAAGGAGTGAAATGCATTCCAGGCTATCCAGTAGGAACCAAGGGTGCTAGGGGCTAAACCGTTCAGGACATGCAAGTGGGACTGGTGGATCAATGGTAGGAGGGAGGGGTTTAAGTGAAGGTGAGGAGAGAATATTGTGGAACTGGAGTCGGGCTCCAGTCTGCTTGGGGAGCCAAGGTGAAGAATCTCTGAAATTGGAAGCATGAAAGAGAGTCAGAGATTGAGTTAGAATGACTGGGGATGTGGGCTGCACGGTGGATGAATTGGTGAGTGAGGGATAGCCAGACTAGATGGATGAAATGGGAGATGTAGAGATTTCCACCTCACGATCCAATGTCGCCCGTTTCATCTTCCGCGCGAATTCACTGCAGTGATCATGACTGCAGTGTACATCCATCCCCAGGCGAACGTCGGCAGAGCGCTAGCGGAACTACACGACCATCTGAACGCGCACCAGATCAAGCATCCGGACGCAGCCATGATCGTAGCCGGGGACTTCAATCAGGCGAATATGAAGAAAGTCATGCCGTCTTTCTTCCAGCACATCGTCTGCTCCACAAGGGGAGGAAATACACTCGACCACTGTTACACCCCGTTCAGAGCTGGATACAAGGCTGTACCGGCTCCACCATTAGCGGGAGCAACAAACACGTCGGATCACGACGCCATCTTTCTTGTCCCAGCATATAAACAGAGATCACGTGACGCTGTTGTGTCACGTGATGTAAAAAAATGGGACGACCAATCAGAGGCCACGTTTCAGGACGCACTGGATGACGCCGACTGGGTAATGTTCAGGAGGAGTAACAGTGACGTCAGCGATTTCACAGACGCTGTGGTGTCATTCATAACAACACTGGCTGATAGTATCGTCCCCACAAAAAAGGCGAGGGTGTTCCCAAACCAGAAACCATGGGTGGACAGTACTATCAGAGCAGCCCTGAACTCTCGCACCACTGCTTATAACCGGGGCAGAGAGTCAGGAAACATGGAAGAGTACAAGACAACAGTCTACACTCTGCGCAAGGCTGTCAAACTTGCTAAGAGGACGTATGCCGACAAGATGGAGGCACAAATGGCACAGAATGACACAAGAGGATTATGGCAAGGACTGAGGGCTATAACTGACTACAAAGTCAAATCGGGTATCACAGTAGCTAAGAAGCTGATCGCATCACAATGGTTTCAACCGGAAAAAATTTGCCGTAAAGTTTGGTTTCTTACATATCTCGATGTAATTTACCAAGAAATATCTACAGCAAGAATTCTGGGTCTCAATGAATCCAAAATGTCAATGTGGTTAGAAGTGGTGGAGAGAATAAAAGCTAGCTTATAATGGTAGTGTCTGGTTAGGTGCGAGGGATAGTGGAGGTACTTCTCAAGGTGGGGTCCGGGAGGGGGGGGTTCGAGCTGGAGCATATGTGTGTAGGTTTTTTAGATAACAGGTATTAGGGGTATATCTTATATAAGACAACTAACTAAAATGTGATCTCATTGGATGTGCCCTGACAATTAATGCTTGTATATCTTATCGTGTGTTGTCATGTTTGTTTATATGTTTGTTTAAAAAATAATAAAAAAATAAAATACAAAAAAAAGTCAGCGCCCCCTCAATGGGGAGCGACGACGCCTCCCTTGCGGACAAGCTCAACACCTTTTACGCTCGGTTTGATGCAAACAGTGGCACTGCTAGCCCAACGGCTAGTGACGTCACTGGTGCGCCGGCTGCTGTGGAGGGGGGGGGGGCATCCGCGGGGGGGCGGGGAAGCTCTCTCATTGACGGTACACAGTGTGAGAAGAGCATTTATGCAGGTGAACACCAGGAAGGCTGCTGGCCCAGATGGAATAACAGGACGCATACTTAAGTCCTGTGCCAACCAGCTAGCCCCTGTGTTCACCGCCATATTTAATCAATCCCTGGCGGAGTCGGTGGTCCCTGCCTGCTTCAAGATGTCTACCATCATCCCTGTACCGAAGAAACCCTCCCCAACATGTCCAAATGACTACAGACCGGTGGCACTCACCTCTGTGGTCATGAAATGTTTTGAGAGGCTGGTCAAGGACCACATTTGTGCCTCCCTCCCCAGTGATATGGACCCTATGCAATTTGCATACAGGACAAACAGGTCCACTGACGACGCGGTCTCCCAGGTACTGCACAGCACCCTCTCCTACCTTGACCGTCAGAAGGGGGGCTATGTGAGACTGTTGTTTATTGACTACAGCTCAGCGTTCAACACCATAGTCCTCACCAGACTGGTGGACAAGCTGATCGAGCTGGGTCTGAGCTCCGCCCTGAGCGCCTGGGTACTGGACTTTCTGAGTGAAAGACCCCAGGCGGTCAGGGTGGGGGGTCAGACCTCCAACACCATCACCCTGAGCATCGGGTCCCCCCAGGGCTGTGTTCTAAGCCCCCTGCTGTACTCACTCTACACACACGACTGTGTGGCCAAGTTCAGCTCCAACTCCATAGTGAAGTTCGCAGACGACACGGTGGTGGTGGGGCTGATCTCGGACAACGACGAGAAGGCCTACCGGGAGGAGGTTGAGGTACTGGAACGCTGGTGCCAGGACAACAGCCTGCTCCTGAACATTGGTAAAACCAAGGAGCTGATCGTGGATTATAGGAGAGGACAGCAGGAGACACACACACCACTGATGATTAACGGGGCTACCGTGGACAGGGTGAGCAGCTTTAAGTACCTGGGGGTCCACATCTCAGAGGATCTGACATGGTCAACACACATAGACACAGTAGTAAAGAAGGCGAAACAGCGCCTCTACCACCTGAGACAGTTAAGGAAGTTCAGAGTATCGGGGAAGATACTCCAGTCCTTCTACTCAGGAGCTGTAGAGAGCATCTTGACCGGAAACATCACTGCCTGGTATGGAAACAGCACGGCACAAGACAAGAAGGCCCTACAGAGAGTGGTGCGCTCAGCCGAGCGTACCACGGGTATTGCACTACCTCCCCTGCAGGTTCTATACAACAAGAGGTGCAAATCCAGAGCCTGCAGGATAATGAAAGACCCTCACCACCCCAATAACAGCCTGTTCCAGCTGCTGAGGTCAGGCAGACGCCTGCGAACCCCAGCTACTAGGACAGAGCGGCTTAGGCTCAGCTTCTTCCCCCAGGCCATCAGAGTCCTGAACAATGAACATTGAGTACCACTGTAACACTTTAGCATGAGCGGGCACACACTCAGGCCGCACGCACCCTCACTTATTGCCAAAAGGAAAGGCCACTTTAAATTAGTATTAGCAACAGTAACAGTGTATTGCACTACTATTACTACTACTGTTAACTGTCAACTGTTACCCGTCATTGCACACATTTATTGTTACCTGCTACCTGTTATTGCACAATTTTATTGCACACATTTTTTGTATTGGATTCTATTATATGTTATATGTTGTACCAATTGCACATCGTTGCGGGCAAGACCACCCGCATTTCATTGTATATCCGTATGCCGTGACAAATAAAACTCTTGACTTGACTTGACTTGATTTCGGGATCGGTTAGAGTTGATGTCAACTACTACTGCTGTATTATTGGAGTGGATGAGAATTGATTGTTGGGACCTTGAGCTCCGCCCAAAATATGCAGCTACCACGACTGGATAGATTTTGTGGAGCACTGATGATGCGGCACTCTGGGTGAGCTCGGAGAACTCGGGGGCCACTGCGCAGCAAACCACCTGCCCGCATAGTACCCCCCGAATCCTACTGAGGGGGCTGTGTCGGTGTAGAGGTCTATGTCTTGGGGATATGAGATTGTTGTAAAAAAAAAAGAGTGACACCGTTCCAATGAGAAAGGAACAGCGCCCACATGGGGAGATCCTCAAGGCAGGCACTGTTCAGCACCACCCCGCTGGAAAGCTCCTGGGTTGCTGATGCCATAGCCAGGAGGTGAGCTACGAATGGCCGAGAAGGGAAAGGAGGTGACGTATTGTGTGGATGGTTGAGGATTGGAACCCTTCGAAGGTACTGGACAGCCTGGATAATTTGTCTGTGGGTAACGATGCTTGGAACTCCAGCCGTAATAATGGGCGTTCGCATTTATCCGGTTCGAGGGAAACACCTAACAACTTGAAAAGGGAGGACATGGTGTTGAGTCCAAGTTAAAAAAAAAAGTAAGGAAGTAAAACTTTATTTTTATAGCGCCCTTCTCAGCACAAGTGCACAGAGTGGTTCACAGCATTTTAAAACATCAGTAAAAATACAAGAATAAAAACATGTGAAGAGAAGAATAAAACATAAAAAGTTGCTAAAACAACAGAATAGACAACAAAAAACAAAGAAAAAAGACATAAACAGAAAGAAACGGCTATGGGTGTTTAATTAAGGTGAGACAGTACCTTACCTGTACTGTCAGGTAACTTACAGTACCTGAGTTAGAATAGGAAAGGAGAAATCAAGAGACTTCCCGGTGGAGAAGGGTGTAAGACAAGGATGCATCTTGTCCCCTGTACTCTTTAATATGTACAGTGAATCACTGATGAAAAAAGGTCTGAGAGGAGAGAAAGGAGTAAAACTTGGCGAAGAGAACATCACCAATATAGGATACGCGGATGACACTGCTATAGTCTGTAACTGTCAAGAAGATCTACAGGACATGATGAATAAGCTGAATGTCGAATGCAAAAACTATGGAATGTCGCTAAACACAAAGAAAACTAAAGTAATGATCATTGAAAAAACACCAGGAACTGTTTGTAAAATACAGGTGGATGGAGAAAAACCTGAACAAGTGAAGGAGTACATGTACCTTGGAAGCTGGATCAGTGAAGGTGGAAGAGTTAACATGGACATTAAGAGAGGAACCGGAATTGCAAAGGGCGCATTCTGGAACCATAAGGAATTATTGAGAAGAAACATAAGTTGGAAAACGAAGACCAGGATTTTGGAAACGTATGTTATGTCAGTCTTTTCATACGGAGCAGAAGCATGGACACTGAATGAAGAGGCAAAGAGGATGATAGACTCCAGCACCTCCTCATCCATCACCCTCAACATAGGGGCCCCCCAGGGCTGTGTTCTGAGTCCCCTCCTCTACTCCCTGTACACACACGACTGTGTGGCTCAGCGGAGTAGCAATACAATCATCAAATTTGCTGACGACACAGTGGTGGTGGGCCTGATCTCTGCAAACAATGAGAGGGCCTACCTGGAAGAGGTCAAGGTCCTGGCGGGATGGTGCCAGGAAAACAGCCTCTCCCTGAACGTCAGCAAAACAAAGGAGATGATTGTGGACTTCAGGAGGTCGTCGGTCAAGGACTACAGCCCCCTCAGCATCGATGGGGCACCGGTTGAGAGAGTGAACAGCTTTAAGTACCTCGGAGCCTACATATCCGAGGACTTGACATGGACCACACACATTGACAGTGTTGTGAAGAAGGCACGACAACGCCTCTACTTCCTCAGGCGCCTAAGGAAGTTCCAAGTCAGTCAGAAGATCATTAAGAACTTCTACTCATGTACAATAGAGAGCATCCTGACTGGCAACATCACCTCCTGGTTTGGGAATAGCACTGCACAAGACCGAAGCAGACTACAAAGAGTGACACGTTCAGCCGAACGCACAATTGGAGGGGGGCTCCCCACCCTCCAGAACATTTACAACAAGCGGTGCAGGGGCAAGGCTAAGAGAATCATTAAGGACTCCAGCCACCCGAACAACTGCCTCTTTGAACTTCTGCGGTCAGGCAAGCGATACCGGAGTCTCAAGGCGAGCACAGAAAGACTCAGAAGAAGCTTCTATCCCCAGGCCATCAGGCTGCTCAACGAACAATGAACACTACACAACAACCATCAAACGCACATAGCACACACATCCACACGCACACACTCACTTTAAACAAACACACTGTAGCACCCACTCCCCACACTTTATATTTATTGATAAAGGATTTGCACTACAACTCGTACACCTTACTGTAAATTGTACCTAAATTGTACCTCATCCCATTTCTGCTTTGCACTATATAGTATTGTATATTAGTACACTGCATAGTATATTGTATATTATATGGTAACTCAGTTATGTCTATTCTGCATCGAACATTGTACATATGTCTATACTGAACACTATGACCTCATTTTCTACTTCTAACTTACATGCTATACTATGTTATTTGATACTTATCTTGTCTAGCACAGTCTCTGGAGCGTAACAGTAAGAAGCATTTTGTATAAAAGTATTCTGTACTTCTGTATGACAACTATTAAAGAAACTTGAGAAACTTGAACTCTTTTGAAATGTGGACGCTGAGGAAGATGCTGAAGATAACATGGAAGGATAAGATCAAGAATGAGGAGGTACTGAGAAGAGCGGATATGCAAGGAGGACAGCTGCTGGAGAGGTTGAAAAAGAGAAAGATGGAGTTGTGCGGGCATGTTCTGAGAGTATCCAGCGGGGAGATGTTCAAGAAGGTGGTGATGGGGAAGGTGGATGGAAAGAGAGGAGGTGGAAGACCAAGAAGAGGCTGGGTAGACGACGTCTGTGATTGGAGCGGAGTGAGAGGCGGAGTCATGGAGTTGGAGAGAAGAAGTGGGGACAGAATTGGTTGGAGAGTGATAGGCAACCTTCGGAACGAAGAAGCCACCTAATGATGATGAGTACCCCCAAAATCGCCTTTTTTTCGACGATATTGAGATTTTGTTATATTTTGCTTCCTAAACATGACTTCTATGAAACTAATGACAATAAAACGTCAATAACACACATTTAGTTGTTTATGTTACTTAATCTTGCCTGATTGCATCCATAAATGTGCGCCTATTTAATGGAGAAGTGCCTCATTTGCATATAATTATAAACATTCAGAAAACTTGCAATATATTTTTTCTTAGTTTATATGTACATAACAAACTGTTTCATATTGATATCTATTCAAAAAATAATGTCCTTTATAACAGTACCCTTCACTGTTATGTCCTTCATGCAATGAACAGTACACTTGAGTTCTAATTTGGTGTGTGTGTGTGTGTGTGTGTGTGTGTGTGTGTGTGTGTGTGTGTGTGTGTGTGTGTGTGTGTGTGTGTGTGTGTGTGTGTGTGTGTGTGTGTGTGTGTGTGTGTGTGTGTGTGTGAGGCAGAGAGAGAAAGTGGTTCTATTCAGTGACAGTGACACTGACAGTGTTTCAGTATCAGTTGTGTTGAGTTTATTGTTACTACACTGTTTGTTTGTAGCCTGTGTGTAGTTCTCTTCAGTTCAATAACATCATTATTATTATGTTATTATGTTATTCAGTTATCAGGTATGTGTTTAGGATGTCTATTACTAATGGTTTGATTGGGTGTTGTGTTTGTAAATAGCAGTTTCAAATAAAAATGCATGGCATTTTACAATACAAAATAAAATAAAATTTCAAATAAAATCAAAACTACTTTGAGGTCGTTTTCTGAAAAACTCGTTTTTATGCATTTTACTTACACACAAAGTCTCGGAACTCCATTTCCCTAGTACCTACACACACACCAAACTTTCCATATTTCTTCCCATCCATATTATGCTTCTCAGTATGGAGGGGTTTGTTGATATATCATTCATAGCCGGGTTTATAGTAAATTTTATACCAAAACTAGGTGAAAATAAATATATTTATGACAGTAGACAATATTTCCTGATTTATGGGCTGATAAGAGGACATAGCCATAATCCCCTCCATAAGAAGTTTCGTTTTTAATGTATCAACAAAATGAAACCAAGTTTTTGAATCTGGCATTATCCATGTTGGTGATGCGAGTCTTGGCGATACATGCAAATGTGTGCATATTTTATGGGGGGTGCCTCAATTGCATATATAAACATACAATTCAGAAAACTTGCAATATATTTTTTCTTAGTTTATATGTACATAACAAACTGTTTCAGTTTCATGGAAAGTTTCATAGTGATATTATTAAAATATTTGTTTTGCCTATTAGGGGGTGCTGTCTCGCCTTAACCTGTAAGCTGTAAGGTCCCCTTATAAGGGGACCCTGCTTTTGTTTATCATAAATCGATCAATAGAGACCGTACTAGATCCCCATGTGGGATATCATTGGAAAGCCACACTCATTGGCTACAACCCTGTCCAAAGTTTTCCGAGATCGCCAAATGATTGACGGAGCTAGAGCCCCGGGAGTCGGAGGTGGTAATGTGTACTTTGGCGCACGCCTCACATATTGGCATGTAACTCGAGAACCGCTGAACCGAGTTTGTCACCTGAAAGGGCAATCGACAGGCAACAAATAGGGCTTTAATTCTATCAAGTCAAGTCAAGTCAAGTCAAGAGTTTTAATTGTCACGGCATACAGGTATACAATGAAATGCGGGTGGTCTTGCCCGCAACGATGTGCAATACAGTGGTACATATAATAGAATCAAAAGAAGAAACAACATTGTGCAGTAACAGATAGCAGGTAACATGGAGTGACATCTCGGTATCTGTACATAGTTATTTACAGCGCATGTGTGACATGCTAGTTAGCTTTGGTAGTGCAATACACTGTTCCTGTTATTCTAATTTAAAGTGTCCTTTCCTTTGGCCATAAGTGTGCGTGTGTGCGACATGAGTGTGTGCCCGCTCATGTTAAAGTGTTAAGTGGCTGCTCGTGTGTGAGCGTGCACAGTGTGCGTGTCGTGTGTGTGTTCATGTGTGCTTGTGTGTGGACAGTTCAATGTTCTGAGCACTCAATGTACATTGTTCATGGCTCTGATGGCCTGGGGGAAGAAGCTGAGCCTAAGCCGCTCTGTCCTAGTAGCTGGGATTTGCAGGCGTCTGCCTGACCTCAGCAGCTGAAACAGGCTGTTATTGGGGTGGTGAGGGTCTTTCATTATCCTGCAGGCTCTGGATTTGCACCTCTTGTTGTATAGAACCTGCAGGGGGGGTAGTGCAATACCCGTGGTACGCTCGGCTGAGCGCACCACTTTCTGTAGGGCCTTCTTGTCCTGTGCCGTGCTGTTTCCATACCAGGCAGTGATGTTTCCGGTCAGGATGCTCTCTACAGCTCCTGAGTAGAAGGACTGGAGTATCTTCCCCGATACTCTGAACTTCCTTAACTGTCTCAGGTGGTAGAGACGCTGTTTCGCCTTCTTTACTACTGTGCCTATGTGTGTTGACCATGTCAGGTCCTCTGAGATGTGGACCCCCAGGTACTTGAAGCTGCTCACCCTGTCCACGGTAGCCCCGTTAATCATCAGTGGTGTGTGCGTCTCCTGCTGTCCTCTCCTATAATCCACGATCAGCTCCTTGGTTTTACCAATGTTCAGGAGCAGGCTGTTGTCCTGGCACCAGCGTTCCAGTACCTCAACCTCCTCCCGGTAGGCCTTCTCGTCGTTGTCCGAGATCAGCCCCACCACCACTGTGTCATCTGCGAACTTCACTATGGAGTTGGAGCTGAACTTGGCCACACAGTCGTGTGTGTAGAGTGAGTACAGCAGGGGGCTCAGAACACAGCCCTGGGGGGACCCGATGCTCAGGGTGATGGTGTTGGAGGTCTGACCCCCCACCCTGACCGCCTGGGGTCTTTCGCTCAGAAAGTCCAGTACCCAGGCGCTCAGGGCGGAGCTCAGACCTAGCTCGATCAGCTTGTCCACCAGTCTGGTGGGGACTATGGTGTTGAACGCTGAGCTGTAGTCAATGAACAACAGTCTCATGTTGTTGTATTATATTTTTGTATTATTATTTTTTAATATTGTATTAAAAGAAATGCACACCCAAGCCGCTAGAGGTCGGCAAAGTGGCACGTCGCGAATCGTCCTGAAGAGGGCCCAGATGTTAACACTTTAATCGCCGTTGACGCTGAAACACGTCTTTCCCCGCCATGCTTATTTGATATCAATATTTAAAAAATCTGTGATTGAAATCATATTTCTCCCCCGGAGAAATGAGATGTACTGGTGAGCCCCTCTCAACTCTCTAACGGTTCAAGAGCGCCATCTGGTGGCCGATCGGCGGATCGCCCAGGGAAGAAACAGGAAGTGGAAGCTGGTGCTCATTTCAATTCGGTCCGATCACTCGCTAATAGTCCCAGGACTCGAGCTGATCACAACGGATAGTGATCGGTTACCAATAACTCGATAAACAACATGATTTGGACGTATATACTATTATACAACCTGGAAATGGATCGGATATTTCGACATCCCATAATAGAAAAAATTCTGTTCCACGCTCATCTCCCAACAGCGAGAGGAAGCTACGGTGAGTTTCAGCGTTATTTTTTAATGTCTTCGATACTAACTGCTCTAATGATCATATCACCCACACTAGATGAATGATATAACGTTGCCCACGGAATTATAAACGACCCCCCCCCCCCATCCGGTCATCATCAGATCATACGTAGTAACTTCTAGAAGTACATCCATTTGATATTTTTTATCTCGCACAGATTCCTACCAAACTGTATTTGATCATCAATATAATGCATTTAGGGCTATAAATCAAGTTCTGGAGAAAGCTGCAGAAAATGATAAAAACATACTTATACTTTAGACCGTATTTTAGTATGAATATGTGAATGAAAAAGTATAACGTTGCTACACCCTGAACAATAGATATAGGATGTTGAATGGGCCATAGTAATGTCAATTTAGCAATAAAATTTAAAAAGTTATAGCCCTGCAAAGAAGGGGAACTTCTCCATGTTAAATAGGGCTTGCGAGGGATGGTAAATTATGAATTTAACCCCGGCGATCAAAGTGTTAAGAGGATGTTGTGTTTTTTTTTCAAATGTATCCACGAGTAAAGACCTTAACCCTATCAAAACAGCAGTCAAAGTGTATATTTTCATTTTTACCAATGTTTTATAAGATTTACCGAAAATAAGAATGTATCGGAAAAATGCTAATTATATCTCTTTTATCGTAAAACCTAGAGGAAATGACTAAATCCAGATTTAACACTGCCATTGGAAAGATGAGCATTTTCCCTATCCATAGATGTATGATTTGGCCATAATTAGGTCAAGGTCAAGTTCAAGGTCAAATATGAATTTATAATTATTTAAAATGGATTATAATTTATTACTGTATCTACAAATCCTTCTGTTTAATCATCTTTATTCATTTGCTTCGATTTTTTTGTACACTTGATCTCAAGAAGGTGCTGAATGAGCTCAGTGAGCAAAATCTTTAGCGCCGCAATTGTAACATGGTGTTATTCACCGGCACAGATGCTAAATAAAATCATAATTTATATTCTCCTTTTTTTTATTACAATTTACTCAAACCTAGTAACAGACACAATATTTCTGACACTGGGGATACATACCCCCATGTCCCTAGATGTTCCTAGATACCAGGGCCCTCATTCATCAACGTGTTCTACGCACAGATCTGTGCTTACCCTGTGCGTACGATCATTTCTAAGCAAAGAGTGGGATTCATCAATTTCGATTTGAACTTGACTCCGTGCTTACATCTACGCACAGGTCGGACCTGGCGTACCTCGCGCCCAGTGGTAGAATATCGTTACTACGCATAAGCACTCCTCAGTCCTGCATTAGTTTCAAGGCGGAAATAAGCTTCCGTGCATTAGTGTTCAACTTCTGTATGACCCGTAATTCATTATAGTTCATTGTAAAATAGCGACAGTAGTGTAATTATAACGGGCTCACACGCTTTCAAGAGGTTGGCCTGCTTGTTTGGCACGGGGGGGGCAGACGCAAAACACCAACCTCCAAACGCGATTAGATATTGTTTCGAATAAAAAGCAAATTATTTTGTGTGTCATGTTTCCAAATGAGATTGGTCACGAAATGCTTTCTACTTCAATTTGTTGGTTAGAATAGATGACCTCCGTTGAAACTTCACTGAGACTAACAGTCTATTTGTGAGCTCCCGCACAGATGTGATGATAATAATAATAATAACAATAATAATAATAGCTTCATTTTATATAGCGCCTTTCAAGAGACCCAAGGTCGCTTTACATAGATAGGGGGGGGGGGGAATAACAAAGTAACAAACATAGTGGACAGACACACAACATATATATATGATGATGGAATTCATTCAAGATCCTCTCCACCCTCGGGATGGTCGGTCCATCGTGATATTGGAGATGGATCGACCAATAGACTGTTACTGTAGCTGTCAAAGCTCCATCACAAATGCAGTTATGTGAATAGAAAGGGATTCCACTCAGTCAATGTTGCGATGCGCATTTGCCTGATACATGTTATTGCTGGATGCCGGGAGGAAGGCGATGCTGAATGTTTTCAATTCATTAAATAAAATGGATACTTTTTGCAAGGGTTTACTGACTGTCATACAAATGATCAACCAACTACATACTGTAACTTTTCAGTGCACGTTCTTATTTACATTGTGACAACAGCCTTGTGAGTTCCCGCAGTGACCCGCACACAGACATGATGGAATTCAAGTTCATGTTTGTATTGATCACATATAGGCAGGCTACACATGGCGTATAGGCTACATCATACATGGCAGTAAGATTCATTGTTCTTGTATAGCTCTCGTATTATTGTTTATGTAGGCTACCCAATACTGACATCAAAATGGATTGTAGTATGCCTCTAGAAATCATATGCAGCAGGTAGAAAATTGACGGGAGATCCATCGCGATTTGGAATCAAATTGAGGAGAACTTTAATCCCTGGGTATTAATCAAACAACACGGGAAAAGGCAGTCATATTCCAGCGCGGTCTTTATTAGCCGACAACAAAATAGATGCCTCTAAAAATCATATAGCCAATCGAACACAAAGGCATTCATATTACAGCACGGTTATAATGACACACAACCAACGCCAAACAGTGGTCAACGAACGGTCTTTATTAGTATTTTAAGCTGTCCAGGCAGAATTGCAGCAATGGTCTTAGGGAGCCGTTGATATCTGACATCACCGTTTACAAATCCGCCTTTTATTTATCCCATAATACGCGATAGTGTCTTCTTGGTTCGACAGCAGTGAATTCTCCGTGGAGTTTCTCAGAGTACCGCTCGGGTCAGTCCATTATTTCACATCCCATGGGGGGTGTTTCCTCACTTTCATGACCATATATGGATAATCATGCACGAGCATTGATGGTAGAACAAAGTTCTACGGAGGAGCGTAGAGCCTGCGTACGCACCGTGTGATGAATCCCGACTTCCCTGTGCGTACACTAGTTCTACATTCCGTGCTTACGTGTGGAAATAGAACATATTCTACGTCCACGTTGATGAATGAGGGCCCAGGAACATGCCAATTGACCTTGTAGAAGTGGAGCAATCTTCCATTTACTTAGGCATGTACCTTTAGGCACATTTTCTGAAAATAGGGCTACAGCTTAAAAAGCCAGCCTGTAGAAGTACGTTTTAGCTGCCTTTTAAAAATGAGCTCTGAGGGAGCGGTCACTGCAAAAGCTTGGTCCTTGGTCCCCTTTGGTCCCGGGCACCACCAGGAGCTCCTGATGGGATGACCACAGTGACCGGCTAGAGGAAAGTGGATGGATGAGCTCATTAATGTAGGGGTGGGCTTGTCCATGGAGGGCTCTGTAAGCGAACACCAGGACTTTGAAATTGATCCTGGAGTTTACCGGGAGCCAGTGCAGGGAAGCAAGGATGGGGGTGATGTGGCATGATTTTATGGACCTAGTGAGTAGCCTGGCAGCAGCATTTTGGACCAACTGAAGTTGATCAATGGATTTTTTATTTAGACAGATGAAGAGTGAGTTGCAGTAATCAAGTCTGGGTGAAATAAAGGCGTGTAAAGCCATTTCTAGTCCGTTGTGAGATATGAGTTTTACAATGTTTCTTTGATGGAAGAAACAATTGCAAGTCAGAGTTTTGACATGTTTGTCCAGATTCATGGCCTGTTCAAAAATGACCCAGAGGTTTCTTAAATGGGGTTGCACATTTCCTTTAAGGGAACCCATGTGCGAGGCTACTCTCAAGGCAATACTTTCTGACGCTACAATCAGTACCTCTTTTTGCTGCGTTTAGCTGAAGAAAATTGCTACCCATCCAATTTTTGATGGCAGACAGGCACTCGTGCAGGATGTTTAATTTCTCAAAATGTTCAGGCTTGAAGGAGAAATATATTTGGATGTCATCCGCATAGCAATGGTAGGAGATGCCCTTAAATGTGCTTATGAGAAGGCCTAGGGGGAGCATGTAGAGGGCAAATGGGATTGGCGCTAGCACAGATCCCTGTGGTATGCCACATGAGAGGGGTGAAGGGTCTGATTTAAAAGGGCGAAACTTCTCTCCTGAAGCTAGGAGGTAAACCAATTTAGGGCGCTCTCAGTGAGGCCCACCCACTCCCTGAGGCTGTTTAACAGGATGCCATGGTCTACTGTGTCGAACGCTGCACTGAGATCCAGCAGGACTAGGACAGAGCATTTGCCGGAGTCAGAGGACATCATGATGTCATTTGAGTGTTTTTTGCGGAAACCTGATTAGAATTTGTCTGAGATTTTTTTAGTAGTTAGATAGGTGGTGAGCTGGTTTGCCACAATTTGCCACAACCTTTGAGACAAAAGGCAGCTTGGATATGGGTCTGTAGTTATTTGGCAGGGAGGGGTCTACATTTTGCTTTTTGAGAAGGGTCTGTACAACTGCCTCCTTAAAATAAACTGGGACAGAGCCTGATACTAGTGACTTGTTTATGATGGTTACTAAACTGGGGCCAACAGAACTGAAAACCTCCTTGGGCATTGGGTGTGGGTAGAATATCTAGGGGGCTTGTGGAGGATTTCATTGAGCTCACTTTGTCTATTAAGTCTGTCAGGGAGAGAGGCAAAAAACTGCTCAGGGATGATTGGGTAACTGGACAGAGAGGGAGAAGGGAGGGGGATGGGGTGATGTTTGCCCTTACATTAGCAACTTTGTTAACAAAAAACGAAAGAAAACTGTTACAGTCGTCATTTGAACAAACGGTTACACAATTGAGTTTATGGTCTTAAATAATACTCTGGGATTGTGCTTATTGGAGGAGATTAGAGACGTTTAGAGAAATAAGTAGCTCTGGCACTCTTAAATTGGTCATTCAATTTGAATGTCAACTCTCTGAGATAGAGACGATGTACTTGGAGGTTGGAAGATTTCCATTGCCTCTCTGTTTTGTGATACTTACGTCTGAGCTCACAGATGTCATTATTCAACCAAGGGGCGGAGTTTACGGGTCGAACAGAGTGAGTTACCAGGGACGCTACGTCATCTAAGATGGCTGTGCAGCGAGTGTTGAAGACATGAACCTCATGAACATCATCAGCGGACACCAACCCATCACTGTTAAAACTAGCAGCAAACTTTTCTATAGCCAGGCTATTTAAAATGTGGGAGATTTTTACACGCTTCTCTGGTACAAAACCGCAATCAAAGGACAAGTCAAACAAAACACAACTGTGATCGGTTACCGTCAACTTCTCTGTGCAGACATTACTGACTTTCAACCCAAGTCTGTAACATTTAGAAAGTCAGCAGCAAAGTTATCCAAGCTCTTATTTACCATGGATATTAAAATCTCTGATCAATAAAATGATGTCCAAGCGAATGATGGATGCTAAGAAATCACCAAACTCCGCTAGGAATAAACTATTTCTATTAAATTAGCACACAGTGAAAGGGATTTACACTACCAATTTTGTTCATGAGCACTTCAAACGATGAGTAAGTTCCAGTGCTTACTGTTCGTAATGGAAAACAGTCTGGGTAGATCATAACTAGACCTCCACCTCTGCCCGTGGATATAGGGGCACAGGAATAAGCGCAGTTTTGCGGGCGGAGTTCATTGAGAAAGACAAATTCGTCTGCTTTCTGCCAGGTTTCCGAAATCAGCATACAGTCAAGGTTTTTGGATACAAAGAAGTCATTCAGGAAAAACAATTTGTTGGCTATGGATATGACGATGAGGAAATTGTCTAGGAAGTGCACGAGAAACAGGACGTGGTAGATATTCTGAAGTATGAAGCAGAGGGCCATGGACAGGATATTTTGGGGCTGCTCTTGCATCCAAATGTGAGCCTGGTGGCAAAATAGTATCACTCCCGCCACCTCACGCCAAACAGGTGCCAGGATTCGGGGCTCAGGGCCATTTTATTTATTTGTATCCACTTTTTCTCCTCTTTTTCTATTTTTCCCCCATCCCAATTCCACTGTGCCAATTCTCCGCTCCCCTGTCTTGAACATTGCTCGCATATGCCCCCCACTGGCCGGTTGTAGGGAGGATAGAAGCCTTGCATCACGTGTCCCCTCCGATACACGAGGAGGCAGCCTGTCACATCTTTTCACCTGCCAGCGTGGACTCTCATCTGCGAGGTGTAACGTGTGGGAGGCTCACACTACCCCCGCCATTTCCTGTCTCTGCTGTGCAGGCATCCCCAACCGACCTGTAGGAGTCGCTGTCCACAACGTCCAGATTACCACCCATCGACTTCCACCCGCTAACTCTGCCAATTGAGTTAGTATGACGGCTGGCCCAAGCCGGAGGCAACGCCGACAGCCAGAGTCGAACCCGGTGTCTCTTGCGTTGGTGACGAGCGCAATGTCCGCTGCGCCACGCAGCCGCCTGCTCAGGGGCATTTTAAAGGCTGATGTTATGTCCACCTTTGCCAGCCACACCCCGCTCCCTACCTATTTGATGAAGGCTATGGCATTGTCTATTGATGCGTAATTGAGTGAAAAGTCTGGGGAGGGGATGATGCTATTGATGCTTGGCGTGGAGGAGGCGTGAGGGGCGGATAGATCAATGATCAGTCTCCTTTTCCCAGAATGCTTTCTGGTGGCTATACCGATTGGGTTGATGCTGAACCCAACTGTTTCCTCCAGGTACTCTGGTTTCCTCCCACACCATAAAGACGTTTTGGCTGAAGTTATGGTTGCCTACTGCTCCTAACTAGTCCTAACTGGTTGGGATGGTTGAATGCAGAGGAAGGATTTCAGGTATATGTATAATGTGCTTGATAAAAATAATTATATTCGGCGCCCGAGTGTCGAACCACGTAATGCGCTACGTCGCAACACGGCCGACCGGGGTTCGATTCCCGGACCCGGCGTTCTTTGCCGAATGTCTTCCCCTGCTCTGTCTCCCATTCCTCCTCTTTCTCTCTCTACCGGACTGCCCGGTAATAAAACCCCAATAAATAAAAAAGAAAAGAAAATAAATAAAAATAATTATATTCCATTTATTTTTAAACAAACTAGATGTTACACTAGAAGAGACTGAGTGAACACAAGTTGACTCAACTAGCCATAGTACTAATATTCACCTGGTGCTGTCTGAAAATGTCTGTCTGAAGAAGGAGATGAAGAAGAAGAGAACGGAGCAGAAGAAGAAGTATTAGAAGAAGAAGCAGAGGAAGCAGAAGAAGAAGGAGAAGAAGAAGCAGAAGCTGTAAATTGTATCCCTGGTCTCCCCCGATTTAACCCCTGTCTGTCTCCCTATTGGCCTCTCTCCCTTCTCTGTGTGTGCTGGAGGCCAGCAACCTAATTCAATTTGGAGGACAGAGGTATGAGAGGCAGGGAGGCTGGAGACCGTCTGTCAGCCTGCTTTTCAGAGCACCTACTACAGTGTAGCAAGTATAGTTCAACACAGCTCTGTTGTAGCAAGTAGAGTTCAACACAGCTCTGTTGTAGCAGGTTCAAGTTCAAGTTCTTTATTTGTAAAATACACAACAATATTAAGGTGGCTGGGTGGCGCAGCGGAGATTGCGCTCGTCACCAATGCGAGAGACTCCGGTCTCGAATCCGGGTGTCGGCATTCCCTCCGGCTTGGGCCGGCCGTCATACTAACTCATTTGGCTGAGTTAGCGGGAGGGAAGTCGGGGGTGGTAATCTGGCGTTGTGGACAGCGACTCCTACAGGTCAGGTCAGGGCGCCTGCACAGCAGAGACAGGAAGTGGTGAAGGTAGTGTGACCTCCCACGCGTTACACTTCACCAATGAGAGTCCGCGCTGTCAGGTGAAAAGAGAGCCGCTGGCTGTCTCTGCATGTGTCGGAGGAAGCATGTGGTAGACCTCAGGGCTCCCTTGACCGACCAGTAGGGGGCACATGCGCGCAACGACCAGGTAGGGGAGGGGGGAATTGGCATAACAACTAAAATTGGGATGAGAGGAAAAACACAGACAAATCAGAAAGAGAAAAAGAGGATACAAATATATATTTTTTAAATACACAACAATACAGGGGCATTGCAGGTAATGACATTTTTGTGTTTCGAGCTCAGACTCAACAATGCACAATTAAGAAACAACAAGTATAAACAGCTCTACTGTATCAAGTAGAATTCAACACAATCCTACCATAGCAAGTAGAGTTCAACACAGCTCTACTGTTGCAATTAGAGTTCAACACAGCTATACTGTAGCAAGTACAGTTCAACACATATCTACTGTAGCAAGTAGAGTTCAACACAGCTCTACTGTAGCAAGTAGAGTTCAACACAGCTCTACTGTTGCAATTAGAGTTCAACACAGCTATACTGTAGCAAGTACAGTTCAACACATATCTACTGTAGCAAGTAGAGTTCAACACAGCTCTACTGTAGCAAGTAGAGTTCAACACAGCTATACTGTAGCAAGTACAGTTCAACACATATCTACTGTAGCAAGTAGAGTTCAACACAGCTCTACTGTAGCAAGTAGAGTTTAACACAGCTATACTGTAGCAAGTAGAGTTCAACACATAACTACTGTAGCAAGTAGAGTTCAACACAGCTCTACTGTAGCAAGTAGAGTTTAACACAGCTCTACTGTAGCAAGTAGAGTTCAATACAGCTATACTGTAGCAAGTAGAGTTCAACACATATCTACTGTAGCAAGTAGAGTTCAATACAGCTATACTGTAGCAAGTAGAGTTCAACACATATCTACTGTAGCAAGTAGAGTTCAATACAGCTATACTGTAGCAAGTAGAGTTCAACACAGTTCTACTGTAGCAAGTAGAGTTCAACACAGCTCTACTGTAGCAAGTAGAGTTCAATACAGCTATACTGTAGCAAGTAGAGTTCAACACATATCTACTGTAGCAAGTAGAGTTCAATACAGCTATACTGTAGCAAGTAGAGTTCAACACATATCTACTGTAGCAAGTAGAGTTTAACACAGCTCTACTGTAGCAAATACAGTTCAACACATATCTACTGTAGCAAGTAGAGTTCAACACATATCTACTGTAGCAAGTATAGTTCAATACAGCTATACTGTAGCAAGTAGAGTTCAACACATATCTACTGTAGCAAGTAGAGTTTAACACAGCTCTACTGTAGCAAATACAGTTCAACACATATCTACTGTAGCAAGTACAGTTCAACACATATCTACTGTAGCAAGTAGAGTTCAACACAGTTATACTGTAGCAAGTAGAGTTCAACACAGTTCTACTGTAGCAAGTAGAGTTCAACACAGTTCTACTGTAGCAAGTAGAGTTTAACACAGCTATACTGTAGCAAGTAGAGTTTAACACAGTTCTACTGTAGCAAGTAGAGTTTAACACATATCTACTGTAGCAAGTAGAGTTCAACACATAACTACTGTAGCAAGTAGAGTTCAACACAGCTCTACTGTAGCAAGTAGAGTTTAACACAGTTCTACTGTAGCAAGTAGAGTTTAACACATATCTACTGTAGCAAGTAGAGTTCAACACATATCTACTGTAGCAAGTAGAGTTCAATACAGCTATACTGTAGCAAGTAGAGTTCAACACATATCTACTGTAGCAAGTAGAGTTTAACACAGCTCTACTGTAGCAAGTAGAGTTCAACACAGCTCTACTGTAGCAAATACAGTTCAACACATATCTACTGTAGCAAGTAGAGTTCAACACATATCTACTGTAGCAAGTAGAGTTCAACACAGCTCTACTGTAGCAAATACAGTTCAACACATATCTACTGTAGCAAGTAGAGTTCAACACAGCTCTACTGTAGCAAGTAGAGTTCAACAGTTCTACTGTAGCAAGTAGAGTTCAACACAGCTCTACTGTAGCAAGTAGAGTTCAATACAGCTATACTGTAGCAAGTAGAGTTCAACACATTTATACTGTAGCAAGTAGAGTTCAACACAGTTCTACTGTAGCAAGTAGAGTTCAACACAGTTCTACTGTAGCAAGTAGAGTTCAACAGTTCTACTGTAGCAAGTAGAGTTCAATACAGTTATACTGTAGCAAGTAGAGTTCAACACAGCTCTACTGTAGCAAGTAGAGTTCAACACAGCTCTACTGTAGCAAGTACAGTTCAGCACAGCTCTACTGTAGAAAGTAGAGTTCAATACAGTTATACTGTAGCAAGTAGAGTTCAACACAGCTCTACTGTAGCAAGTAGAGTTCAACACATAACTACTGTAGCAAGTAGAGTTCAACACAGTTCTACTGTAGCAAGTTAGGGTTCAACAGTTATATTGTAGCAAGTAGAGTTCAACACATATCTACTGTAGCAAGTAGAGTTTAACACATATCTACTGTAGCAAGTAGAGTTCAACACAGTTCTACTGTAGCAAGTAGAGTTCAACACATATCTACTGTAGCAAGTACAGTTCAACACAGTTCTACTGTAGCAAGTAGAGTTCAACACATATCTACTGTAGCAAGTACAGTTCAACACAGTTCTACTGTAGCAAGTAGAGTTCAACAGTTCTACTGTAGCAAGTAGAGTTCAATACAGTTATACTGTAGCAAGTAGAGTTCAACAGTTCTACTGTAGCAAGTAGAGTTCAACACAGTTCTACTGTAGCAAGTTAGGGTTCAACACAGCTCTACTGTAGCAAGTAGAGTTCAACAGTTCTACTGTAGCAAGTAGAGTTCAACACAGCTCTACTGTAGCAAGTACAGTTCAACACAGTTCTACTGTAGCAAGTAGAGTTCAACACAGCTCTACTGTAGCAAGTAGAGTTCAACACAGCTCTACTGTAGCAAGTAGAGTTCAACACAGTTCTACTGTAGCAAGTATAGTTTAACACAGCTATACTGTAGCAAGTAGAGTTCAACACAGTTCTACTGTAGCAAGTAGAGTTCAACACATATCTACTGTAGCAAGTAGAGTTCAATACAGTTATACTGTAGCAAGTAGAGTTCAATACATATCTACTGTAGCAAGTAGAGTTCAACACATATCTACTGTAGCAAGTAGAGTTCAACACAGCTCTACTGTAGCAAGTAGAGTTCAACACAGCTCTACTGTAGCAAGTAGAGTTCAACACATATCTACTGTAGCAAGTAGAGTTTAACACAGCTCTACTGTAGCAAATACAGTTCAACACATATCTACTGTAGTAAGTACAGTTCAACACAGTTATACTGTAGCAAGTAGAGTTCAACACAGCTCTACTGTAGCAAGTAGAGTTCAACACAGTTCTACTGTAGCAAGTAGAGTTCAACACAGTTATACTGTAGCAAGTAGAGTTCAACACAGTTATACTGTAGCAAGTAGAGTTCAACACAGTTATACTGTAGCAAGTAGAGTTCAACACATATCTACTGTAGCAAGTAGAGTTCAACACAGTTCTACTGTAGCAAGTAGAGTTCAACACAGTTCTACTGTAGCAAGTAGAGTTCAATACAGTTATACTGTAGCAAGTAGAGTTCAACAGTTCTACTGTAGCAAGTAGAGTTCAATACAGTTATACTGTAGCAAGTAGAGTTCAACACAGTTCTACTGTAGCAAGTAGAGTTCAACAGTTCTATTGTAGCAAGTAGAGTTCAACACATATCTACTGTAGCAAGTAGAGTTCAACACAGTTCTACTGTAGCAAGTAGAGTTCAACACAGTTCTACTGTAGCAAGTAGAGTTCAATACAGTTATACTGTAGCAAGTAGAGTTCAACAGTTCTACTGTAGCAAGTAGAGTTCAACACATATCTACTGTAGCAAGTAGAGTTCAACACAGTTCTACTGTAGCAAGTAGAGTTCAACACAGTTCTACTGTAGCAAGTAGAGTTCAATACAGTTATACTGTAGCAAGTAGAGTTCAACACAGTTCTACTGTAGCAAGTTAGGGTTCAACACAGCTCTACTGTAGCAAGTAGAGTTCAACACATATCTACTGTAGCAAGTAGAGTTCAACACATATCTACTGTAGCAAGTACAGTTCAACACAGTTATACTGTAGCAAGTAGAGTTCAACACAGCTCTACTGTAGCAAGTAGAGTTCAACACAGTTCTACTGTAGCAAGTTAGGGTTCAACACAGCTCTACTGTAGCAAGTAGAGTTCAACACATATCTACTGTAGCAAGTAGAGTTCAACACATATCTACTGTAGCAAGTACAGTTCAACACAGTTATACTGTAGCAAGTAGAGTTCAACACAGCTCTACTGTAGCAAGTAGAGTTCAACACAGTTATACTGTAGCAAGTAGAGTTCAACACAGTTATACTGTAGCAAGTAGAGTTCAACACAGCTCTACTGTAGCAAGTAGAGTTCAACACAGTTATACTGTAGCAAGTAGAGTTCAACACAGTTATACTGTAGCAAGTAGAGTTCAACACAGTTATACTGTAGCAAGTAGAGTTCAACACAGCTCTACTGTAGCAAGTAGAGTTCAACACAGTTATACTGTAGCAAGTCGAGTTCAACACAGTTATACTGTAGCAAGTAGAGTTCAACACAGCTCTACTGTAGCAAGTAGAGTTCAACACAGTTATACTGTAGCAAGTAGAGTTCAACACAGTTATACTGTAGCAAGTAGAGTTCAACACAGTTCTACTGTAGCAAGTAGAGTTCAACAGTTCTACTGTAGCAAGTAGAGTTCAATACAGTTATACTGTAGCAAGTAGAGTTCAACACAGTTCTACTGTAGCAAGTAGAATTCAACACAGTTCTACTGTAGCAAGTAGAGTTCAACACAGTTATACTGTAGCAAGTAGAGTTCAACACAGTTCTACTGTAGCAAGTAGAGTTCAACACAGTTCTACTGTAGCAAGTAGAGTTCAACACAGTTATACTGTAGCAAGTAGAGTTCAACACAGTTCTACTGTAGCAAGTAGAGTTCAACACAGTTCTACTGTAGCAAGTAGAGTTCAATACAGTTCTACTGTAGCAAGTAGAGTTCAACACAGTTCTACTGTAGCAAGTAGAGTTCAACACAGTTATACTGTAGCAAGTAGAGTTCAACACAACTCTACTGTAGCAAGTAGAGTTCAACACAACTCTACTGTAGCAAGTAGAGTTCAACACAGCTCTACTGTAGCAAGTACAGTTCAACACAGTTCTACTGTAGCAAGTAGAGTTCAACACAGCTCTACTGTAGCAAGTAGAGTTCAACACAGCTCTACTGTAGCAAGTAGAGTTCAACACAGTTCTACTGTAGCAAGTAGAGTTCAATACAGTTATACTGTTCTAGAATTCAAAGCAGACCTACAAGTTTCACGACTTCACCAAAAATCAAGGCAGATTTATTTTGCACATAATGTGAAACAGCAGTTTTGCACACATTCATTTAGTTTTACAGTTATTGAGAGTAAATGTGAATATGTAAAATGTTGAATATGGCCACCAGAGATGTCATCAGGGACATTGAATCCTTACATCTCAATGAAATGATAAGGTAGCAGTCGCTACACGACAATGTATTGCTATTTTTTCATCTACATAATTTCATGGAGCTGTAATTAACACAAGGATTCAATGTCCCTGATGGCATTCGCTGGTGGCCACATTCAAACTACTTGATAATAACTGTCAAATAACATTTAACAAACAATGAACATGTGCAAAACTGTTAGGAGCGTTTGGACATGTGTGAGATCATGTGCAAGATAAATCGGCATTGTTTTTTTGGTGAAGTGCCGCTTTAATGACTGGAGGTTGAGCTTTGAATTTCAAATTCAAGGAAAATGCATCTGTACCAAAGATAATGATAAATCATCTCATGACCCCCTTGATGGTCGTAAGCCACAGGTCGAGAGCCAGACAGATTGGATGGCAGACAGATAGACAGACAGACAGGGGGAAATGAGAGACCTAGAGAATCGACTACTGCATTGAACATAGCCTTCTATTGCTGCTGTGTTGTGCGGTTACTGTTAACAGCCATACCAACAAAACCAGGTCCTATGACCCACTATACCATCACCTGGGGCTTCAAATCAATCTGCCTTTGTTATTCCCCTCTTGAAAGGAGGCGACCCAACCATCTTAAATAATTATAGACCTATTTCTAAACTCTCTGTTTTGGCTAAAGTACTTGAACGCTTAGTCAGTAAACAAGTAAAAGAACACCTGACGCAAAAACCATAGTACTACTACTGCTGCTATGAAGGTCATAAATGATATAACTGAAGCCTTAGATAACAAGCAGTGCTGTATTTCTCTTTTTATAGACTTCTCTAAGGCCTTTGATACCGTTGACCACGATACTTTAATTGGACGTCTGACAGCTATTGGTTTTTCTGAACATGGGTGGATTGCAAATTATCTCACCGACAGAACCCAGGCTGTTCAGTTAGAGGGTGCTACCTCAGAGGTACTGAAAGTCCACAAGGGGGTCCCACAAGGGTCCATTCTGGGCCCATTATTGTTTACTCTATATATAAATTGTGTTGGACAGAATATTCCAAACGCAGCCTTTCATTTCTATGCTGATGATACTGTCATCTACTGCTTTGCACCTACTCCTGCTAAAGCTTTTGTGTATCTTCAGTATGCATTTGATAGAGTACAGGAGCAGCTCTGTCAACTGCAACTTGTTCTAAATGCATAAAAAACTAAACTTATGTTTTTTACTAATTCTTGAACAGTAAGATCAACATTGTCTGATAAAATTGTTACCAGAGATGGACAACAAATTGAGTTGGTATCTACTTTTAAATACCTAGGATTTTTTATTGATGACCACTTGTCTTTTAAAGCATATATCCATTATGTTGAAAAGAAGCTGAAGCTTTTACTAGGATTTTATTTTAGAAATAAGTCTTGCTTTTCTTTTGGTGTGAAACAAAAACTGGTGGAGTCTACCTTTCTACCTGTGATTGATTATGGTGATGTGTTACTGTATATATGAACGCCTCTGCTCACTGTCTCCACATGCTGGATAGCGTGTATCATGGGGCTCTGAGATTTATTACAAACTGTGGATCTCGTACTCACCATTGTGTATTATATTCAAAAGTGAACTGGACTTCCTTATATGCATGTCGGCTCAGTCATTGGTATGTTTTGATTTACAAGGCCATTCTTGGTTTGGTTCCGATTTATTTATCATCTCTTTTAAAGTTCAAAGGATTTTATGCACTTTGCTGTTCCCAATGTCCGAACAGAAATGGGAAAGAAAGCTTTTAGGTTTTCCGCACCTACTACATGGAACAATCTCCAGTCCGATCTGAAGATCCAAGCTTGGTAACACTAAATGTATTTAAGGCTTGGTGAAGCCTATTGTAACCACGTTTTCTGTGTGCAGATGTTTTGTTTGACCATTTTGTAACGTTGCTTTTGTCTGTAGTGTCTATGTGTGTATGTTGAAACGTTGTGTTGCTGCTGTTTCTTGGCCAGGTCTCCCTTGTAAAAGAGATCCTGGATCTCAATTGGGACAAACCTGGTTAAATAAAGGCTAAATAAATAAAATAAAATGTGTGAGATCATGTGCAAGATAAATCTGCATTGTTTTTTGGTGAAGTGCCGCTTTAATGACTGGAGGTTGAGCTTTGAATTTCAAATATTCTTTATTTCACAAGGAAAATGCATCTGTACCAAAGATAATGATAAATCATCTCATGACCCCCTTGATGGTCGTAAGCCACAGGTCGAGAGCCAGACAGATTGGATGGCAGACAGATAGACAGACAGACAGGGGGAAATGAGAGACCTAGAGAATCGACTACTGCATTGAATGTAGCCTTCTATTGCTGCTGTGTTGTGCGGTTACTGTTAACAGCCATACCAACAAAACCAGGTCCTATGACTCACACTATACCATCACCTGGGGCTTCAAATCAAGTCCCTCTGGTGTGTGTGTGTGTGTGTGTGTGTGTGTGTGTGTGTGTGTGTGTGTGTGTGTGTGTGTGTGTGTGTGTGTGTGTGTGTGTGTGTGTGTGTGTGTGTGTGTGTGTGTGTGTGTGTGTGTGTGTGTGTGCGCCTGGGGGTATAGAATGTGTGTGTGTGTCTGTGGTCCATCTGTCCCCTGCTGATCTCCTCCATCAGACAGTGTATGTTTATAGTAAACAGAAGCCTCATCAGACCTGTTCACACTGACCTGTTAAGTACTGGTGTCAAACTACATTCAGCGTTAGGATAATACTAGGTTGTGTAACCATCTCAATACAGAGGTATGGATTTTTACAATACTGTGGTCCATCATATGTATATTTTTAAGTTCATCAAAATGTTTTCCCTTGCAGCAGTATTTAAAAAAAAGTCAAAGAAATTAGACCATTTAGATTGAAATAGGATATCTGGTGATATATTTTGGTGATATTATGTCCCTAATGAGCTGGTTCTGTGTTGTGTCCCTCCCATCCAGAGAGAACAGCATACAGCAGTCACGTAGTTTAATACACTACCTATGGTGTTCAAATACATTCACAATACTACAGTATATACCATTTGACAACAGTGTCAGTAGAGTCTGTTTTTAAAACCCAGTGAGAATGAGACTCCTCTCTTCTCCACTCTGCTTGAAATTACAGCACTTAACACATCTGTGACCAGCTGGCTGGCTGGTTGGTTGACTGGCCAGCTGGCTCTCACCTATAGAGCATCTGCCACACAGGGACAGGTAACCCAACCCAAACATACAAACACACACTCATATATACACATATATTTGTGTATATTTATATTATATAGTATTGGTATATTTTAGGGGATCTCCTCTCTTAGACGACCAGTCACTCAATTAATTTGTCAGTCTTTGGTTGGTTAATTGGTTAAATTGTTGGTTTGTTAGTTGTTGGATGGTTAACTTGTTGGTTTGTTAGTTGTTGGATGGTTAACTGGTTGGTTTGTTAGTTGTTGGGTGGTTAATTGGTTGGTTTGTCAGTCTTTGGTTGGTTAATAGGTTTAATTGTATTCATTTGTTGGTTTGTCAGTCTTTGGTTGGTTAATAGGTTTAATTGTATTCATTTGTTGGTTTGTCAGTCTTTGGTTAGTTAATTGTTTTAATTGGTTTGTTACTTAAACTGTCCATGCTGAACACACATTTACATGTGAGAAACAGAATCTTACAGATTTGTAGATTCAATCTACTAGTCGACTAATCATTTCTTTAGTCGAGTACAGCCCTAGTATATTTGTGTGTATATTTCTGCCTGTGCATGTGTGTGTGTCTCCCTGCATGTGTTGCAGGTATTGTGTTGGGACCTTGATTTAACGTCTCATCCAAAGGACGACACTCACATTACTGCAGGACAGAGGACAGAGTGTGTGTGCATGTGTGTGCATGTGTGTGTGCATGTGTGTGTGCGTGTGTGTGTGTGTGTGTGTGTGTGTGTGTGTGTGTGTGTGTGTGTGTGTGTGTGTGTGTGTGTGTGTGTGTGTGTGTGTGTGTGTGTGTCCGTCCGTTCTGGGTGACTGAGTCTCGGGATGCCGGGAAGAGAGTGTGTTTGGTTTTAAGATCAGAGAGAGACAGAGATAAAATGAGAATGAGAGAGAGGAGGGGAGAAAGAGAGAGCAATAGAGAGAGAGGAGGGAGAAAGGGAGAGAGAGAGAGAGAGAGAGAGAGAGAGAGAGAGGGGGGGGGGGAAGAGAGCGGGAGAGTGACACTTGTGGAAGGAGACAGACAGAAAACGAGGAGACACAAGACTGAATATAAAGTGAAAAATAAGCATCAAGAAAGACAGGGAGAAAACCAAAATATAGCCGCAAGCAGCAATTTCCGTGGGTTAAGGCAATATGGATAATTATGATTCGAATTAGAATACATCCACATACATGGTTCAGCAGTGTTATGAAACATGTCCTGTGAGTTTTGTAATGATTAGACAAACAACGTTTGATTAAGTTTGATTCGTGTTATGCCACAACCATTTTTCATTTGTAGCGCCCCCTAGTGGTAAATTTGAATGAGATTTTAAGAGAATGTGTCAGGTCCTTATATGGACGTATTTACATACTGAGCCACTTGTATCCACTAAGAATACACAGCAAATTTGGTAGCAATTGGACTTACAATATGGCAGACGTTATGGGTCCTTGAGGCAAATTTGTAGCAGGATAGATGGATGTCTGTATCTGTAGTTTTGTGTAAATTGGATTTATGACCTTTCAAATTTCAAATGTTTGACCTTTAATCATCAGGCCAATTGAGGTCATATTTCTTGGACAGCATTTGCACACAACTTCCAATATATGGGTCAAATGTCATGTTGCTACCATTTACCATCTCACGGGAATGCTGAAGGAGATTAATAAATTTAAAAACAATATGGTTTCAGCCCTTTGGGCTTGAAGGAAAAGAGACTAGAGAAGACAACATCACCAACAGATAAACAGAAAGGAGAGGAGCAAGTAGATTCCCACTGACCTCTTCCAGCTTATAATTGGCATACCCCTGAAAATCATGAAATTCCCCTGAAATGTATCAAAATTACCCTAAATATTATAGAACACTCCCCTGAATTGTAGTCAAATTTATATACCTAAATATGAATTCCCCTGAAATTAGAATCCTGGCTGTAAGAGGCTGGAAAAAACCTGCAACATGTTGTAAACCAACAATAGCATAATCCGCAAATACAGCATTGTTTTGATTTATTTATTAAATTAAGTATTATTATTATGGAAGTACACCATGCCAAATAATCACAAGCTAAAAAATAAAAGTCCCCTTTTGAAAAAGTAATTACTCCATGTTTCTCTCTACTCTCAGAGAGGATGTTAGTTAACATACAGATGAAACATGTGTTATTAACACATGCTGTTACTATTCAACACACCAATAACCAGAGGGGTGGAAAACATCATAAAAGACTTGCAACTCAACTAGTTAGTTATCTACATTTAAACTAAGAAAAAATATATTGCAAGTTTTCTGAATTTTATGTTTATATATGCAAATAAGGCACTTCCCCATTAAATATGCATACATTTGCATGTATCGCCAAGACTCGCATCACCAACATGGATAATGCCAGATTCAAAAACTTGGTTTCATTTTGTTGATACATTCAAAACGAAACTTCTTATAGAGGGGATTGTGGCTATGTCCTCTTATCATCAGGAAATGTCTGTCATAAAAAAAAGAATTTCGCCTAGTTTTGGTATAAAATTTACTATAAACCCGGCTATGAATGATATATCAACAAACCCCTCCATACAGAGAAGCATAATATGGATGGGAAGAAATGTGGAAAGTTTGGTGTGTGTAGGTACTAGGTACTAGGGAAATGGAGTTCCAAGACTTTGTGTGTAAGTAAAATGCATAAAAACTAGTTTGTCAGAAAACGACCTCAAAGTTTTGTATTGTAAAATGCCATGCATTTTTATTTGAAACTGCTATTTACAAACACAACACCCAATCAAACCATTAGTAATAGACATCCTAAACACATGCCTGATAACTGAATAACATAATAATAATAATGATGTTATTGAACTGAACAGAACTACACACAGGCTACAAACAGTGTAGTAACAAACTCAACACAACCGATTACTGCACTGTATTGACTTTCACTGAATAGAACCACTTTCTCTCTCTGCCTCTCACTCACACACACACCAAATTAGAACTCAAGTGTACTGTTCATTGTATGAAGGACATAACAGTGAAGGGTACTGTTATGAAGGACATAACAGTACGCCCTAATAGGCAAAAAGAAAATTGAAGATATCACTATGAAACTTTCCCAGTTTGTTATGTACATATAAACTAAGAAAAGATATATTCCAAGTTTTCTGAATTTTATTTATATATGCAAATGAGGCACTTCTCCATTAAATAGGCACACATTTATGGATGCAATCAGGCCAAATTAAGTTAAATAAACAACTAAATGTGTGTTATTGACGTTTTATTGTCACTAGTTTCATATAAGACATGTTTAAGAAGCAAAATATAACAATCTCAATATCGTCGAAAAAAAATAGCAAAAAGGCGATTTTGGGGGTACTGTCTCGCCTTGAAGAGTATTACACCATAAAAAGTGTAAAGCAAATCAACTTAATTTCCCTGATTACAGTCCCATTTTGGACCAATCCCATCAGCCGTCAATCAAGCTGCATGAGCAGAGCAGGAAGTTGTGTGTCACATCTAAATTGTATATACTATTACTCTGCCTTAACATTTAGTACTAAGTATTACTCTGCCTTAACATTTAATATACTACTATTACTCTGCCTTAACATTTAGTACTAAGTATTACTCTGCCTTAACATTTAATATACTACTATTACTCTGCCTTAACATTTAGTACTAAGTATTACTCTGCCTTAACATTTAATATACTACGTACTATTACTCTGCCTTAACATTTAATATACTACTAAGTATTCTGCCTTAACATTTAATATACTACTAAGTATTACTCTGCCTTAACATTTAATATAGCCTACTACTAAGTATTACTCTGCCTTAACATTTAATATACTACTAAGTATTACTCTGCTGTGACAAAATGGCATCCAATGTAATAAAAAAGAAAAAGTCAACCAACAAACTAGTTTCTTGTACCGGATCTCCTCTCTGGTAAACAAGAATACCCTGAAGACTCTAACAGGAGCACTCATTCAAGGGTACTACGACTATGCTTGCACCTCATGGTACCAAAGCACCTCAAAGGCGCTAAAAACAAAATTACAAATATCACAAAACAAACTGGTCAGACTACTGCTTGACCTTACTCCTAGAACCCACCTCACCCCTGCCCACTTTGACAACCTAGGATGGCTTAGAGTAGACAACAGAGTACAGCAACTTGCAATGGGCCTGGTCTACAAGATACACTACAGTACACCACTAAGGTACCCATGTACATGTCAAAATACTTCCCAAAGGTCAGTGAATACCACAACACCAGAGGGAGCTCCACAAATCATGTTAAACCCAGATTCGGCTCAAACAAGGGACTAAACACATTTCGCAATTATGCCACATCAATGTGGAACGCCCTACCCACAGCTGTAAAGGAATGTGAATCACTACCCACTTTTAAAACCACTCTAAAAGAGCACCTATGGGAGACTGCAATTCAAAACTGGCCCCTGTAAATGTCCAAACCCAACCCCCTCCAATGTACAGTCCCCCCCCCCCATGTACAGTTTCTTCCCCCTCAAATGTATATACTCTTTTTAGACTGATAAACAGTACTGTATATTTGTAGATCTGGTATGTCATAAATGTCTAGATGTAACAGTACTGTCTATCTGTATGCCATGTATGTCATATATGTTATGATGAATTGAAAATGGGGGACCCTGATGTAAACAAGACGAAAGTCTTTCTCTGGTCTGCATCCCCTTAACAATTGTGTATTGAGCTGTACTGTATTCTCTGTTAATAACATTTTCAATCAATCTTTAACATTTTGAAACGGCATTACATTTGTAAACACATTTCAAACGCTACCAATTACAGCTGTTGAAATCATGGCGAAACCTTACTAACTGACTTACTGGTCTACAAGATACACTACGCGACCAAGGTACCCATGTACATGTCAAAATACTTCCCAAAGGTCAGTGAATACCACGATCACAACACCAGAGGGAGCTCCACAAATCATGTAAAACCCAGATTCGGCTCAAACAAGGGACTAAACACGTTTCGCAATTATGCCACATCAATGTGGAACGCCCTACCTAAAGCTGTAAAGCAGTGGTCACCAACCCGTCGATCTTGATCGACTGGTCGATCTTTGAGACTGTCCCTGTAGATCTTTCCATGAAAATTAAAAATTAAAAATAATTTTTTTTTTATCTTACCCTGAGAGTCCACATTACAGTTCTACTTTTGTTTTGATGTGAAAAGTGATGCTGCACTTAGCACTGACTGAGAAAGTACACATACAGTTCTACTTTTGTTTTGATGTGAAAATGATGCTTCACTTAGCACTGACTGAGAAAGTAAACATTACAGTTCTACTTTTGTTTTGATGTGAAAAGTGATGCTGCACTTAGCACTGACTGAGAAAGTATACATTACAGTTCTACTTTATAAAATGCTAATTGTAAATATGTTTGTCAATGTTAATATGAGAAAGTCCACATTACAGTTCTACTTTTGTTCTGATGTGAAAACTGATGCTGCACTTAGCACTGACTGCACTTAGCACTGACTGAGAAAGTACACATTACAGTTCTACTTTATAAAATGCTAATTGTAAATATGTTTGTCAATGTTAATAATATGAGAAAGTCCACATTACAGTTCTACTTTTGTTTTGATGTGAAAAGTGATGCTGCATAAGATGACTGCACTTAGCACTGACTGAGAAAGTACATAATAGTTCTACTTTGACGTTTTAATGTTGGACCAAAGCATTGCATGTAATTAGAATACAGGCAAATAAAAGTAATTTAGTTTAAAGTACAATCTTGGCTGTCTTTTTCTTTCAACGCTTCAATAGGTAGATCTTGCCTTCACCAAAAAAAAAAATAAGTGATCTTGGGCTTAAAAAGGTTGGTGACCACTGCTGTAAAGGAATGTGAATCACTACCCACTTTCAAAAACACTCTCAAAAAACACCTACGTGTGACTGCAATTCGAAACTGGCCCCTACAAATGTCCTAACCTAGTTGTACAGTAAATGACCAAGTAAGGCTTTGTCAGTATTCCAATGTACAGTGTAAAATGTGTGTGTGTCCCCTACCCAACCCCCCCCCCCCCCCCCAATGTACAGCCCTCACCCACCCACCCAACCTCCTCCAATGTACAGTTTCTATGCCAAATGTATATACTCCCTGATGTAAACAAGACGAAAGTCTTTCTCTGGTCTGCATCCCCTTAACAATTGTATGTACTGAGCTGTACTGTACTGTACCCATTCTGCAATCTGTTAATCAACTTTTCAATCAATCAATCAATACTGCATTAATACACAGTACTCTGTCTCCCTCTACTGGCTCTTCTTAGTGAGACAGCCAGTTATACCCAGGCTTCCCAACCCCCAAAATTACACAGATGTGAAGCCATTTTAGCAGGTCTTTATTGTCGATTTCCATAACCATCTACATTGTAGGTGAGGTAACAGAGGAGTGAAACCTATTTCCAGAATAGTCATTCTTATACACTGTCTAAAGGGGCTGACTTCGAGTGATAGCCATATGGTGAAATGTAACTATTGTTTTCTGGGCGACAGCATGTCAACATATTTGCCCAGTATAACATGTCACTTTCCATACCTGGCTAGTACGGCTTCCCAGTATAACATGTCCTTTCCATACCTGGCTAGTACGGCTTCCCAGTAGAACACGTCACTTTCCATACCTGGCTAGTACGGCTTCCCAGTATGACATGTCACTTTCCACACCTGATTGAATATATTATTATTTGAGCAGAAAAATTACACCACACGTGAGAGGTCAATTGGAAAGCCCAATGCTGCTCAGATATTCCCACTTTATTCAGTCTGGATTTCAGAAATCAAAATTATGTCATCCACCCTATGGAGGTGTTTTAACTGCAACAGACGGGAGTAGGAGAGTTGCCAACAGAGGGAGACAGACTTTAATAACATCTCTCTAACCTTCTGATCTTCCTGCATTTCCCCAAGGGGATGAATAAAGGAATATCTCATCTTATCTGGTTTGGTGAAGAGGAAGGGATATTTCAAAATGAACAAACAAATACTCAATCACACTAATGCACCTTTGAAACATGAAACGTGATATTGGGAGGGGGTAGCTGTAGATTCTGGGCCCCATGAAAGAATGTATTTGTAGACCCCCAGTGAATGCGAGCGCGCATTCACTGGGATCAGCAGTTCAGCACCTGCACTGTTGGTGGGTGAGCCGTAGTAAAGGATGTCGCATTGCGTTCATCTTCAATGAATGGACCAATGCAATAGTCTACCAAAGCCCCCCCTCTCTCTCTATATATATTACCAAAGCCCCCCCCTCTCTCTCTATATATATATATATATCTCACACACACTTCAGAAACAAACATAGTATCAATGAGAGCATCAATAATACACCTGAGTGATGTCTAGTTTAAAAAAATTAAATAAAAAAATAATTGGGCTGGGCCCTTGGAATCATCCTAAGCCCCCCCCCCCCCCAGCTACGCCCCTGGGTGTTAGTCCTAAAAAGGTGCTATAGGTAACATTTCTATGTAATATATATATTAAATACATCCACAGAGCTTTGAGAAAGGTGCAGAATAAAAGTATTGCTTTCCCCTCAAACACTTTTGATTAATTCATTTATCATTGAAAGAATATTTGCGGGTCCAAAATGAATGTTGTTTACATCATGCAGGCATGTATGCCCTCCCTACTTCCCATTTACCCCGTGTGGAATGCACCCGATTGGATAAATGACATGCTGGTGCTCTAGTGCAACCGTTCTTGTCTCAAGCCAGTCAGCATCTACTAAATCACAAACGGTGGTACTGTAAGGCCTATATCAGCAACACTGGTTTATTATCACTGGTCTACGAGCTCAGTATTGGCTGTTGTTTTAACTACAAACTAAGTACAAGAAAAACTCCTAGATACAAAAATAGAATATTCAAATAGCATTCGGTTCGCTGATCACTGGTTAAAAAACAACACTTTCTGCCTCCTCTGTTTGGTGGTGGTGGTAGAGTTCTGATAACTCTTGGAGCAGTCATGTTTCTTGAGTTGCCTGGACTCGGAGAAGCCCGTCCCACAGTGGTCACAGGAGTAGAGTTTGACTCCAGTGTGGATCTGCATGTGAGACTTCAGCTGGTTGGACTGTCTGAACCACCTGCCACAGACTTTACATCCGTATGGTTTAGCTCCCGTGTGGACCCGCAGGTGTCTGTGGAAGTTGCACGAGGTCCTGAAGGCCTTTCCGCACTCCTCGCACTTATATGGTTTCTCTCCCGTGTGAATCATCTCGTGGTTCTTCAGATGCAGCCAGAGGATGAACTTCTTGCCGCAGACACCGCAGCCGTAGGGTTTCTCCCCTGTGTGGTTTTTCATGTGGTAGTCGAACGTATTCTTGAGGTGGAAAGACTTCCCACACAGGTCGCAGTTAAACTCCTTGTGTTCCTGGTGACTTTTCTCGTGTATCTTCAGGGAGGTGGGTGTGCAGAAGCCTTTCATGCAGATCTTACAGTTGAATGGTTTGGCCGGCGTTCCTCCGCCTCTCCTCCGTCGTAGTCCTTGAGCTCCTGGTTCCTGTTCCTTGGTGTCACCGTGTACCAGTTTTTGATGCTTCAGCAACGCGTAGTTGTAGAAAAAGGTCTTACCACACAGGTCGCACATGAACGGCTTTGTCGCTCCATGAGTGAGCATGTGTGACTTCAGCGCCCAGCCACCTGTGAATCTCTCTCCACACACCCTGCAGCTCAGTGGCTTCTCTCCCGTGTGAAAGTATCGGACGTGTCTCTGTAGGTTTCCCTGCAGGCCGAACCGAGATCCGCAAAGCTGACAGATGAAAGCCTTTTCTTGCGTGTGAACGACCGTGTGTTTCCCCAGCGCCACCTTAGACTTGAAGGCCTTGGGACATTCGGCACACTTGAAAGGCCGCTGGTCCGAATGCACCCGCTTGTGGGAACGTAGGTTGACATGCGTTCGGAAAGTCTTTCCGCACGTGGCGCATTTGAAGTTCTTCTCGCCTGTGTGAATGGACATGTGTAACTTCAGACTGGTCTTCATGGTGAAGCCCCTCCCACACGTCTCACAGGTGAACGGCTTGACATCAGAGTGCAGCAGCTCGTGACTTCTCAGAGCTCTCATCTGATTGAAGGTCTTCTGGCACACGTCGCACGCGAACATCCTTTTCTCTTCGTGAAGCAAACGGTGATGGTTTTGTAGGTTCTTCTCGCGTCTGAATTTTCGCCGACACTGGTCACACGGCCAAAGCTTCTGAGCTCTGTACTCTTTGGCTTCGTGAGCCAAGACATGTTTTTCAAGAGCCGCCTCTTGGTGGAATTTCTTCTCACAGCGGTTGCAGGAGAAAGGCTTGTTGTGAAGCTTCATGTGTGTGTTGAGGTTATGTGCGTAATGGAAGCCCTTCTTGCAGACGTCGCAGAAGACAAGTTTCTGGTTATACTTCTCTCTCCTCCTCCTGTTCCGCTCTTCTTGGTCCTCTGTCAGGCCTGGGAGGAAGGAAGAGAAGACAACAACATCACCAACAACAGATAAACAGAGAGACGACAACAGCAGCAACAGATAAACAGAGAAGACAGCTACATCACCAACAGATAAACAGAGAGACGACAACATCACCAACAGATAAACAGAGACGACAACTAGGGATGCACGATAATTATCGGGTCGATAATTATCGGGCCGATACCAGCTATTATGATGTCATCCCGATAAAATTATTGATAGCTCTGATAATAAATACTTTTTTATTTTTTTACACTATTTTTTTTTAACTTTTTTATTTTCATGTCAACGTTCACACGCACAATATATGCTTACTTAGGATTTGACTTGATTCAACAACAAAGCAGTCGGGGCAATGGCAAGCCGAAAACGGTCGAAAATGTGGTTATTTGAAGTTTGGATTTTAAATTTTTTTACAACTGAGGTAGGTAGATTTTTTTGAGACTAAAGTACAGAGAAAAGGTACCGTTGGGTACCGGTATCGATTCACAGGTACCGGTAACCATCCCTACTGACAAAGCACAATACCTGTTGGTTTTTAGTTCACTCATTGTTCAGGGAAACACATTGTTAACACTTTAACTGCCGAAAACGCCGGAACTCGTCATTCCCCGCCATGCTCAAGTTGCAGAGGACGCCGTAACTCGTCTTTGATATCAATAGTTCAAAAATCTGTGATCGAAATCATATTTCCCCTCCGCAGCCTTGACACACAGTGCTGATCTCCTCTCAACCCTCTAGCGGTTCAAGAGCGCCATCTGGTGGCCGATCGGCAGATCGAAACCGGATGTCAACCTTTGAACCGGCAGGACTCACTCCATATGGGGTCCGGGCACTCGCTAATGTTAGAGAGACTCTGTCTTCACACAGTGAACATCGATCGGTGGAAATAACTCGAAAAAACAACATGATTTGGACGTATATACTATTATACAACCTGGAAATAGATCGGGCATTTCAACATCCCATAATCGAAAACTGTCTACTCCACGCTGATCGCCCAACGGCCCGAGGAGACTGGGGTGAGTTTTAGCGTGTAGTATTACCGTGTTCGATATAAACTGCTATGATGAACATATGACCCACATTAGATGAATGGTATAACGTTGCCCACGGAATTATAAACGCCCCCTCGCCCATCCGGTCAACATCAGATGACGTGTAGTAAATTCTAGAAGTACGTCCAGTTGAAACTTTTGATCTCGCACAGATTCCTACCAAACTGTATTTGATCATCAATATAATGCATTTGGGGCTATAAATCACGTTCTGGAGAAAGCTGCAGAAAGAGATGAAAACATACTTATACTTTAGACCATATTTTAGTATGAATATGTGAATGAAAAAGTTTAACGTTGCTACACCATGAACAATACATATAGGACATTGAATGGGCCCTAATAATGGCAATCTAGCAATAGAATTTAAAAAGTTATAGCCCTGCAAAGAAGGGGAACTTCTCCATGTTAAATAGAGCTGGCAAGGGATGGTATATCATGAATTTAACCTTGGGCAATCAAAGTGTTAATGACATTGACGGATTGTGAATTTTGTGATTGACTCAAATTATATTTATTTGGAAAAATAAAGTCACTTTATTTGAAGAGTCAAAACTGTTCTCTTGGCTTTGTTTTGTTCATAGTAGTAACGCTCATGTCATGATAATCTGGTTAGGTCAAAACTACAGGAATATACATTAAAAAAAAATATTATAATACAATAAATATATATCGGTTATCGGTATCGACCTTGAGGAGCAAAAAGTTATCGGTATCGATATAAAAAAAATCTATATCGTGCACCCCTAACGACAACATCACCAACATATAAACAGAGACGACAACATCACCAACAGGGCCCCGTTCCCTGTACGTGGTTCAACTAAGACGATCAAATGTCCTATTAGCCAGCCTAAATTAACCCGATGATTGATTCTCAGTTTCTCAAAGGCTGATTTGCGCTCTAACAATCTTGTTAATTCGAACCAGACTTCAGTAATGAGGATAATTGCGCGTGTCCGTCCTACTTCAAAAGGGGGATGAGTCGATCAACGAAACCATGATTTTCTAACAGTTTCTAACGGTCTAACAAGTTAAATGCGTAAGTATTGGGAAAATGTAAAGGCACATTTTAAGTGCCTCATTACCTCAATCAATCAGATTATATTTCTTTAAATGTGCCTACTGGCAGTAGGCTTAATGGAATGAATCATCGAATGAGATCTTGCTCGCGGACATTTTTATTTCAACTCTTTCAGAATAAGTAGATAAAAACAAGCCCAAAGAGTATCTAATTGATAGGAATTAAGATACTTATGAGTATATATGTACTGTATGCGCTTAGGTATCATGTACTACAGAAATAAGTATGTGTAGATCAGGGGTTCCCAAAGTTTTCAGGCCGCGACCCCCGAAATAACGGTGTCAGAGAGCTGCGACCCCCACTATTATAGGAGGTGGTTGAAACAAGCAAACTTTCACACAATCACTAATAAGCATTGGAGGCTTTTAACACGCACAATAACTACACAAAATAACACAATAATCAAACAACCATAAAATTAATACATATAGCGTGTTTAATTTAGAAGGCTAATGTTCAACTCACCTAATGAGATGGATGGGCACTATGCTTAGAGCACAACAAGTCCAGTCTGCGTTTAATTTTGGAGACAGCAACTCGGAGATCATCCTCGACATTCAGACGTGATCCGTACTTATTTTTTATATAAGTCAGTGCAGAAAATGTTTTTTCGCATAGGTACAGTAGGTAGATCCAAATGGCGGATAGCTGTGCGTATTCCCCCTCAATTGATATCCAGAACTCAGCCAGCGGCTTGGACTGAAACACTGTTTTTAAGGTTCGGTCGCTTGATTTCCTCTGGGAAATACTTTTTAAACCGTTCAAGAAGGGCTTGGAGGTGAGTTATAGACATCTTCACCAGGGGCGGGGCTAGGGGGTGGCTACTTGGGCTCAAGCCCAGAATGTTTTTTGAAAAGCCCCGAATCGACTTTAAAAAAAATATATAATAATTGTTTTTTTTGTGACAATTAATCATTGTTACATGAAAATATGTTTGCACCAGATTTAGCAGAAGCTAATTTCCATCTGTAGTCTATCCAGCTGCTAACTGTATTTGAGCGAGTTAAGTCTTGGTGTTATGGTAGACTCAGACCTAAGCTTTAAATCACAATCAACAAGTTGACAAAAACACAATTCTTCCACCTTAGAAACATAGCAAAAGTACGGCCATTTATAAATCAAAAGGATGCTGAAAACCAGATCCATGCCTTTATCTCAAGCCAACTCGACTACTGTAATGCACTCCTTACCGGCCTCCCGAAAAAATACAATGATAACTATTTCATTGCAATGCACTATTGCATTATTTATTTTATTCTATTTTACTAACTATTTTATTGCACTGCACTATTTTACTTTGTATCAGTGATAATCAAACCGTAAACAAAGACGCCTGTTAACACTTTCAGCGCCAGATGGCGGTTTACTGTTACTGTTGAAAGGCCAGCGCCTTTTAACATGGGGATACGTGGCTGTGTTTGCAGGCCTAAAGCAATATTATATATTATAGCTATGGATCTAATAATATAGTCGATTGTCAGAGTTTCTTCCGGTCAAGATGCAAAAAACAGATCATTTTCCCATCCATACATTTCCGTTTTATACCGTCGTGAATATGAGTGTAGTTTCAGGGTGGTCTGGTGTCATTTCCAAAATGCTTCGTAATGGCCGGCAACGTGTATTCTAGTAAACGCGTTATCGTTTCTTCCCTGGACTAGCTACTGTTCTCAAATCAAATATCGAATAAAAGAAACAACGATGAAAACCCGACTATACACTGGTTTTCGGGGGTCCTGGCGCTCAACGTTCGGCGAGTTAACCCTAGATCTTCGATCCTAATATGAAAAACGATGTGATTTAATGTTCTATGTCTTACCTTGACTTTGTCTATTTTGCTGCTATCTATTTTATGCTTTATGTCTGCACTTTATGCATTGCTCTTGATCTGCCAATGTTGTGCTCATTTTATGTCCGTCTTTTTTTTTTACTGCTGTGAAGGACTTTGAGCTGCAATTCTTGTATGAAAGGTGCTATACAAATACAGTATATTATTATTAATATTGTTTGCTTCATTAATTAACTCTTTCAGTGCCACTCACAAGATTTCTCTGTTTTTTTTATAGGTGGTTGCATGCCACTCACGAGATTTCTCTGAATTATTATTATTATTTTTTTTTTGCGATCTGAAAAATTATTGCATCACCCGAGCCTACCCGAGTATAGCCGAGCTGCGCCGGTGATCACTGTGGAAAAAAGCGCCCCCTGTCGTCTCCCAGATGACATAAGTGATTTTGGAATGGACTCAATGAAAATCAATGGGGAAAAAAATCCGGTACTCCACATTTTCCAGTTCACTGATCCAGCCGGGGTTACCAGAGTTCATTCTGGAGCCTCAGATCCCCGCGGATCATAGAGATCTACTGTGTCGCGTTGGATCCATACACGTATCGATTTTTTCGAATGGTGATCAGGAATTGGAATATACCAGTTGGATACCATCTGATGTCAGGTAAGGACTCTATGTTATCAGTGGTAGGATAATCGGAGTAAGTTTGATGAAGTTATAAGCTGTTTTGTGAAATGTCTTCTTTCGGTTTCACTGTAAAACTCCGTGAGGAAATCAACGGAGCGATTATCAGTGCGCGGCCGTAATGTGCTTGCGTGCACGTATAATATTGATCATCTAGCGTTTATTTGAAAACGATTCATAAAAAGGCCGACGAATATCAACGTTGTGGAATATTCCACTAAAAGACGATTTTCATAGAATGCTCCAGAATGAGCTGTTTTTTATATCAAAACGGGGGCTTTTCTAACTGCTCTGAAATGGAAACGACGCGATAAAAAAACAATCTGTCTTCACAGCACTGACTGGAAAATAGTCTTTGATAATGCGATGGGCAGATTAGACACATAGCCATAATTTAAAACATAGATTAGGCGATATTAACGTTAACATTGGCGCCGATGGTGGCATTCAAGCGGTAAAACGGAAAACCAGGCGTGGCACTGAAAGAGTTAAAGGGCGTGAATTTAAGTGTTCTCTAGTGCGTTTTGTCCGCTTTAAGGTGGTGGTATAAGTTAAAGGTTGTGGTGTCGAAGTAAAAAGATTGCTATCTGGGCTAAGCCCCGGATCTCCTACAATCCTAAATCCGCCCCTGATCTTCACTGTGTTCACACTCAGTTCATTTTCTTCCATAAATTCATCAAGCTCTGGAAACATAAATCCGGCCCATTTCTACTCCAGCGCTCAAGTTTCCTCGTGAACGCTTGTATTTTATCATTGAATGACAAGATGGTTGCGTTTTCACCCTGTAGTGACAGATTAAGTCCATTAATTTGAGCAAATATGCAAGACAAATATGCTAGTCTTGTTATCCAATCGGCATCGGAGGTGGGCAGCGAGCTGGGACACATTCTTATCAGAAACAAGCGCGCCTCATCCCGCAGCTCAAACAGGTGTCACACATGCTGTAGCTATGACGTGCATTATGTAGGACAAAGTAAATCCATAGGCTAAATATGATTTATTATCAGCATTTTAGGTCTATTTGACATTTCAAAAGCACTTATCCAGTTTAATGTATTTTAATTGTTTTTAATTATAGGCCTATTTCACACATTCTATGAAATCAATACATTCTGGAAATCATCTCGCAACCCCCCCGCGGCTGCTTGCGACCCCTCTAGAAAAACTAAGCACAAAAACATTATTCAGAATGGTATAATGGGATCTAATGAGGAAGGGAGCTGCCATTTATTTCCGAGGGAGTGGCAAGCTTATCCAGCTAACTTAAGTAAGCCTGTGCTGGAGCAGGTTCAAGTTTATGGATGTGTTGCTATAGTGATTTAGCCAAACTTGCTTTGTGGAATCGAAAAGCCTGACTTATGTCAAGTTATCCTGAAAATTATCCAGCTAACTCAGTTAGCCACATACGAGGAAGGGGGCCCAGATAAACAGAGAGAAGACCACAACATCACCAACAGATGAACAGAGAGAAAGAAGACAACTACATCACCAACAGATACAGAGAAAAGACAACATCACCAACAGAAAGAGAGAAGACAACATCACCAACAGATAAGGAATTAAGGAAGTTCAGAGTATCAGGGAAGATACTCCCCTCCTTCTATTCCGGGGCATCAAACAAGCTTTTGACAACATTGAGGTACAAATAGTTTAATACGAAACGCTAGACACTATATTTATAGATTCATGGTTTTGTGCAGGTCATGATCTGATCTGACATTTTGGAACATTCTGGATTTTTTCTAACGCTCTGTGTCATATTGGAATATACTGGAATACACTGGAATGACATAACTCTATGGCAGGAAGAATGCCCTGGAACATAAACAACAGTTTTCCACAAGTCATGATCAGTGGCTAACTTTCTGGAATACACTGGACTTTTTCAATGAAGGCCCTGGAACAATAACATCGATAGGTGACCTGCACATGAACCAGATATGGAAGATCAATAAACCTTCATAACAGATTAATGCCCACCCTTGTCGGGGGACGAACTGCATACAAGGATTTAAAAACCTCCTTTTCATCTAGATGTGTAAGCTTGGCAAAGTTATTTTATAATTTAATTGTTCCCTAATTTTTGGGATTTCTATAATTTAGTTCTAAACATCTTTCTTTCTTTTTCTCTGTTTTCTGAAATGTTCCAACCTATACATGTTAGTAGAAGGTTCAAATGAGTATACTAATTGAGGCATATTTTTCATTTTATTTTATTACATTAACGGGAGAGTGGCTAGGCCACAGGTGACATTCTATTAAATTAGAATTAAAGTTGTAGATCCTATGGCAATTTGCATAGGAAAGTTAAGGTTAAATGGCTCATTCTGGGCTAACCGGCGGTGTAAGGGAGGGTGGAGTTGTATGCGAAGGGGTGTCAAAGGAACACAGGTACCTTGTACAGCTCTTTGAGGGAGGGGGGTTTAGGGGATTATTTGTATATATGTATGTTTTTAAGCTCGGCTCTCAACGGGACCTCAATAATTGGATATATATCCATTGTGAATTCGTACTCCAGACGCATTACTAACAAGTACACAACAACCTGTATAGATTATGGCTAGTTTGAATATAATGATTTGGAATACTGGGGGAATAAATAAACAACATAAATGCAAAAGCGTGCTCACACTGATGAAAAACAAACAGGACAATGTGGCTCTTCTAAGCAAAACGCACCTTTTAGTGGAAGACAAAGTAATGCTAGCGGAGAACTTATATCATAACATTAGCCACTCTTCCTTTGGAACGAGATCCCGTGGAGTTGCTATAGTCGCGAAACGGAAGTTGAATATTGAATTGCAGGACGTATGGTCTGATACAGATCAGCGTTTCCGTTAGCCGGTAATTACCGGTATTTGACCGGCAAAATCTGTTGAAGTCCGACATATTTAATCTCTCCGGTCTTAATGTCCGGTGAAAATAATTCCCTGAGTCTAAGCACAATTTGAATTGTATTAAAATAGGCTAAAATTAAATAGCCTATGCGATGAACGAAACAATCATTACATTTGTTTCATCGTTGCTTCTAATAATGACAACGACGTTGTCAGCAAGAGCTTAGTGCTGGGTGTGCGAACTTTTGTGAAGCTGCAGAGCCGGAGCAGCAGCAGCACAATGCAGTACTCCAGCAGTACTCCAATTCAGCCATTTTCAATTCAATGTTGGGTGGGGGGCGCTGCTGTGCGGTCCCCAGAAAAGAGCCAATGACAGCTGAATCTGCTGCTCTGCATCGACATACTCTCGCAAATAAGTCATTGGGAGGTGGAGAGAGAGAGAGTCGTCACGCAAACCCACGATAATGTTGCCGTCTCTCTCTGCCAAATTTCTCAGTTCTTCGCTTGATATAATTAATACAAATGTCCAATATAACGGAATTCGTTAGCTCATAAAAATGTGATTATAACAGACTGTTGTTTATTAATGTCGGGCGACTGCCCACAGACACCCATTTGATTTAAAGTCGGCAGTAGCACGAGTCTCGGGACTTATTTTATTTGGAATATAATGACTTTATACGCAAAAGTAGCCTAGTTTTAAGTAAAAATATTATAAATCTACATGCCTTGATGATGTCATTCTTTTGTTTTGTTGTCATTCTTTTGCCTATCAATTGTTTTTAAGCTCAATAAACTCTGACCGGAATTTCTCTCATTTGACCGGTAGATTGAAATCTACCGGACACTGAGGCCGGCAACAATTTTTTCTAACGGAAACCCTGATACAGATGGTCGGATAACCATAGCTAAAATTTTATGCAGTAACAGGAAAATAGCGTTGGTAGCGGCATATGCCCTAAATCTTTACAAGGCTAACTTCTACGCTACACTTACCAGAACAATGTTAAACTTTCCTGAATACTCATTTATAATTGGCGCGGATTTTAATGCTATTTGGGATCCCGGGATGGATAAATCTTATCCCACCATTTCCAATGATCAGAAAAATTCATCTAATGCACTAAAGGATTGGTCTAAGAATACAGGTGTAAATGACCTATGGCGTTCACTCAACCCAACGGCCCGAAAGTACTCTTGTCGATCTGCAAGACACAATACATTCTCCAGAATAGATTATGTTTTTGCATCCCCTAGACTATTTGATAACTATGACGTGGAAATGGTACCCAATGCACTTCAGATCACTGTTATTTACTCCTAAAAGGATAATTTGGTATACTGTCATCCCGAGCCCCAAGATGGCGATTTAACTCGATATTGCTGAAAAACAAGGAATTCAATACACAATTCAAAGAAGCTCTTGTTGAATTCCTGCTGGAGAATGCGCAATCGGTACAGGACCCCAGAATATTATGGATGTCGGTAAAGGGATTTATCAAGGATTTCACCAGGGTCTTTTCCTCCAAAATACGCAAGAATCGCTGTTCAAAACTGGCAGAGCTGGAAACGCTTTACTCTACGTTATTTTCCTCTTTACAATACAACTAATCGGTTCGATTGGAATCTCAAATTAATGTGTTAAAAAAAAAGATTAATGCCATTTTAAAACAACAATCTGAAGTTCAAATACGTAGCACAAGACAACAGTATTACTTTCATGGTTCTAAACCAAGTCACCTACTAGCTATGCAGATACGAGCCAACGCAAAATTTGCAGATATCCCTACTATTAAGGCACAGCAAGGACTTGTTACAGACCCAAAGAAAATCAACGAGACATTCAAAAAGTTTTACTCCAACTTGTACAAATCAGAAATGGCCTTCGATCAAAACAAAATGGACATATATCTTAATCAAATTAACCTTCCTAAACTATCAGTGGATGACGCTAAACAGTTAGAAACACCCATCACACTAGATGAACTTAGGGAGGCCATATCTGAAATGCAAAGTGGTAAGGCTCCTGGAAGGGACGGTATCCCACCAGAAATGTACCTCTCATGCTGGGATGTAATTGGACCCCCATTACTTAATATGATTTTATACTCAATCAAGGAGGGGAATTTCCATAAGATCGACAATATTGCACTCATAACAGTCCTCTTTAAAAAAGACAAAGACCCCACCGATTGCGGTAGTTATTAGGGATGCACCGAAATTTCGGTGGCCGGAAACTTTCGGCCGAAAATGGCCTTTCGGCCGAAAGTTTTTTTCACCGAAACAGAAACAACCTGTAACGCATGTTGTTGTGATGATGTCACGCTGTCGGGAGTCGCGCTGTTTCTATGTAAACTCTGCACGCAACGCGTCCAATAAATGCGTATTTAACACTTTGGGTGCCGGGAGCCGTCTTTAGACGTCTTTGCTGGCCATGCTAAAGTTGCCGGGGGACGCTGTACTTTATATCAATATTTCAAAAATCTGCGATCGGATTCATAATGTCCCTCCGCTGGCCTGAGATCCACCAGCAGGACCCACTGAGCTCTCTGGCGGTTCAGGAGCGCCATCTGGTGGCCGATCGGCGCAAGCGCTTAACAGGAAGCGCACTAGAGGTTTTGCTAGACGTCCGTATTGCTTCCGGCCACTCGGTACATGTCCCGTGACTCTAGCTCGTCACTCTACATAGCGATCGATTGCCAATAACTCGATAAACAACATGATTTGGACGTATATACCATTATACAAGCTGGAGATGGACCGGGTAATAATATATCCCATAATGATAAAATTTCTACTCGACGATGATCGCCCAACGGCGCGCGGAGACTGGGGTGAGTTTCAGCGTGTAACGTTACCGTCTTCGATAATAACTGATATTATCAACATTTGACCCACATTAGATGATTGGTATAACGCTGCCCACGGAATTATAAACGCCCCCTCGCCCATCCGGTCAACATCAGATGACGTGTAGTAACTTCTAGAAGTACGTCTAGTTGGAATTTTTTATATCGCGCTGATTGCCATCAAACTGTATTTCATCATCAATATAATGCATTTGGGGCTATATATCACGTTCTGGAGAAAGCTGCAGAAAGAGATGAAAACATACTTATACATTAGACCATACTTTACTATGAATATGTGAATGAAAAAGTTTAACGTTGCTACACAATGAACAATACATATAGGACTTTGAATGGGCCCTAATAATGGCAATGTAGCAATAGAATTAAAAAAGTTATAGCCCTGCAAAGAAGGGGACTTTCTCCATAGACAAATAGCGCTGGCAATCTATGGTATATCATTAATTTAACCTTAGGCAACCAAAGTGTTAACACTTTGATTGCCCATGGTTAAATTCATGATATACCATCCCTTGCCAGCTCTATTTAACATGGAGAAGTTCCCCTTCTTTGCAGGGCTATAACTTTTTAAATTCTATTGCTAGATTGTGGGATGTTGAAATGCCCGATCTATTTCCAGGTTGTATAATAGTATATACGTCCAAATCATGTTGTTTTTTCGAGTTATTTCCACCGATTGATGTTCACTGTGTGAAGACAGAGTCTCTCTAACATTAGCGAGTGCCCGGACCGCATATGGAGTGAGTCCTGCCGGGTTAAAGGTTGATATCCGGTTTCGATCTGCCGATCGGCCACCAGATGGCGCTCTTGAACCGCTAGAGGGTTGAGAGGAGATCAGCACTGTGTGTCAAGGCTCCGGAACGGAAATATGATTTTGATCACAGATTTTTGAAATATTGATATCAAAGACGAGTTACGGCGTCCTCTGCAACTTGAGCATGGCGGGGAATGACGAGTTCCGGCGTTTTCGGCAGTTAAAGTGTTAACATGCTTTTATATCCTTATTTACTATATGCCCATCGCGGTTAATCACTGAGTGATCTAATATGCATATTATTCAGAGCGAGAGGGGGGGGGGGGGGGGACTGTGTTTCTCACATTGACGCTGTCTGTCTGTCGCGCGTCTACTGTGCCGAGTCAAGCGAGCACATTCAGCTGGGGACTAGAAAGGTGCGCTCAGTAGAGCACAGATGTCCGCTGCGCAGCCAGAGAAAATATGGAATTAATGTACTGTATGCATTCAGAAGTGCTGAATAAATGTTTTATGGACCCATAATAGTGATTATTTATTATTTAAGTTAAGTTTTGCCATAATCATATATTTTTCCATAATCATAATGTTCCACAACATTGGTAAAAAAAATCTATTCTATGAATCATTTTCGGCCTTTCGGCTTTCGGCCAACTGTTTTCTATTTTCGGTATCGGTTTCGGCCAAGAATTTCCCATTCGGTGCATCCCTAGTAGTTATAGACCCTTGAGCCTCCTCGGAACCGATATCAAGCTGTATTCCAAGGTATTAGCCATCAGACTTCAAAAGCATATGACGTCTTTAGTTCATCCTGATCAGACTGGCTTCATAAGAGGCCGCTTGATCACGGATAATATAAGACGGTTATTACATGTGCTAGATGCCAGCAAGGATGACACCCCACCTATAGCGATGCTGTCCCTGGATGCGATGAAAGCCTTCGATAGGTTGGAATGGTCTTATTTATGGGCAGTACTAGAAAGGATGGGGTTAGGAAAAGGATTCATTGATATGATAAAAGTATTATACAAAGACCCATCGGCCATGATTACAACAGGTATAATCACCTCCGAAATCATTCCGGCATCGCGCTCTTCCAGACAGGGTTGCCCTCTTAGTCCCGGACTATTCGCTTTATCATTAGAGCCTTTAGCACAATATATAAGACAATCCCAATCCATAGAACCAATCGCAATTAAGGGCACACAACATCATATTAGTTTATATGCGGACGACGTAATATTGTTCATGCAAAACCCTACCACCTCAATGCCTCATCTTCTCAAGTTGATTGATGACTTTGGCAATCTATCGGGATTTAGGATAAATTGGCCAAAGTCGGCCTTCCTACCACTTAATACCCCTGCAAAGAATATACTCCTTCCAGAAAAAATACCAATGTTAAAACACTTCAGATGTTTAGGAGTTGAGGTATTCCCTACTATAAGCCAAACGGTGAAGTACAATTACACAAAATTCCAAGATAAGATCAAATACGACTTTGACAGGTGGTCCAAACTTAAAAACTCAGTACAGGCACGAGTATCAATAGTTAAGATGGATGTTTTACCTAGAATCAACTTCATTAGCTCAATGTTACCGTTACCCCCTCCTGATGGTTACTGGAAAAAATTACACTCCACCGCATATACATTTATTTGGAATAACAAACCTCCACGAATAAAAAGATCCACCGCACAGAGAAACAAAGCCGACGGAGGTTTAGCATTTCCAGACTTTTACCACTATTTTAAAGCGTACTCTTTAAGACCACTGACAACCTGGTTTGACTCCCAAGCATCTGTATCCTGGAGAAACTTAGAAGAAAATATAGTAGCACCACAGACTGCAGGACATAGTATACACCATATTATCAATTAAGCAATGCGAATTGAAATTTGGCCCCCTTATTACACATGTGATCCGGATATGGCGTGAAACACAAAAAAAATATTCTAACCAACATAAATGGCATAGCCATACTCCCCTATTCAATAACAATGCACTCCTTCAGAGTTTTGGTAGCTATCAAGATATACATAACAAATTTAACCTCACCAGTTCCACATATTATTTTTACGCACAGTTATTGGATTGTTTGAAGGCTCATGGAGTCCCATTAAGGATACCAATTGAGCACCACAGATATCACAAATTCTTCTATGAAAGAGAGACATCGAGAGGCTTCGTATCTGATTTTTATCATCACTTACTAACGTCTTCGTATGGAATCCTTCCCCTAGACTCAGTCTGGAGGAGGGATATACCAGACTTGGAAATAGATTTTGATTGGCAAGAAGTCTGGGCAAACGTTCGAATTGAATCACGCAACCCGGACCATCAACAAATTAATCTTAATTATATTCATAGGACATACCTGACTCCTATAAGATTGAACAGAATGGGACTTAAACAAGATTCTCTATGTTCCTTATGTACAAATGGGGATGAGGGTACATTTATGCACATGTATTGGGATTGCCCACCGGTTAAGATATTCTGGGAAAAAGTGTCCCAGCAATTATTAGAATTCTTATTTCTGAACATACCTGTACATCCCTCTGTATTGCTGTTGAATGATGTTTTTCAGTTTGCAGCCCCTATACAGCTAAAGAGACTAGTTTTATCCGGTCTCACAGCTGCTAAAAAGCTGATAGCATCACGATGGATTCAACCGGATAAAATGTGCCGGAAGCCGGAAGGTATGGGTTCTTACCTATCTCGATGTGATTTATCTAGAAATATCTACAGCAAGAATTTTAGGTGTCAGTGAAACCAACATTGCAATCTGGTTAGAAGTGGTGGAGAGAATAAAAGCTAGCATATGAATTGTAGTGCCTGGTTAGAAACGAATGAAAATGGATGGATTATCCAAGTGGGGGTCCAGGGGGGGGGTGAGCGAGCAAGAGCATAATGTATGTATTGTATTAGATAGCAAGTATTAGGTATATATCTCGTAAACTACATTTATATTGATTCAAATGGTGATTTACATTGGATGTTTACTGTTAATGCTTGTGTGTCTAATTTTATGTTATGTTTAATTAAAAAAAATAAAATAAAAAATGGAATGAAATCATCATATCAAGCTGCAAGCAGAATTATTGTTAAATCTATGTCACAACGAGAAAAAGCAACCAAGTCCTCACTCAGTGGCATGGGTGTTGGCTAAACACAAGAAGCCATTATCTCTCTCTGATGCACACATAATAAAATAATGTATGACTGAAGTGATGGAGACCATGTTTGAAGGCAAACAAAAGCAAATCCCCCTCAGATCGCACAGCAACCAGAATAACTGAAATACTGGCTGGTGATTTGATAAAACAGCTGTGATAGAATACAAAAATACACAGTGCATTTCCATAGCTGTGGATGAGTCCACTGACACCACTGAGAAGCCTATGTTCTGAAGAACCGTTCCATGTTCTGAAGAACTGTTCATGTTCCGAAATGTTATTGCTAAAGATTGAGAAGATTGGATCAGTTGTAAAAAAAATTGGAATACTTGAAACCCTTTTTTGTGGAATATTTGATGCGGCCCAGCCTCACCCAGACTCTACCTCCAGCGGCCGCCAGGTAAATTGAGTTTGAGACCCCTGCTTTAAAGGAAGGAAAAGGACACTAAGAAAATAACTTGTTGTGATTGTTGTATAGTATAGTTAGTAGGGCTGACCTTCGAAGCTTTTTTTGGCAATCGAAGCTTCGGGGCCGAGCTTCGATTTTAATTCGAAGCTTCGAGAGAAAAAAAAAAAAAAAAAAAAAAAAAATTTATCTTATGTTGTGGGACTTGTACAGCACTTTCGTAAACGTTGTTGTTTTTAAATGTGCTCTATAAATAAAGTGGGTTGGATTAATTAATTAAGTAGCCCCTTTCGTGACTGACGCATCCAACAAGGTTTCACTCGGCTGTGTGATTTAATTCAAGGTGGATCGCTGTTGTCGTTTGAACAACTTCAGATTTCATGGGAACTACCAATCCCCCAAATCAAGAATGTTTAAGATGAATGAAGTAACATTTTGATTATTTGAAATATGGCCTGTGTAGACTAAACTATGCACAGAATTATGTCAGTCTACAAGGTCCGGATTCTACATGGTCCGGCAATGTAGACCTTGTAGACTCCACTACAGACCAATTATCAGTGAATGTTCATGCATTTTTAAGAAGGGCAACTTCCACAAAAAAACAAAGAACTCACCAAAACATCTCAGTAGCACCTTATCTAAATGTTATATTTCATATATGGAGATTCATATTTATTTATGTATTGCATGCATTTCTACATTTTATTTCCTATTTTGTTTATTCATCCCAGTATCTTTCTTTCTTATGTGTGGAATTCTACAAGGTGCGCGCACACACACACACCTACACACACACACACTTACATTTAGTCATTTAGCTGACGCTTTTATCCAAAGCGACTTACAAGTTCTGTACGACAAGACAGCAAGAAGGGTACAACTCTATCAGCTGAGTAACAATGTTCATCAAAGTGTTGCGTGTTACAGTGTAGGTTAGTTTATTACAGTGCACGGTTAGATTTTTGATTTTTTTTTATCATTTCAGATAATGGTTGAAGAAGTGAGTCTTTAGTCGACGGCGAAAGATTGGACGGGATTCGGCTGTCCTAACTGGGATGGGTAGTTCACACACACACACACACACCTACACACACACACAAATCGAAGTAAAAAAAAAAATACGTTGAAAAAAGTGTAAAAAAAAAAAAAAAAAAATGTAACTTCGATTTTTTTTTTACTGTTCGAAGCTTGTGCCATCGAATCGAACGTTCGAAGCTTCGAAGCATTTAAGACAGCCCTAATAGTTAGTAACAGCAAGTATAGCATAGGGACATAGAAGAAAAACTGCACATTGTATAGGAATGTACATAGGATCCAGTGCCTTTAAGCGATTTTCAACATGTCTATTTACCATGTCTATTCTAGTTATCTTTTTATTATTATTACTATTACTATTGTTTTATTGCACAATCGTAGCAGGCATGGCCAACCGCATTTCACTGTATGCCCTGGTATGTATGTGATGAATAAACTCTTGAATCTTGAGATAAACAGAGAAAAGACAACATCACCAAAAGATAAACAGAGAAAAGACAACATCACCAACAGATAAACAGAGAGAAGACAACAATGTGTAATGTGTAACTGTATAATGTGTAATGTTTATTGTGCAATGTGTAACTGTGTCATGTATAATGTGTAACTCTATAATGTGCAACTGTATGTGTATTGTGGATGAGTTGAAGAGGCTTGGTGGCGGTGGTCGGGAGACCAGCAAGCAGTGTTTTTAATTTTTTTCCTCCGACGCATGTGCAGCCAGCCTGGCCACGCAGATTCTCACTGGGAGAGTGTAACGTGTGGGAGGCCACACTACCTCTCACCAGATCCTACCTTCGCTGAGCAGGCGCCCCGACCGAACTGTAGGGGTCGCTGTCCACAACGCTGAGGACCCACCCATGGCTCCCCTCCCCCTAACTCAGCCAAACGAGTTAGTATAGCGATCAGCCCGAGCCAAGGCAATGCTGACTCTCCGGGAGTCGAGACCGCAGCCTCTTGCATTGGTGACGAGCACAATCTCCGCTACGCCACCTGACCGCCCAGCAAGCAGTGTTAATTTTGTCAACGAAAATTATGACTAAAGATGTTCGTCAACAAAGCTTTTTTTCATGACGACAACGAGACGTGACGTCACGTTAACACTTTGCCGCCCAAGCACGAGTTAACTCGTGTTTCGATTCCACCCATTAAGGGCCATATTAATAACGCTATTAACGACCGCGATCGACTTGCAGGACCTACCCGCTTATTTGATTTGCGAAACATGCAATACCGGCCAGATCCGCTTAGGGGCGCCATCGCTCCACTGCAGTATCATTGAGGGCGATTGAAAAAAAAACTTTTTTACTGTCTGTGGGCATTTCATATGAGCCTCGGTTCTAAACGAACACCCTCCATCTTTGATCCCGTTACCGAACGCAGATTTCAGCCTGGAATAATGGGATTTATGATCAATCAATGGACATATCGATCTACCAGATTCCGATGACTACTGACTAAATGCTGCCAGCGATCACATGGGCTGACGGTAGGATACTATTCCCCCAAATTACAGCTGGATTGGACATTGTTTTAAAACGGAACGTGATCGATCAGTGAAAATGGCTGATTGAACGCACACTGTATTGCTAATCAATAATAGTAATCGGTGTCGCCCGCCGCCCCCATTTCATCCATAGATGCTCTGTAATAGTCCGGATGCTACGCAGTTTGTTTTATTTCATTTGTATATATACAGCAGAAATGGCGTTTGATATAACGTGACTAGCCTTTAGCCTATTATCTAGCTCCCCAGAAAAAAGACTAGTCGAAAACTGCGATAAACCTTATATTCACGGCGCTATAAAATGACAACCAACCGATGGATTTTTATTTTCTTTAAGCCATTATGAAGGCACGGTTTATGCACTCAAGTGACAATGAGAATGGACAGATAGCAATACTATAAAGTATATATATAGCTGTTAGAAAGTACATCGGTTTGTTGACAAACCTCTGTACTCTGGCCTATAAATCGGCGTGACACGCTGGTCGTCAATGTGTTAATGAAGACCATGTGACATTAACGTGACTAAATAGTTAATTAAATATCGTTGACCACAACCGAGGACACCAATTTAATTTACAAAAACCAGGACAAAATGTCTCTTCATGTATGATGATATTGTTGACTAAAACAAGACGAGACAAAATAATTATAACTTTTCGAATCATTCACATTATTATTTCAGTATTTCCGTTTCCGGCTGTGACTGCAGCGCACATGCTTTGGTTCATTCTTTCCCTCACAGCACAAGCACAGACACAGACACAGAGGTCGAAAGCCCAGTAGGTGGCATACTAGCATTATCAAAATAGCTCAGCCTGAGCCTCAGACGATGGCAGGGCAACAGCAACAGGGACTCAACAATGATCTATTATCCCGTGGGCTTGGAAGAAAATGAAGACCAGACCTCTGGGCATACTTTAGATTAGGGCTGTCTTAAATACTTCGAAGCTTTGTTCGATGGCACAAGCTTCGAACATTTAAAAAAAATCAATTTTTTTCAATATTTTTTTTTTACTTCAGTGTGTGTGTGTGTGTGTGTGTGTGTGTGCATGGGGCCATTGGGTGGGGCCGGGGGACAAATACACTGGAGGAAAGTAACCCAGCTCAGCACTGCCCAAATTATATCATCACTAGAGGCTCCCAGAAGCAGTCAAAAGAGGATCGGTAATGCAGCCTTTATCAACTATGCCCCAAAACTATGGAACAAACTACCCCAAAACATCAGGGAAGCCAACTCGCTAGACATCTTTAAAAGACAGCTTAAAACCTATCTCTTTGCTCAGGCATTTCACTGATAGATATCTGCTACCACCTAGTGGCAAGAGGAAACATCAGGGATATCCTGACACAACTTGTATTTACCTGCACTATTCTTACCCTGCCTACTCTTATACACTGCCTATCAAATTCATGTGTCGGTTATTGCACTTTTTACTTCTTACTGATGACTATTTTTAAACTGAATCATTTTAAACTATTTTTTATTATTTGCTAGATCCAAATGTGAAACACTGTGATTATTTGTATTACTGAATAGAGAGCCTATTAGGATGCTAGATCCTAATGTGAAACACTGTGATTTGCCATATCTTGCTATGCTCGCTCATGCCTGTATATTTTATGTCCGTTCTATTTTATAATTTTTTGACTATTTTTAAACTGAATCATTTTAAACTATTTTTACTATTTGTGTTACTGAAAACTGTAAGCGGAGAGCCTATTGGGATGCTAGATCCTAATGTGAAACACTGTGATTCTACCTGTCTATCTTTTTATGCTCGCTTATGCCTGTATTTTTTTACTGTTGTGAAGCACTTTGAACTGCAACCTCTGTATGAAAAGTGCTATACAAATAAAGTTATTATTATTATTATATTACTATTGCCTGTTTGAAGGATATCATCCTCAAACACATTATACACCACCTACACGCCTATTCTCAGTCCTTGCCCCACAATGGTGGAATGAACTACCCACCCCAGTTAGGACAGCCGAATCCCGTCCAATCTTTCGCCGTCGACTAAAGACGCACTTCTTCAACCATTATCTGAAATAAAATAAAATAAATCTAACCCTAACTAACCTTACTGTCATGCACTTGTCCTAATAAACTAACCTACACTGTAACACGCAACACTTTGATGAATATTGTTACTCAGCTGATAGAGTTGTATCCTTCCTGATGACCTGTCGTACAGAACTTATAAGTCGCTTTACACAACACAACAGCGATCCACCTTGAATTAAATCACACAGCCGTGTTGGCTGTGTCACAGTCACGAAAGGGGCTACTTAATTCATTAATCCAATCCACTTTATTTATATAGCACATGTAAAAACAACAAAGTTTACCAAAGTGCTGTACAAGTCCCACAACATAAGATAAAAAAAAATATATATATATATTATAAAAAAAAAAAAAAAAAAAAAAATTATTCGAAGCTTCGATTGCCAAAAAAAAATTCGAAGGTCAGCCCTACTTTAGATATATAGAACTCAAAGGAGCTACAGAATGTATTGTTGAAAAAAGTGAAACACGAGGAGGAGAAGGGGAGCCCGCGGAGAAATGTGGTCATCGAATTAAGGGTAAAAACTAGGGGTGGGACGGTACGCATCCGAACCGTGTATCGTACGGTACGACCCCCACGGTTCGGGGCGTCTGTGTATCGTACGGTTCAGATGACGCGCAACAAAAAAAAAAAATCATTTGGCGGAGCCGGCACGCAGCCGGGAGAGGTGAGCACTGGCTGCAGGCAGCAGCAGCAGCAGCACTGCAGCCAGGTGCTAGTCAGTTTGTGTAAAAATGGCAAGCACAATATAAATCAATCTTCATTACGACTTTAAAAACATAGCCATTAACATTACATAGGCCTACACACATCTTGCCACAGCGTTAGCAGTTTGTACAACACAACGCACGTTTTAACTATGGTAGCACTAGCCCCAGCTAATACAGTCAACAAAATGTTACCATAGCTACTAGCTAGCAGAGGAGGAAATGAGAGTCTGAGAGGCGGGGTGTTTAAAGACAATGATAGGCGTTTATTCAACATCCAAGAAGGCTAACATACAACTGTGTTTTACTAACTCCAACCGGGACTATTGCCGCTTTCGTGCTGCTTGTTGATGTTATGAACTCCTCCTAAGTTGAAGGTCCCACACGCAAAAATGTCAGTGGGGACCCGCCAACCCATAGATAGTTCAAACTCACCGAATTACGTAATCCACCACAGTTGCACTCAATATTTCAATAATGTTAGTCTAAATAAATGTAGACAGATAATGTACGTATTTTAAAAATAGAATGAACAGAGCAGTGTTGTTTTTAAACAGTACAGTGTGTGTGTGTTAGTTTGATGTATGCTGCCAGTTAATACTTTGACAAATGTAGCCTATATTTTTCAGTCAGTTCGGTCTTTGTGTGCCAAACATTATTTAAGGCTGTAAACACTGTAAACCTTTTTTTAATAGGTTTTTATATATATATATATAAATATAAATGAAGCAGGTTTAGATTTGAGTGTTACATTTTTTTTTAATACAAATTAACGTATATCGAACCGAACCGAAAACCGTGACCCCAAATCCGTGATACGAACCGAACCGTCCATTTTGTGAACCGTCCCACCCCCAGTAAAAACACCACTAATCTCAAACGACATCTGAAGACCTTCCACAAGGAAATCCAGGTAAATGTAAAAATGCATTAGCACCATATGAGTGAGTGCATTTGTATGGACTAGTATATCATGGAGCCATTTGTGGTGGATTAGCCAGTCTGTTGCTAGCTACTAGCTAGCTAGCCCCCTGTTTAGTTTAGTTTAGTTTAGTTTATTCGGATCCCCATTAGCCATTGCCACAGGCATAGGCTACTATTACTGGGGTCCACACAAATCAATACAATAAAATCAATACAATACAATAAAACAATACAATACACCTCAATAACACCTAAAAATATTATATAATAAAATATCTAAGTTCACCTATCACACATAAAATATCTAAGTTCACCAATCACACATACCCATCTACTCAATCATGTTTCAAGGCATATATGTTCACTTAAAGCATAACAATACATCAATACAATATACAAATATTAAAAATCTAAGTTCAACAATCACACATACCCATCTTCTCAATCACCCACTATGTTTACTTAACTGACAGTACCACTCTTTCTTATATGATTTTTAAGGTGTTTTTTAAATGTCTGTTTGTCTTCAACCCTAGTTAGTGCAGGTGGTAAGGAATTCCATGCAGTCATGGCTCTATACATCACAGTCCTTTTCATTGCATTTGTTCTTGGCATCTTTACAGTACATCTTTCCATTGACACATGCCTGGTGGAGTAACTGTGTCTGTTGATTGTGAATTGTATCTCATCATATAGACAAGCAGGTTTTTTGTTCTTATATATATTTCTAAAAAACATTATGATATTTACATTTAGTCTTTGTTCTACCATTAACCATGACAGTTTTTCATGCATGCTTACTATGTTTGACCTTTTCCTACAATTCAGAGCAAGGCCACGTGACGGCTAACAGGGCCCGGGGTTGGCTCACGAAGTATAAAGTACGCTTAAACCTAGCTAACGTACTGTGACTGTGAGCCAGACGGACACAATTAATGACCAACAGATTGATTAACAGTAGCCTAGGGTGTGACAATGCATCGAAATGCATAGATCCTAAGGTGACAATTCAACTGCATCAATTTGAAAATGTTAGAATCGATTATAATCGCAATTTTAATGTGTGCAGTAGTGCTGCTGTTATTCTCAATGTCCGTTACAGGCTTACCTACAGTTACAGCCAACACTATGCCATACGCTACTGCATCAACGTTATGATTAACAAAGGCATACGTAACGTTGTGTGGCATTACATATTACACTTTAACATTAGTTACTTTATTAATTCGTATCTTTGTGAGGTTACTGTTATAATTTACATTACATTGAAAAGATACGAAGCTATATTTTTTAAAGCTGCATTTTTTTTATACAGAAGAGGTATTATTTAGAACATGAATTCATATTTAGTAAGGCTTTAAAAAAAAGCTATTTTGTTATAGGTTGATTTTAAGTTATTTTCTTGAGATTTGTCAGATGACTAGGCATAATAAAGCATGTTGAGTAACTTTGGTTATAGAGATATTATTTTGTTATATAAATAATAATTTTCTATCCATACAGTTACAGAGGAGGCATACTTTAAATATATTAAAATTATAATGCATCTTTGAGTCAACTTTAAGTATCTTGAGGCTGTGGGCAGTGTCCTCTTTTTTGGAAATCACAATATGGTCACCCTAGAATATACAGTCCTTTTTAGTCCAGAGAGGTACTACTACGTAACCTCTGACCTATAGTGGAAGAGTTAGACTTTTCAGAAGTTGCATCTGTTCTGACTTTATTTATTCCTGTCCTAGATTGTAGATGTGAAGAAACCCAAGACACTAGACAAGCCAAAGCCTCCATCCGCAGGTGATTTCTTTGGCGCCTTGTACAAACAGAACTCCCTCGAGCAACTAAGCAGAGAGGAGGCAGTCGCCGCCTGGATCGGCCGCACAGCACTCCCTGCACGTACAGTGGAAGATGAGGATTTCATAATGATGTTGCAAACATTTGATAAAAGGTTCAGAGTGCCAAAAAAGACTAAAGTATCCAACCTGGTGGACAAAGTGTATCTGGAACAACAAGAGAAATGCAGGCACAGGTTGTCCATGGCACGCAAAATAACCTTAGGTTTAGACATATGGTCCAAAAAGGGTCTCACTGCATCCTTCATTGCAATCAGTGCTTGTTATTTCCAGAAGATAATAAGGCTGAACATATACTCCTGGGGTCTGGTTAGGGGTTAGAGTTAGAGGTGGTCTAGGTCTGGTTAGGGGTTAGAGTTAGAGGTGGTCTAGGTCTGGTTAATAGGGGCCATAACCAGACCTAGACCATCTTTAACTCTAACCCCTAACCAGACCTAGACCACTTCTAAATCTAACCCCTAACCAGACCTCTTCCATGTGGCACTTTACACCAACCTCAAAATGTGATTTATCATTTTATATGTTTTTATGCAAGCAGATTGCAATCAGATTGCTATTGTGTGTACTATACACACACTACTATCTACTGTACTGTGTGTTTGTTTACACAGTATCCTGTTAGTTAGTGTTGTTACACTGTTTCTGCGGTTACTGTTATTTAATATTTATCAAATAAACCGCTGCCAGCAGAGCAAGGCAAGAAGAGCTAATGTGTCTTATAAAGTTATTTCTCCATTCACAGATCGACAGCGCACCCTTCCAGTGTATCACTTGTGCCGCTGACTCAGATTCCCCTAGGTTAAAAAATAAATATGCAATGTAAATCAGAATATGTTCCATGTTGACTTTGACAATTTTTTTTCCATTAACTAAAAATAGAAAAAGATTTCATCCGTTTTCGTCGACTAAATCTAGACTAAAACAAAAAAGACAAAATTGAGACAAAAACTGACTAAGACTAAAATGCTCAGACATTTAGTTGACTAAATGTGATGAAAACGAAAAAGGAGCATTTGACACATGACTAAGACAAAAATTTAAATAGCTGCCTAAATTAACACTGCCAGCAAGCAGTGCATTGCAGTAGTCGAGGCGAGACATGACAGTTGATTGGACAAGGAGTTGAGTGGCTCCTTTCGTCAGGAAGGGGCGGATCCGTCTGACATTGCTCAGGAGGAATCTGCAGGCCTTGGTCGTTGCGGCGATGTGAGCAGAGAAGTTCAGCCGATCATCAAGGACAACACCAAGGTTCTTGGCGGTGGGAGACAAGGCCACGGCTACATTTTCCACTGTGATGGAAAGGTTGGTCAGGGGGGAGGATTTGGCCGGCAGGTGAAGCAATTCTGTTTTGCTTAGGTTCAGTTTGAGTGAGTGAGAGGCATGACAGTGGGAGTCAGGTCAAAGGTTTGTAAGAGAGAGACGAGTCAGGGAGATTTCACAACTGAAGATTCGTCTGGCCTTTATCCCTATTCAGTGGCTAGGTCTGGCCAGAATTGTGCAGGTCCAATTCACTTTGGATGCTGATTCAAATTAAATTGAGTAAAAATGAAATAGAAAGGAGTGATTCTTGAAAAACGCTTGCGGCTTCCGGTATGAGGCTCCTGGTCAAAAGAGCGAAAAACGGAGAAATAAGGACCCGAAAAGTGACGAAAAGAGATTTAAAATGAAGATGCAAACGAGAAGGAAGGAGGAGAAAACAAATATGAAGGAAAGAGAAATGGAGAACTCACAGGAAGAGGAGAGTTCGATGGAGCAAAACCCCCGAGGCGAGACCGAGAAGGAGCAGGCGGAGGAAGGGGGAGTCTCGGCTGAGACAGACAAGGAAATGCCAGGATGGGCCGTGCTCATGCAGGCCGGGATATTGGCGACCATGAAATTGAACTCGGACACGGTGCAGGCGAACATGAAACTGAACTCGGACACGATAAGAAATGAGGAGGACTTCAGAGGTGAAATGAATACAGAAATCAAAAGGGTGGATGAGAAGATGGCGGAACAGGACAGTAACGTGACAGAGGTACAGACTAGAACGGCGCAGATGGAGGAATGGAGCACAGAGATACACGAGGTGTTAACGTGTGCGATTCAAAAGCAAGAACAGATGGAGACAAAGATATCGGACATGGAGGGGAGGTCTCGGAGAAATAACATCAGAATATGGGGATTGAAAGAAGGAGTCGAAGGGGAATCGGTGATCCAATATGTGGAAGAGCTTATCAAGGAACAACTGAAGGAGACGGGACTGGAAAAAATGGAGATACAGAGGGCCCACAGGGCGTTGGCTCCGAGACCGAAACCGGACAGACCTCCGAGGGCGGTGATTATTAACTTTCTGAGGTTTGAGATTAAGGAGTTGATACTCAGAACCGCGTGGACCAAAAAGATAGAAATCGAGGGGAAAAGACTGTCGTTTGATCAAGATTACTCGACAGCGGTGGCAATAACACGCAGGTCCTACGTGGGACTGAAGAGAATTCTGAAAGAAAACGGAATGAAATTCCAGTCACCCATGACCTCGCTAAGGATTCACTGGAAGGAAGGGACGGTGACATACGCGACGGCGCGGGAGGCGGCGGAGGAGACGGGGGATGCAGATGACGGAGGACGGAGAGGGAAGGAGACAGGAGGGCCAGACGCGGAGCCTGCAGCAGAGATTGGAGGGGGCACGCAGATGGACCAGAGTGGGAGATCGAGGCCCGGGAGAGGAGGGAGGAGAGAGGAGAAGGCCGAGGTGAGACGTGACAGACCGAAAGCGGAGACGGACGAGGAGGCCAGAGACGGAGAAGGAGGGGAGAGGAGGCGGGAGGAAACGAACGGATGAGTACACGCACAAGAGATTGAAAAACTATCCAAATAGAGACAAAATATAGAAACTGAAATAACATATACATAAACACACATTCCCAGGTAGAGGCAGGATATAGGAACGAACATAACGTATACATGGACACATAATACACAGGCCGACGGAGGGAATAAATGGAAATATAATTAGGTATGATAGACGGAACACAGAACATAATGAAACAAGTACATAGACACACGCTGAGAGTAACACAGTTGGAAGGGATTAAGGGGATAAATGGACATCACATAGAAAATAGAGAGGAGGAAAATAAAATGAAAAGGGGTACACAGAAGACACCACACACGGGTTTGGGAGGAAAGAGGGACATTGGAACATACAAGCCGCATTGAGGGGGACCTAGGAAATGGGGGTCTCTCAGAATGAAGGACAGAGCGCTAATGACCAGGAGCACGACAGCAGTAAAAACAGTAAGAATGCTGGACAAATATGACGAGCGGTTGGGGGCAAAGGTTTCAAACCCCCAAGCCGTCAGGAGGAGGCCTCTCACTAGGAGAGCAATTACTCCTCACCCACCAGCAGGGGACAGGGGGGGACACAGGGACCCCCCGAACGCCTTGGGAGCACTTTATGTAAAGTTTATGTTTTTTATTTATGTTAATCATTATATGTATTCGGTGAAGAGAGCGGAGGCTACAACCGGAGGGGGGAATGAATGTGACATGGGGGGGACTGACAGACGAAAGAAGAAGAAAGATGACAATGGTTAAAGGTATAAAAATGATGTCGTTAAACGTTAATGGAATGAATAATGCGATAAAGAGGGGCAAAGTGATGTTGAAATGTAAAAAAAGTGAGATGGAAGTGATTTTTCTGCAGGAGACACATTTGGTAGCACAGGAGCATGAGAAACTGAAGAGATTTGGATATGAAAATGCATACTATAGTTCCTTTAAACGGAACCTGAGGAGAGGAGTAATCACGTTAATCAAAAACAGTCAAATTTGAATTGATCAAGGAAGTAAGAGACAAGGAGGGAAGGTTTGTTCTGGTGAAGGGGAAAATGGAGGGCCAAATGGTTACGTTAGTGAATGTTTATGAACCACCAGAGAGTGAGAGGGATTTATATGAGACCATTTTTGATATGATAGTGATGGAACTAGAAGGGATATTGATATGCGCGGGAGATTTTAATGTAGTACTGAATCACGACCTAGACACCACGAGTACTAGAAAAGGACGGGCACCAATCAGTAGATATATGAATATTCAGATGACGGAAATGGGAATTACAGATGTTTGGAGGGGGATGCACGCCATGGACAGGGAATACACACATTACTCACACCCGCACGTGACATATGAGAGAATAGACTACTTTTTGATGACGACGGGGGACAGTTACAGGGTACGGGAGAGCAGAATAAGAGTAGCGGACATATCGGATCACAGTGCCATATATCGGACAGTAGATCTAGAAGGGAGACGGAGGAACACGATCTGGAGACTAAATGTAGGAATATTAAATAACAAGGGGGTGGTGAGTCAGATCAAGGAGGAGATAGCCAGATATAAGGAAGAAAATGACAACGGGGCGGTAGATCCGAACATTCTATGGGACACACTGAAGGTGGTGATAAGGGGGAAATTGATGAAGAAGACAGCAATGCTGAAGAAGGCCAGAACGGAGACATATCACAATCTGATAGGGAAGCTGAAGAAGCTAGAGGGGAGACACCAGATATCAAAAGAACAGGAAACGCTCTGAGAAATCAAAGAAGTAAAGGCCAGGATAAATAGGGAATTATTGACGGAAATAGAAAAAAAAGCGAGGTTCATGAAACAAACGTACTATGAAGGTGGACCAAAAGCGACCAGACTGTTGGCTAGGAGAATTAGGACGCAACAGAAGTTGAACACGATACACACAATAAGGGATACAAAGACTAATGAAATATTGAGAGACCCAGCTGAAATAGAGAGGACATTTAGAGAATACTATGAGAAACTATATACACAGCCAAAAGCAGCGGGAGAAGAGGAAATAGAAGCATATCTGGAGAAGCTAGAGTTACCATCGATAGGGAAAGAACAGAATGAAGAATTAAATAAAATAATTACGGAACGAGAACTGGAAGAGGCAATTAGTAGAGCTAAAAACATTTTTAAACATTAAAATGAACATACTATCAAGGTTACTGTACCTATTCCAGTCACTACCGATACAAATACCACAGAATCAATTCAGGGAGTGGGACAGACTGATATCGAGGTTCATATGGGCGGGGAGAAGACCACGGGTCAGATATAAAACACTACAACTACCAAAGGAAGAGGGAGGGATGGCAGTACCCAGCCTACAAGATTATTACTATGCAGCACAACTGAGAGCAGTGACGTGCTGGTGCAACGACAGATATGAGGCAAGATGGAAAGACATTGAAAAAGAAGGGGAGGCTCTGGTGGGAGATAGGGAACTATTTAAAGAAAAAGAGGGACTATTAGATCCAATCACCAAATGCACCTTGACCATATGGAACAGAGTAGTAAAAACACACAAATTGGAGAAGCAGTCAGGGGTCCTGAGATGGGTAGCACATGACAAGAGATTCAAACCAGGGAGGTTAGACCATGGATTCAGAAGGTGGGAGAGGGGGGGGGGGGGGGGGCAACAGCGATATGCAAAATGATAGAGAAGGGGGAAATGCAGACACTACAAAAATTAAAGGAGAAATTTGGACTAGAAAACAGGGACCACTTCAGATATCTACAGGTTAGAGACTACTACAACAAAGAAATAAGGGGGGCCAAAGACGAAAAACAGAATGGAATAATAAAGATGATAGTATGGGCATACGAAGGGGGGCAAGGAAGAGTAATATCAGCAATATACCGGGCTATAATGAACAGCAAGGGACACACGACCGATTACATAAGGGAGAAATGGGAGAGAGAGCTAGAGATAGAAATAACATGGAAGGAATGGGGGAACATATGCGAGGTGCAACATTCAACAACAGGATCGAGGATATGGAAAGAGTTTGGATGGAAAAACATAATCAGATTCTTTATAACCCCAGAACTGAAGGGAAAATATGCACCAACACAAAGAGCTTGCTGGAGGATGTGTGGGAAGGAGGGGGCAAATCACACGCACATATTCTGGGGATGTCAGAAGCTGAAGGGGTATTGGGAGGAGATAGGGGAGGCAATGATCAGAATATTAGGATACGGATTACCACAAACAGGACTGGTGCTTTACTTAGGAGACCTGACACACGAGGGAATACAAGGGGGGGACAAATATTTAATAAAGATAATGTTGATAGCGGCCAGAAAAGCAATAACGAGACTGTGGTACAAGGAAGACCCACCGACAATAGCACAATGGGTAGGAATAGTGGAAGATATACAGGATATGGAGAGGATAACACACATGCTGAGGTTACAGGAAGAGAAATTTGGGGAAAGATGGGGAAAGTGGGAGGACTATAAGGGGAACGAAAACGACATCACAGAGGAAGAAACAAATGCAACACAAGAGGGAGAAGGGTAAAGGAGGAAAGAGGTTCAAGGAGGGTCTCTGAACCCATGTCGCACATTTTTGCTTTAGTTAGTATTTTCTATCTCTATCATTTGGGTAGGACAATTGTTTTATGTTTTTACAATTTATTATTTATGTCTGTGGAACTTTTGCTTAAGTCGGTATTTTTTATTTCTGTTTTTGGATATTAAAATATTTTCTTTATTGTTTATATATGTTTAACGGTGTTGTACATTATGTCTATGTATTATGTACCTGGAAGACCGACTGAGATGATAATAATATTCAAAGATGATGTTGTTTGTATGCTTGTAATCCAAAAATGCAAATAAAAATTGAGTTTTAAAAAAAAAAGAAAAGAGTGATTCTTGAAAGGTACAGTAAAGAAGAGGGAGGTTGTAACTCTCATTAATGGAGATGTTGAAATTATTGACTGGTCTTGTTTTCATTTGTTCGTTTTTGTTCTGATCTAGTCATACATTTTGCTTTCTAAAGATACTGAATGGGCAGTAGCCTATTGATTGTAAAATAATTTATTATTCATCAACAGTAATGAATGTATAATGGGTATATGTAGTTGTTATTGCTATGTAATTGTCAGAGAATGTGCTGCGAGTAAGTGCTTTTCACCCTTTTTTCAGAACTACAACAGCTTTCAATATCTGTTATTGTTTTAACTTTAACTAACTTCAAAACTGTATATTTTGAGTGTGAATAAAACTTTTACACAAGAAAAACTAAAATTGGAATTTTACAGGTTTTTAGTGAAGTAGACACTGCAATTGAACATCAATTTAACTTTGCACCTGTACATTTTGAACTTGGAACTATTATGCAACTGCAATACAGTTTGTAAACCCTGGCCTTTTAGATTTATTCTTCTTAGGTGATTTAGCAGGTTTGCAGATGATTTCGTTGGAAGACAATTGAACACTGTTTGAAGGTGTACTAGCCATGGCATTCATAATTCATCCAGCCTCCCTCCGGACTGCAGCTGCACCCTGTTCTGACATTGCAACGCCTCAATACCGCCGTCTGAAGGATGGTCGGGCGAGTTACACTCACGGCAAACCGGAAGTGGCGATCGGTGCATCGAGGAAATTCCTCCGCCAGAGATATATTGTGGCGTGGATCAATATACACACTCGAATGCATTTAGATCGCTTTCGAAATGCAATAATCGATATGATTTCGCCGTTTATTGCGTCATACAAACCAGAAATGGATCTAGCAGATCGACGTCAAATAATTGGGATATTTTTTCTCCAGTCTCATCGGCGAACGGTAAGAGGCAACTAACGTTACTTTCAGCTTGATTGTCCATTTTTTTGTTTGCAATCAGTCTGATCAATATATCAACCCATACTAAATAAAGCCGTTACTGACGATCAAGGAATTATAAACGACCCCCCCCCCCCTTTCCTTCACGCATGATGAAGCATAATGTATACCGATCATATACATTTGAATTTTTTTAATATAGCGTGTATAGGAAAGAAACGCCAATCGATAATCTATCATATGCTTCAGGGCCTATAACTAGCGTTTTTGGAATTACAGCAGAAAAGCTTAAAACATACTTATATTCTTGACGGTATTAACACAACAATGTATGAATGAAAAAATATAACGTTCCCACATCCGGAACGATAGATACCCGATGTTGAATGGGCCATAGTAATGCAGATATAGCTATAATATTTAAAAAGTTATAGCCCTGCAAAGAAGGTAAACATCTCCATAGGCTTACAGCGTGGCAGAGAGGGCATAATGATGGGCACAATGCATGGCGCCCAATGTGTTAAGGGTTTATTGTAATAAGGGGTAGGACCCGATAAGCATCTTGCTTCTTCCTATTCAAATTTGGTGCCATTTGGCCAGATGGTGGCGCTATACTGGGGGTTTCTTCTGGCTTGCAAGGCTACTCAAATATTGCATTTTGAAAAGATTTTAGTTAATATAATATGTGGTTGTTATCATTGACTTAGATCAGAATTGTGCTCAACAATATCACCCCGATATGATGAATAATAATACTAAACTAGACAATTCCGCGCGGGGGAAATTGTGAAAGTGTGGGTGACGCCTGTGCACCGCCGGCCAACGGGGGAGAGGGTCTCTCGCGAGTCTATGACAAACGGTTCAAAGGATAAAAAAAGGGGGCGCGGCCTAAGGATCGGGGGAGTGGTCAACATAGACCAATCAAAGAGGATATCCCTACTGAGTGCAATGACACAACCCGCAAGTCGCATAGCATTATTACACTATTACACACTATTACACTCTATTACACTCTATTACACACTATTACACACTATTACACTATTACACACTATTACACTATTACACTATTACACTATTACACTATTACACACTAGCACACTAGCACACTTGCACACTTGCACACTTGCACACCTGCACACTTGCACACTTGCACACTTGCACACCTGCACACCTGCACACCTGCACACCTGCACACTTGCACTATTACACACTATTACACTATTACACAATATTACACTATTACACACTATTACACACTATTACACTATTACACAATTACACTATTACACACTTACACTATTACACACTATTACACTATTACACCGAGTACAATGGCACAATCCGCAAGTCTCTACGACAAACGGTTCAAGAGATACACTGTGTGGCCTAAGGGGGCATGGTCTAAGGATCGGGGGAGTGGTCAACATCGACCAATGAAAGGTGGTCAACAGGGGGAGTGGTCAACATCCACCAATGAAAGGTGGTCAACATCGACCAATGGCACAATCCGCAAGTCTCCACGACAAACGGTTCAAGAGATACACTGAGGGGGTGTGGCCTAAGGGGGCGTGGTCTAATGATCGGGGGAGTGGTCAACATCGACCAATGAAAGGTGGTCAACATGGACCAATGAAAAATGAAAGAGGATATCCCTACTGAGTACAATGGCACCCGCAAGACAGAGGGCGCTGTCCAGCAATTCAGTACTGCAACACAGTGATGGGCAATGATGGGTTAAAGTGGATGAGGTCATTGGCAGCTCAGCCACGAGCCACACAGCTGAACCAATCATGAGTGAGCCATGAGCCACACAGGTGAAGCAATCACTATGACTTGCATATTTTCTATCCAATGCATTTCTATGGAGGCAGATGCATGACTGCATTGTCACATTGATTAAAAGAAAACTATAAGAGATGAAGCGTTGTGACTCGCACAGAAGCACTACAACGAGTAGGCGAAGGGTTGTGCGCGACATTGTGGCATTTGTGCGATATTGTGGCACTCCTTCGGCGATCGGAACAGAAGGCTAAAAAATAGTGTGAAAAAATAGATTTCTAGAGTGCGATTGCATGGCGGTCAATGGGGGGGGAGAACCTTCAAACAAATGGTCGGCAGTTGAGATAGAAATGTCCAATTCCATTTATTTTTCTTTTGTGAGCGGGCTGACAGCCGTGTCATCGTTTTGATGTGTTTGTTTTATTTCTACGTCCAAAATTGAGATCACACTCGCAATTCACCCAAGGTAGGGGGAAAAAGATTATTTCAGCTGCTACACTCTAAATTGCAATGCATTCCCAATGGGACAGACATTTTACCGTTTAAAGTCGATTCGTAGCCAGACGGTGCGGTGAAACTTTACGAGTTCGAATAGCATATCGAGTTGGAGCAAGCCGGTCGTTTTGATACCTTTCACGTGTATGGGGCGCAAACGGTCTGGGAGGAGTTTGTTGTCAAAATCGGTGGAATAAAGAATAAATAAATAAAAAGAGTATAGATATCTATAGTGTGGGTTGCAACCTGGCTTCGCCAGGTCACCCACACTAATTATGGCCCAGCACTAGTTGGTTCATTGAATGACATGCCGTCTTACCAAGGTACTCTGATGTGACCTCACCTGTTCCTCTGTTTATCTCAGCTTCAGCCAGGAGCCTCCCCTCACTGATCCTTACAGTTTCCTATGAAGGAGATACAAGAAAATGTTGTCTTCTCCACAGGGAAGTATACACTTGAATAAACACATCAGTTAAAAATTACTTTTTGATTGTATTCCCTCATGTCAATAGAGTTTGTACTGAAGTTGGCTTCTCTGCCCCTACCTCATGGAATACCCTGCAGGAAACTTTGAAACTAGGCATGCTAGTGTCTATGGGTCAGTTTCTAAACTTGATGACCAATGTAGTTGTTTCTAAATTGTTAACTCTGGTTTTAGTTTTTCAAATGTGCTCTTAACACAAATAGATAAATACAGTCCGTATTAAGTGATGTTTTTTTTTTAAATGTAGCCAAGAGTAAATACGCTAACCCTATCAAAACAGCAGCCAACGTGTATATTTTCAGCACTGTTTGTTTAGCAATGATTGTAAGTGTTATTAGCTAAATATGAGCATTGCACAGGAAAATTGACGATTTAGACGGTAGAACAGGAAGCACTCAATATATCGTTGTAGTCCAGAGAAAGATGAGACCCAGGGCACTACTACACTACCCAGCTCACACCAGCTGACGACATTCTTTTTCTTACAAGTATTGACTGAAATATCATGTTTATATCCCATAGGTCGAACAAACCTCAACATTATTGGCATAAAATACAACGTATATTGTTTCTTTACCTTTCTGTGAACGTCTAGGAAGAAACCACGTCTCAATCCGATAGAATCTGGACATTAGATTTCATTCACGGTATTTGCTGCCCTTTACCGGGCGCCTGGTGGTACTAAATCCAGATTTAATTTAGATTTTAATTTAGATTTGACCCGATCCATAGATGACTTGACCATAATAAGGTCATTTATAGGTCTGATATTCTACAGTATATTCATATTGCATGTGTCCAGATGGCAACATTCAGAACTGTATCTACAAATAACCCTGTAAATCATCTGCCCTTTGTTCATTTGCACACTTGATCTTTTAGCTTTTGGTTAATGTTAGCATGGTGTTATTCACTGTCAAAGATGAATTTTTTTTTTATATATTAGGGATGTCCGATATTATCGGCCTACCGATATTGGCATTAAAATGTGATATCGGAAAATATTGGTATCTGTTAAAAAAATATATATATATATATTTATTTATTTTTTACATTTCTATAACCTTTATTTACCCAGGCAAGCAAGTAAGAAAACAAATTCTGATTTTATTTATTGTCAAAAGTATGCATAATGTTGTGTTAATTCCACAACAAGAAATATGTAATGTTAATTACCTGAAATTATTCCGTTTTTTGGGGGGGGGGGGGGGGGGGGGGGACCCTGCATATATCAGTATCGGTTGATATCGGTATCGGAAATTAAGAGTTGGACAATATCGGTATATCGGTATCGGTAAAAAAGCCAATATCGAGCATCCCTAGTATATATATATATATATTCTCCTTTGGTTCATTACACTTTACTCAAGCATAGTAACAGACACAATATTTCTGACACTGGGAACTGGTCAATAGATGTCCCTAGATACCAAGAACATACAAATGGACCTTGTAGAAGTGGAGCAATCTTCCATTTACTTGGGTATGTACTTTTAGGTAAATTTTCTGAAAATATGGCTAGGGGTTAAGAGGTTAATGCTTGAATTGTCTGTTTCTGTATTTATTACGCACTGGCATTTGTGAATCTAACAACTCGACCACACTGTTAATTAGTTTAAATACTCAGTGTATAGGGAGGTGTAGTGGTTACGTCATTGTTGTTTTCCGGCCGGTACCCCTCGCTTGAAATTGCAATGTATTTCCAATGGACACAGTTCTAAATCGTCTAGAAATAAACAAATAAATAAATATAAATAATATTTATTATATTATATATTATTATAATAATAATAAATAAATAATAAACAAATAAAGCATGAACATTGGCATGGTGTACCTTTCTGTGTGTATTCATCCACAATCTATAGCTCAACATGAAACAATTCGCAATTAATTACGTATCATTTTATTTCAAACAAAAATGCTTAAGCAATAATGTTAGTGATAGAAGGGAACTCAGTTTGTGCAAAAATGGAAAGCTTGCCAATGTTCAAGAGGCAGAATTATTACAATAGCCGATAATACATTTTCCCAATGATAAATCCATATACGGGTGGACCGCCTGGGAAACTAAAGTGACGTAAGAGGGCTGTCGCGGTATGACATGGTGGTACCGCACTTCTATTATTTATTTTTTTTAAGTTTTCATTTTTCATTTTTTTTTTACACATTCCCGCCCAGGCACGGATATATCCGGCTTTTGATTCCACCCGTTGTGGACAGAGGCACGGACATATCCGTGGGAAGTTGTTATTGCTTTTATTCCATTTTAACACTATGGGGACCGGCCACGAGTTAACTCGGGTTTCGGTGCCATGCGTTGAGGACCAGAGTTAACGCGTGGCAAGTTGTTATTGTTTTATTCCATATTAATAACCGAATCAACATCCCCCATCGACTCTGCAGATCTACCCGCCTCTGTGAAATCGGCGACATGCAATACCGGCCAGATCCTCTTAGGGGCGCCATCACTCCACTGCAGTATCAGTGGGCGAGTGGATTTATATTTTTTTACCGTCTATGGGCGTTTCATTTTAGCCTGATCCCAAACGAACAGCCTGCACCTTTGATCACGGTTCGAAGCGCAGATTTCAGCCTGGAATAATGGGATTCATGATCAGCCAATGGACATATCGATCTACCAGATGCCGATGAATAATGGGGAAATGCTGCCGGCGATCACATGGGCTGACGGTAGGACCCTATTCACCCAAATTATAGCCGGATTGGAGCTTGTTGTAAAACGCAAGCAATCGATCTGTGAATGTGGCTACTTGCACGGACACTCTATTGGTAATCAATAATACTAATCGGCGTCCCCCGCCGCCCCCATTTCATCCATAGATGCTCTGGAATAGTCCGGATGATAAGCAGTTTGTTTTATTTCATTCGTATATATACAACAGAAATGCCGTTCAATATAACGTTATTAGCCTTTACTAGCTTTCCAGAAAAAATATGAGACGAAAACTGCGATAAAGCTTATATTCACGATGCTATAAAATGACAACCAACCAATGGATTTTTATTTTCTTTAAGCCATTATGAAGCGACGGTTTATGGACTCAATTGACAATGAGAATGGACAGATAGCAATACTATAAAGTATAGATTTAGCTGTACAAAAAGCCCCACGTTTGTTTACATTCCCTGGTCCTCTTGCCATTAATTAAACTCAGCCCAATGGCCCCGAATGTGTTAATATACCTGTATATATATTTTTCTTTTATTATTAAGACATGAGAGTTTACCCGCAATCGTGATTAGACAAAGATTCTAAGGTCGTAGGAGTCCCGAAACTATTTTAAACATGTTTGATAATCTATCCATTTGTCCCTCAACGTTCTGAAATGTGATCAAAGTAGTAGGGTGTTGCCTGCTCCTTTAAGAGTGATGCGTTGTGGGATATATACTGTGTAGGTCTACGCAAGCAGTCACACATCCCTTCTCCAACTTAAAACTAACGTTATTTGAGCGAACATTTAACGTTATTATAACACTATTTTAACGTTAGTGAATTTGAATGCACATACATAGCTACCGGTAGTTAAATATCACAACTTGTATCATCAATCATTGGGGGAAACTAGCCAATAGCTAACGGTATAGATAGCTAGCCAATAGCTAACGTTATAGATAGCTAGCCTAATAGCTAACATTATAGATAGCGAACGCTAACGTTTGCAAACAAAGCTAATGTTATCCAGTTGACATTACAGACCATAATAGCCATGATAACGTTAACGAAGTGAGAGTAGGGGTTAGTCAGAGTGTAGCGGGGTCGGTAGAGAGAGGCAGCACTTCATTTGCGTGTAACGTTAGTCAATAACATTGAGCAAGTTACATGACCGGCACTTCGGCCCGGGAGGGAGAATGCTGCCCTGTACTCTACTACGGTTCAGATTAATACAGGAACAGGTAAACATTGGGGGCTCGGGTCCGGGATATGAAAATAAATCCTGATTTCATCTGTGAGTTGTAAACTATATGGAAATGTGAAGTTAGCTCATGCTACTGGAAAACGGACGTCTCGTCATTAAATTAACAGAGTTAAAAATGATCACGGCCCTTTTATTTTACCGCGGTTGCCGCGGTTGTCTGTTCGCCTTGACACACCGCGGGATTGCTGTGATGCGGTTACCGCGACAGCCCGACTACACCTCCCTATTTGTAGAGTATAAAAAAGATTGTGAATAAAGTAGGGATGCACGATATTGCTTTTTTGACACCGATACCGATAACTTTATGCTCCTCAAGCCGATAACCGATATTTATTTATTTTCAACATGAAACAAAACATATCACAATACAATAATAATACATAAAAAGACTTCCCAGGACAATAACTTAACACCAACTTAAATGTGACCTAACCAGACAACAGAAACAAAAGCCAAGACAACAGTTTTGACTGATAAAGTGACCATATTTATTTTTCCAAATGAAAATTCACAATCCGTCAACAGCTTGTGGTGCATCCAACCTAAGACGCTCGAAGCTTTTTTTCTTTTTTCAAAGCGGAGCCTTGAAAAAGAGGCTTTGAGTGGACACATCACCACCACAACAACGGGTCACCTGCGGCATCACCACCGCCACGGTGTTGGGGGCCCGCGACGACGGCGCGAGCACGCTTGTACCTATTGACGAGTCGTTTGCTAAATTAAAGCAGTTTGAAAGCCGCTAGCTTTTAAGCAGTCCTTGGTGGTGCAAATTAACCTGGCTACTACGGAGCAATAAGTGACTGCGTATTCAACCAAGGGTTGCATCACAGCCACGAAAGGGGCTAGCTTTGCTTAGCTCCTCGCGTCGTCGTGGGCTTCTAAGTTAACACAATAACACACCGTCGTGGCGGTGGTGATGCCGCAGATGACCCGTCGGGCTGGATGTATTGCAAGTTGTTGCCCTTTTCCCTCCTTGTGGAACTTCTGCATTGCATTTATTACAAATAGCAAGCAAACTTTTTCCTCTGAAAATCCGAGTACCGACGCGGCCATCTTTGTTAAAACGTCCGCGCTGCTTCCAGAAACTTGCATGGTTACGTCACAGCCAAGAAAGGGAACGCTGGATTTGTGTAAAACGCCCTGTTCCTAAACCACACGCTGTCAGTCGTACCACAGTACTGACACAACGGGAGGAGCCTACAGCCAAAACAAACGCACTTCATTCCAATTCACCCACACCGCATTTTTTTTTACCAAAAAATATATTATATTATCGGAGCTATTAATAACGTTATCTGGTTTATCGGGATGACGTCATAATTGCTGATATCGGCCCGATAATTATCGGCCCGATAATTATCGTGCATCCCTAGAATAAAGATGAATAATGTCTATTGGGCTGATATATATACAGTATATATATAAAATAGTGCAAGTGATTTCTGTGATCCACCAACCACTGGTCAAGGGACAAAAAGATGATCTGCCCATCTGAGGTACATAGGCTACAAATAAATGAACCAGGCCTACCTGAGGAGTGCTGCTGGCTTGTCTGGTAGCCACAGGCAGACAGATCAGGTTGGGAATGACATGACCTCCATCCATCAACACTACATGGGACTTGGGGAGAACTTGACTTGTAGCCAACATGGAACCTGGGGCTTTGAGGATAGTTTGACTCGTGGCAGATCTGAGTAAAAACATCGGCAGGGCTGCTTGGTTGGCTTGGCTTGTGTTCGCCAGCGGTACTTGGTTATTGGGTACGACTTGACCTGTAGACATCAGTAGAGCTTGGGCGTTGGTGGCAGCTTGACTTGTAGATACTGAAGGAGTGGTTTTTCTTGAGATGACAAGACTTCTATGCACAGGCACTGGTGCCAGGGTGGGGATAGGCTGATTTGTAACCACCAGTGGGATTATGGGGTTGGCGTTTGGTTGTCTGGTAGCTAGTGGGATTAGGGTGTTGGGGTGTCCTGTAGCTAGTGGGATTAGGGTGTTGGTGTTGGGGTGTCCTGTGGTTAGTGGGATTAGGGTGTTGGTGTGTCCTGTTGCTAGTGGGATTAGGGTGTTGGTGTTGGGGTGTCCTGTTGCTAGTGGGATTAGGGTGTTGGTGTTGGGGTGTCCTGTTGCTAGTGGGATTAGGGTGTTGGTGTGTCCTGTAGCAGGGTCTGACATGGTCTGGTTGGTGTAGAGTGAGATGGCAGAAGTTCCTGTATCATTTAAAAACATCACAAAATGGAGAAAGGAAATGCATTATGCCCAACTATTCTCAATTGAAATTTCAGATGGACTTTGTTCAAATATTTCTTAAAAGAGAATGTGTTAAACACTTTAACTTTTCTACACGTAAAATACTTTTCCCCAATGACAGTTTACATTGTGTTGGATGATAATCCAGATGGATTCTTTGTGATTAAATTAGGCAGGCGGACGGGTAGGATTAGCAGAACAGGTGCTGAGTGGAGAAGAAGGAGTGCAGAGAGAAGAGTTTGTTTAATTGGTGGTATGACTACTGCTATTAGCATCATGTTTAACTGGTGGTATGGTATGACTACTGCTATTAGCATCATGTTTAACTGGTGGTATGGTATGACTACTGCTATTAGCATCATGTTTAACTGGTGGTATGGTATGACTACTGCTATTAGCATAATGTTTAACTGGTGGTATGGAATGACTACTGCTATTAGCATACTGTTTAACTGGTGGTATGGTATGACTACTGCTATTAGCACCATGTTTAACTGGTGGTATGGTATGACTACTGCTATTAGCATCATGTTTAACTGGTGGTATGGAATGACTACTGCTATTAGCATCATCTGGTGGTATGGTATGACTACTGCTATTAGCATAATGTTTAACTGGTGGTCAGGCCACGTGAGCGGATCGGCGCGGGCGAGAAATCCGCTCTTCGCTCTTTAAAGCTTGGTCCGCTCCGCTAATCGCTCATGTTGACCCCGCCCCCAAGTCGTTCTCCGCTCGCTCACCGCTCACCTTGAATCGAGCGCTCCCCGCTCCCCGCACCACATCGCTCGGCAGATTTTTTTTATTTTTTTTGGAGCATGGTGTAAATTAGCTCAAACTACAACAGTCTACACCCCCTGGGCCCCTTAACAATTGTTTGTATTGAGCCGCATTGTAATTGTACCCATTCTGCAATGTTAAATAACGTTGTTTATCCATTCACTAGCTCTATTAACTCTTTCAGTGCCACGCCTGGTTTTCCGTTTTACTGCTTGAATGCCACCATCGGCGCCAATGTTAACGTTAATATCGCCTAATCTATGTTTTAAATTATGGCTATGTGTCTAATCTGCCCATCGCATTATCAAAGACTATTTTCCAGTCAGTGCTGTGAAGGCAGATTGTTTTTTTATCGCGTCGTTTCCGTTTCAGAGCAGTTAGAAAAGCCCCCGTTTTGATATAAAAAACAGCTCATTCTGGAGCATTCTATGAAAATAGTCTTTTAGTGGAATATTCCACAACGTTGATATTAGTCTGCCTTTTTATGAATCGTTTTCAAATAAACGCTAGATGATCAATATTATACGTGCACGCAAGCACATTACGGCCGCGCACTGATAATCGCTCCGTTGATTTCCTCACAGACTTTTACAGTGAAACCGAAAGAAGACATTTCACAAAACAGCTTATAACTTCATCAAACTTACTCCGATTATCCTACCACTGATAACATAGAGTCCTTACCTGACATCAGATGGTATCCAACTGGTATATTCCAATTCCTGATCACCATTCGAAAAAATCGATACGTGTATGGATCCAACGCGACACTGTAGATCTCCATGATCCGCGGGGATCTGAGGCTCCAGAATGAACTGTGGTAACCCCGACTGGATCAGTGAACTGGAAAATGTGGAGTACCGGATTTTTTTCCCCATTCATTCATTCATTGAGTCCATTCCAAAATCACTTATGTCATCTGGGAGACGACAGGGGGCGCTTTTTTCCACAGTGATCACCGGCGCAGCTCGGCTATACTCGGGTAGGCTCGGGTGATGCAATAATTTTTCAGATCGCAAAAATAAAAAATAATAATAATAATTCCGAGAAATCTCGTGAGTGGCACGCAACCACCTATAAAAAAACCAGAGAAATCTCGTGAGTGGCACTGAAAGAGTTAAGCGATGATAGCTAGCCTAGCCACAATGCTATGGTCGCTGCCATTAACGTTAGCATGTAAGCTAACGACAACAACAATGGCGTCAAAACTTTTTCTAACAGGATGTGAGTGACAAAGCCTGAACAGGATATCACAGGTTCACCCTTCTCATTGGTTGAAAATGGCCTTCATGTTTGTACATCGCCATCTGTTGCTTTGGCATTGTACTACATGTATATTACATCAGTGTTAAACCACTGTGAGCGGCCCGGAGCGGATTGGAGCGGAGGAGAACTCTCGCTCCGGACGTCGCGCCGACCCATTTTAAAACCCACTCCTCGCTCACGTCAAAACCGCCCGCGCCGCTCACGCTCCGATCCTCTCACATGCACTGCTGGTGGTATGGAATGACTACTGCTATTAGCATACTGTTTAACTGGTGGTATGGAATGACTACTGCTATTAGCATACTGTTTAACTGGTGGTATGGAATGACTACTGCTATTAGCATACTGTTTAACTGGTGGTATGGAATGACTACTGCTATTAGCATCATGTTTAACTGGTGGTATGGTACGACTACTGCTATTAGCATAATGTTTAACTGGTGGTATGACTACCGTTATTAGTATAATGTTTAACTGGTGGTATGGTATGGCTACTGCTACTAGCATGATTAACTGGTGGTATGGTATGACTACTGCTATTGCATCATGTTAACTGGTGGTGTGGTATGGCTACTGCTACTGCTACTAGCATAATGTTTAACTGGTGGTATGCCTACTGCTATTAGCATGTTTAACTGGTGGTATGCCTACTGTTATTAGCATGTTTAACTGGTGGTATGGCTACTGCTATTACTGTAGCATAATGTTTAACTGGTGGTATGGCTACTGCTATTACTGTAGCATAATGTTTAACTGGTGGTATGGCTACTTCAATTAGCATCATGTTTAACGCGCAATTGTCATTTCATAACAGACACAGCAGCGCGGACCTTAAATTTTAGAAGCTATGACATCTAGCTATTCAGCCCTGCGTTCGTCAGCTCTGTGATTATTTACGTTTCACGTCAAAATATTAATTTAAATTATAATTAATTAAAGAATTGTATAAAGGATTTTCCATGTTCTGTCATCTAATAATATATTCCATTACCTTTCCTATCAGTATCAAAGTAAAAATGTTGCCATCATGACAACATAAAAGCAGCTGGACAACCGATATCCTTTGCGTCTAGTAGGCATGGGCTAATGTGTGATTTTGGTGGTATGTGCTATTGCACAGATGTGTTCCTTAGTATGCAGACGCACAGTATAATATGCATGTAATAAATAGTTTGTTAATAAACTCTGTTACTTGAAAATGTTTCACTGTGCTCCTAAATTTCTTTGTGTGCTCCTAAATATCTCATTTAGGAGCACATGTGCTCCTTGGGAAAAAAGTTAGCATAGAGCCCTGGTATGACTACTGCTACTAGCATAATGTTTAACTGGTGGTATGGTATGACTACTAGGGATGGGTACCGAATTCGGTACTTTTGAGGTACCGAACCGAAACACGTCGGTACTACCGAGTATCGAATCAAGTGAGAAACCAAAAAAAAATTAAAAAAAAATATTTTTTATAAATTTTTTTTTTTTACTTTTTTCTTTTCATGTCAACGTTCACACGCACAATATATGCTTACATAGGATTTTACTTGATTCAACGACAAAGCAGTCGGAGCAATGACAAGCCGAAAACTGTCGAAATTGTAGTTATTTGAAGTTTGGTAGGTAAATTAAATTTCTTGAGACTAAAGTACCGAAAAAAGGTACCGTTGGGTACCGGTATCGATTCACAGGTACCGGTACCGGTATCGGTTCAAATGTGAAAGGTACCCATCCCTAATGACTACTGGTCAAGTCAAAGGTATAGAGTCTTGGTATGAGTGTTGGTAGTGAGTCTTGGTACCGAGTCTTGGTATTGAGTGCGTTTTGTGTGGCTACAGCATACCTGGTTGTTGCATTATAAACAATGTGGGTGTCGTCACTGACGCAGCACTGACATTATGAAGCGCTGTCGTCTTCAGCTGTTGCTCCAACTGTCCCAGCTTGTCTTTCAGAGCCTGGTTCTCCTTCAGCACGGTGGAGTACAACTCTCTGAACACTCTGCTGATTTTAGGGACTGCCTCCCTCGCCATCGCGTCCATGACGCGTGAGAACTGGGTCTGGGAAATAAAGTGCAAACTTGTGAGATGGAGCTGACGTTGGTTAAACGCCTCTGGTTGGAACATTTACAGAGACCGGCCAGTAGCCTAAAAGATAAAGAAGCCGGCCAGTAGCCTAAAGATAAAGAAGTCGGCCAGTAGCCTAAAGATAAAGAAGCCGGCCAGTAGCCTAAAGATAAAGAAGCTGGCCAGTAACCTAAAGGTAAAGAGGTCAGTAACCTAAAGGCAAAGAGGCCAGTAACCTAAGGGTAAAAAGGCCAGAGGGCAGTAACCTAAGGGTAAAGTGGACAGTGATCTAAAGGTAAAGAGGCCAGTAACGATTTTACTAATATTTTTTCCCCCACATATAGCAACTGGATAATATGTTAAGGAAAACTTTGCAGTAAAAAATTGTAGGTGCTAGAAACGTTGACTGAATAAATGATTTGCACCAAATGATTTGCATGGATGAGTATGCGCCTGCCATTCTTAACTGCTTCTGCGCCAAGAACGAGTTTACTCGTTATTGGCCGGTAATCGAATTGCGCCAATAACGAGTTTACTCGTTTTTATGATCGTTATTTCCTTTATTCGCCATTCATAATTCATCCAGCAAGGCTCTGGGAGACTCTGGACTCTGTCTGATATTTCAACGGCTCAATACCGCCGCCTGGTGGATTTCGGGCGATGTTGCACCCACTCTAAACCGGATGGGGCGCTCTGTGCATCGGTGAATATGTTCCGGGCAGAGCTTTCTTGTTATGTGGATCCAGACAAACACTCTAGTGCATTGGATCGCTTTCGAGACGCAAGAATCAATATGCTTTCGGCGTTTATTTCGTCATACAAACGGAAAACGGACCTAGCAGATGGAAATCAAATCATTGGAATATTTTTTCTCCAGACTCATCGGCCACAGGTAAGAGGAATCTAACGTTAATTCCAGCTCGATTGTCCATTTATTTCATTGCAATCCATCTGATCAACGTATGATGTCGTACTAAAGAAAGCCGTTACTGACAATCAAGGAATCATAAACGACCCCCCCCCCCTTTCCTTCATGCATGATGGAGCATAAAGTATACCGCGATCATATACATTTGAATTTTTTAATGTAGCGTGTATAGGGACGAAACGCCAATCAATTATGTAGAATAGATTCGGGCCTATAATTCACGTTCTAGGAATTACTGCAGACCACTCTAAAAACATACTTATATTCACGACGGTATTAACACGACAATGTATGAATGGAAAAATATAACGTTCCCACATCCGGAACGATAGATACCCGATGTTGAATGGGCCATATAGTAATGTTGATATAGCTATAATATTTAAAAAGGTATAGCCCTGCAAAGAAGGTGAGCAACTCCATAGGCTTACAGCACTGGCAGAGAGTGGTATAAGATGGTCAAACTGCGTGGCAGAGATTGTGTTAAAGGCCTCATGAAATCAAAATAGATGATGTTCTTTTATTACATACTGTATGTCTTGCACTGATTGTCACTTAACCCTTAACAGTCTGTAGTGTGATAGTAAAGGGTTAACCTTCTGTAGTGTGGTAGTGAAAGGGTTAAGCATTTGCCGTGTGGCAGTGAAATGACCAGAAATGAAGTAAAAAGCTGTTTTGTCGGTTTTCTTAATCGTATTTTAGGGTTTGTAATTTGCTGGAGTGCATTTAATTAAAGCTTTTATCCAAAGTGCTTTACAATTTATGCCTCACATTCACCCACACACCAATGGTGGAGGCAACCATACAAGGTGGCAACTTGCTCTTCTGGAGCAGTTAGGGGTTAAGTGTCTTGCTTAAGTATAAATAATAATAATATATATATATATATACGGTATATACAGCATTATTGTACATGTTATCATACAGAGTTATGTGGGTATATGCAGGTGTATAACCTGAATAATAACACCTGAAAAGACTAAGAAGAGAAGCATAGCCGTCAACCATCCCGTTTTTCCTGGGATTGTCACGTATTCAGGGATTAAAGCAAAAAAAAAATCTCCTGACTGAAATTTTTTTCAGGCCAAGTCATATTCTTATTTTAACCTCCACTGTATTTCTTTTTAATAGCGTTGGCGTTTTAAGGGAGCCTACTTGTTTCGGTTTCGTCGATAATCCAATGTACAGTTACCCCCCCACCCCGCCTACCCAACCCTTCCCTCCCCAACCACCTCCAATGTACAGTCCCCCCCCCCCTCCACCCAACCTCCTCCAATGTACAGTTTCTTCGTCAAATGTATATGCTCTCTTTTTTAGACTCTTATTGTATCACAAACAATACTGTGTAAATCTGGTACGTCATAAATGTATAGATGTAGCAGTATTATCTATCTGTATGTCATGTATGTCATATATGTTATGATGAATTGAAAATGGGGGACCCTGATGTAAAGAGGAAAGTCTTTCTCTGGTCTGCAACCCCTTGACAATTGTGTGTATTGAGCTGTACTGTATTGTACCCATTCTGCAATCCGTTATAACAATCAATCAATATTTAACCGATTGCAGAATGGGTACAATACAGTATGGCTCAATACACACAATTGTTAAGGGGATGCAGACCAGAGAAAGACGTTTGTCTTGTTTACATCATCAGGGTCCCCCATTTTCAATTCAGTGACATTTATGACATGCATGACATTGACATCATGACATTTATGGCATAGGGACATACTACAGGTATATAGTACTGTTACATTTGTGACATATACGATATGCAAATATACAGTAATGTTACCCATAGATCCTGACAGAGAGAATATATACGGTGGGGAGGAGACTGTCTACAGATACACCTGTGTGATGTTGCTACGGAGTTAAGCTAATAAACGTATACTCACAACCACAGCAGGGGACTCACATATTGTACTGTGAAGTAACACGACAATGACAAACGTGTTGTTTCTGTTTTTCTTTTTGACATCGTTGCGGCACACGGAACAAGTTAACTCACCACTACAGCCCCCAGTAGCGCTGCCTAGCCAGTCTCTTCAAACGTCCTCTCCTCTCGAAACTTTTTGTTAGGTGGTCCCGCTGATCCTTTTCATCTGAGAACCCCGCGGTGGGTTCTCTTTTTAGTGGCCGGCTTACTCCTTCCATTTAACAGACGCTATTAAGCTAACGTTAGCTAATCGGTATATAGCAGCGAGTGCAAGCAGCGTGGTGGCTGTGACGTTGGTAAACAAGCAGTTGACGCGTGAGGCTGCAAAAAAGGCGACCCGTCTCTCGAGTCGCTGAGTGATGATGACTGCTTGGCGCGATAGGAAAAAAAAGCCCTTTTCCATATTTGGCGCCTCTGATTGGCTCAATTTTGTTTCAATCTGTATGCATCTACAAATCATGCAAATACTTCCGTCAGACTGCGAATCAAATGGACGGATCTCCCCAATCAAATTGACGGAAATCCGTCTGGAGACGGAATGCTTTAATGCATGCGTATTTCAACCTTCCTTCCCGCCCTCATCCCGGTTCACGTATTTTTCCAGTTTTTAATTTTTTTTATACATTTTTACAAAATGGCTGAAATTTCCCTCCGTGACGACAGATGGCAGCAGTGTAGATTAGAACGTTAGCACAGGAAGTCAGACCGTAATACGGTTGCGACTCGAAGAAGAAGAGGAGGGGTTCAGTGTGAAATGTATTACATTCTACGATGGACTTGAGAGGATTGTGCGGTTCCACCAGCAGCTAAGAAAGCCAAGAAGAGCTGCAAATATCTCGCCAAGTGGGAGGAGACGTTCCCGTACCTCACGAAAAGCAACGTTCAATGTCGCACACGGAGGGAAAAGCAACGTCAGTCATCATGACCAATCGGCGAGGCATAGAGGCTATGAACATTTTTCACAAATACACTCCTTCTCAGAAGGTGTTGAGAAATGCGAGGTCTGCAACCTATACCTACAACAGGTCCCTGGCCGATGCAAGAGACCCCCACAGGGAATGAAGCAGTGGAGGTTTCTCCATGACAACACGTGAAACACAAATTCACTCATAATTCATAATTATTATTAATTTACATATATATATATATTTTTTTTTTATTATTATTATTATTATTATAATTTTTTTATTAGAAATGTTTCCTCTGTAAAAGAATTTCAGTGAATTTCTTTTTTCTTTCCGAAAATGGCCAAAATTGACAGCTCTGAGCTCTCTGATCAGGCCTTCCCTGCACTGCAGTAATGGCTAGCTGTCAATCAATCTGGTGCAACGTTCCCTGCACGAGCTGACCGGGATTAAATAATAGCCAATCAAAATAGGCTATTAACGTCATCTAAGCCCGGTCCGTGCATTTAAGCTCTTGCCATTGAATGGGGGATTGAATGATTGACAGCCTTGAAATCTAATCAGAGAATGCCTGGCAAATATACCTACGGAGCTGCAGCTGGACTGGCGTCAGTGTTCTAGAAGTTGTGTTGCATCATCTCACGTGTGCAATTTGCCTGAAAGAGACTGGAGTCTGAAGAAGAACATTAATTTGCCTAATATAATCATTCATATTTTAAGATCTTTATTCACTTGTTCACTTATTGTTGTGCACTGCATCGTTTACTTGGATGATATATCTTATTTTTTTTTATCTCAGTTGAAGACAGTAGTGTAGTTCTAACTTCACTCAGGAGACAAAAGCCAAACATCAATTTGATGCAACAAGCTGGCTCGCGATGCACATGGCTATTGTTTACATTTTCCATGGGATTAATGCACGCGTCTTGAGTCGGACTCGTCACATGGAGAAGCTGCACTATTCAACGAAAGATGAGATCGATCGAGATACCGTCTTTATGGGTAAGTGTAACTGAGGGGTTACAAAACCCTGACTGTATTAAAGATTGTGATAGATTAAACCACTACTAGTTATGTACTTAGTATTACTGGCCAGACAGTACATCTAAATATGGCAGACACTCATAATAACACGGCACGGGACAAAGAAATATCATTTGAGGGTATTTATTATTATGCAGTAAATGTACAGATATGAGAATTAGGGTCGCGCTTGTATGGCGAAGAATATGCATAAGTCAGTCAGTAGCAGAAGTCAGTGGGAATAGAATAATTCCTACGATGGGGTACTAGGCTAACGCCGCCTGGCAATTATAGGGGGAAACGCTGGTACCGCTGGAGACAATGGGTTTCCTCCCAGAGTTGTAAGCTCTGGAGGAGAGAGGAATGTTCGGATACTCAGTCTGATCAATCGAAGAAGAAGGGGGTTCACGAACAGAATCCAGTCCTTGTAATCCAAAGCTCAGCATCAAAGCAATAACTGTAATCCAATTGCACGATAGCAATGATGATAGCCAGCTAGCCTCGGTCCATGAGGCCAGCCCGAATGTAGATCCTCAAGGTGGTTAAATCCAAACGACAGTGGAGATTAACGATGCTCTTCTCCAAGTAGTACGTTCCACAATCAATATAATCCAACCAATACTGGTTCTGCAATCGCCGCCGTCGGTTCCAATGTGCACATGTCCAGTAGGTTCTCCGACTAGGCCTACTCGTGTGCTGGCACCAATGTATTTAGTCCACGCGCACTGGCTAAGGTCCACTAGCTAAACGAACGAACTGCTGGGTAGTGCTGCACACGAACAAACTGCTGTTGGCACGATACACAATAAATAACGACTCTTTACTTCACATTAAGCTAAGTCGAACTTGACGTTACTGCATTAAATCTGACACTTTTACTATTCACTTCGCACATGGTTCTCAACGCTCTGTTAGACGAACTGCTTCTCACTACATTAGAATCACACTGAACGGTCACACTGCTGCTATTCGCACCTGCGCCGATATATATACTTAAGTGGATTTCTAGTGCCAAACCTAACCACTTGCCCGGAGTCAATGCGCTGCCAAGGGCATGTCCTGACTTGCCCAGACTCGCCCTTGAACCTGTCTGAGTGCGAGACTGCCTGGCGCTGCCGTCAGGGGGCATTATCCATAAGGAAAGCGAATATTACTAGGATTTACACGCAGGCTTAAAGGGATATAACGTGTATATATAAATAATATACAAGGTATATAAAACAATAAATGTAGATTCTCAGCTTTAATCTGGCCCTTCACAACAGTAAGTGTCTTGGCGTTAGAATGTCAGTTTGTGTAACGTTACTGTAACCGAATTGAAACCGCATCATAACTCCTACACCGACCATGTCACTTTTCAAAAGGCATGAATGAATGAAAACTTTATTTAACAGATTGCAGAATGGGTACAATATACAGTACGGCTCAATACACATAATTATTAACCCATTCTCTGCCAATCACGTGTTAAGGCAGGTTTCTCCGCCATGCGTTGTCTGCCAATCACGCCGTAAGGCGTGTTTGAGATCAATATTTCATATTTTCGTCATGGTATTCATATTTCACCCACGGAGTCTTGGCTGATGCTGTCTGAGCCAGCACAACTCTTCAACGCTTCAATACTGCCACCTGGTGGCCGATCGGCGAGTTGCGAAACCGGAAGTGCCCGTTGGAGCTCGGTCCATCCCCTAATTTCGTCCGGCCACTCGTTTATCGTCCCGGGGCTCAATACAGACACCGTGGATATGGATCTTTGCCATAACTCAATAATCAACATGATTTGGACGTGTATTAGTAATATACAAACCGGAAATGGATCGCATCAATCAACATCACATAATTGGGATCTGTTTGCTCCACTCTCATCGCCCAACGCTACGAGGAGACTGACGTGAGTTTCAGTGTTTTTCTTTATCATTTTCGATACAAACCGCTCTGATCAATATATCACCCATACTACATAAAGCATTTAACGTCGGTCATTGAATTATAAACGACCCCCCCCCCCCCTCCGTTCACCCACAGATGATCAGTCATGACGTTTAGGACCATGTACAGTTGACATTTTTAATATAGCATGGATCGGTATCAAACTGCATTTGATAATCTAATATATGCATTTATGCCTATATCTCACGTTCTATGAAATACTGCAGAAAACGATAAAAACATATTTATACTCTAGACGGTATTTTAGTATGAATGTGTGAATGAAAAAGTAAAACGTTCCTACATCCTGAACGATAGATAATTGATGTTGAATGGGCCATAGTAATGTCAATTTAGCAATACAATTTAAAAAGTTATAGGCCTGCAAAGAAGGTGAACATCTCCATAGACAAATAGCGCTGGCAGAGGATGGTTTAGGATGATCAAAGTGGTGGCAGAGAATGGGTTAACACTATAGGGACCAGCCACGAGTTAACTCGTGTTTCGGTGGCATGCGTTGTGGACCAGAGCCACGAGTTAACTTGTGGCAAGTTGTTATTGTTTTATTCCATATTAATAACGCTATTAACATCCGCGATCGACTTGCAGGACCTACCCGCATATTTGATTTTCAAAACATGCAATACCGGCCAGATCCGCTTAGGGGCGCCATCGCTCCACTGCAGTATCATTGAGGGCGATTGAAAAAAAAATTACTGTCTGTGGGCATTTCATATGAGCCTCAATCCCAAACGAACACCCTCCATCTTTGATCCCGTTACCGAACGCAGATTTCAGCCTGGAATAATGGGATTTATGATCAACCAATGGACATATCGATCTACCAGATTCCGATGACTAATGACGAAATTCTGCCGGCGATCACATGGGCTGACGGTAGGATACTATTCCCCCAAATTACAGCTGGATTGGACATCGTTTTAAAACGCAACGTGATCGATGAGTGAAAATGGCTAATTGAACGCACACTGTATTGCTCAATAATAGTAATCGGCGTCGCCCGCTGCCGCCATTTCATCCATAGATGCTCTGTAGTAGTCCGGATGCTACGCAGTTTGTTTTATTTCATTCGTATATATACACAGCAGAAATGGCGTTTGATATAACGTGACTAGCCTTTAGCCTATTATCTAGCTCCCCAGAAAAAAGACTAGGCGAAAACTGCGATAAACCTTATATTCACGGCGCTATAAAATGACAACCAACCGATGGATTTTTATTTTCTTTAAGCCATTATGAAGGCACGGTTTATGCACTCAAGTGACAATGAGAATGGACAGATAGCAATACTATAAAGTATATATATAGCTGTTAGAAAGTACATCGGTTTGTTGACAACGCTCGGTCCTCTGGCCTATTAATCGGCACGGGACGCTGGTCGTCAATGTGTTAAGGAGATTCAGACCAGAGAAAGACTTTCGTCTCGTTTACATCAGGGTCCCCCATTTTCAATTCATAGTGAAATGTATCTTGTGTTATTAGGAGCCCTGCTACATTAACGTTAGCTAAAGTTGGTAGCTAACGTTATATTGATAATGTTTCAATATTATCAGGTTGATATTATTAGGTTGATAATGGTGTCAGTGTTTCAGATAGCAAGGTGGAGATCTTTGTTGACTAGTAGAGCTTTGGTTGAGAGAGATTACAGTGCTGTCTCTTAAAACTCATAAACAAGTATTGAGCAAGACGAGTTAGTCTGTTGTGTTGTGCGTATTGTATGGGAGGGATATGATGACTGTGTGTAACTAGGAGGGATATGAGGACTGTGTGTAGGGCTGGGCGATATGGAAAAAAATCATATCGCGATAACGATATGATAATTTTATTTTATTTCTCGATATCGATAATTATCGAATTGTTATAAGTATAAAAAAAAATAAAAAAAACATTTTTTTTTTTAACAACAGATGTATGTTTATTTTGCAGCAATTCTTTGTCATTGCCGCCATCTTTAGTGTTACATCCCCTCACACTCCAGTTCTCAGGCTGCAGCTGGTTTAAAAGCTAAAGTAAACCGGCTTCTCTGCTGGCTGTGGCTCCAGAGGAGTTGAACAGTTCTGGCTCTGCTAGTTTATTTTCGATATTTTGGCGCTTTATTGGTGGACAAACCACCGCACATGTGCACTGTGACTCGTGACTGGAGTCTAGTTCTGCTAGCACACATAGCCTACTGTGTACAGACGGTTTCAAAATGTATTTTAAATTAGAAAGCAAACAAAATAAATGGACAAGAGAAAAAGAAATCTGAATTTGGTCAGTATTGTCATTTGGACAAGCAAAGCCATTACTTTAAGTTGCAGGCAAGAAAGACAAGTCTGTCCACTGTCCTGTTGCAGGTTAAAAAAAAAAAAAAAAAAAAAAAAACGATTTTTTTTTTAATTTCGATGTTCGATATCGATTATTAAAATATATCGCGATATTTATCGTTATCGTTATATCGCCCAGCCCTAACTGTGTGTATGTGGCACTGAATTGAAAATGGGGGACCCTGATGTAAACAAGACGAAAGTCTCTCTCTGGTCTGCATCCCCTTAACAATTGTGTGTATTGAGCCGTACTGTATTGTACCCATTCTGCAATCTGTTAAATAAAGTTTACATTCATTCATTCATTCATTCATTCATTCATTCATTCATTCATTCATGTGTAGAAAGAAGAACTATAACATTCTCAAAGACTACAGTCTTAAACACACGCACACACAAAAGATACATGGACTATTGTTATTGGACACAAGCCACACACATGGACCCGCAGTGCACCATAATACACCTGTGATTATAGTATACTTATTACACACACACACATTCAGTTCTGTTGTGTTAATATAAACCCGCCGTGGTCTCTCTCTGTCTCTCTCATTCTGTTCTGTTGTGTTGTGTTAATATAAACCTGCCGTGGTCTCTGTCTTTCTCTGGTCTGCATCCCCTTAACAATTGTGTGTATTGAGCCGTACTGTATTGTACCCATTCTGCAATCTGTTAAATAAAGTTTTCATTCATTCATTCATTCATTCATTGTCCTTGTGTTACATAAAACCCATCTGTGGTCGCGTGCAGAGGAAGGTTGTAAATACATGTTAGATATTCCAATGTACAGTTATATTATCGTACTTGGCAATCACGTCCCGCTCTTAAGCCTATCGAGATATACCTCATCTCATGTACCTATTGTACTCCATCAACGAAAAAAACAAGTACACCCACACCTGCCGGGTCCCGCCCCTATGGAGGCGTAGCCTATAAGACAGTAGGCATGGTCACCAAACACTCTTCCTCTATTTCGTTTCCATCATAACGGTCGCAGTGCACCTTATGCAACTAGTTGTTATGAAAAGATTAGAGAAATTGCGTAATGTTGAAGGCCTACCGGAGGTTTGCTTACCCCTGGAATCTTCGGGGCATGTTTCAGCGACACGTCGGGCCTATGTTGATGTTTCCTCGTCTGACGGCAGCAGGCCAAGGAGCAGCGTACAAGGTTTGGCTATCGATACGGGGTAGGCCCTGTGTCATCAGGCATTAATGTCGGTATTAGTAATGCTGTGAAGTATGCTTCGGCACCAGGGCCGGGGTGGCTTGGTGAACGTTCCACTGCAGTGGACGATTTCCTGGCGATCCTGGAGCACGCTGCTAACGCTAATGCTACTGCTAATGATAATGTTGATGCTGAAATGGGTCGTTGTTCTAATATTTCCCGCCGCGGGACGTTGCCGCTTTTCCCTCCTCTTGCCCGGTTCATTGATGAAGGTCAGTCGGTTGCTAATGTGGGGGGTTTCGCTGAGTCTTATTTACCTTTTTTACGGGTAAAAGGGCTAACAACAGGGTGCAGGCCGGGTGTACTGTGGCTACGTAGCCAGGTAGCTTTGTTCCTGTGCCCCGGCGGGGATGAACGATGTCCCACCCGGCCGATGCTTGAGAGCGAATCGGCTCGGAGGGTGGCAGTATGGACGGATGAGTGGTATACTGCTGCAGGATGGTTTGTAGCGGCGGCCAGTGTTATGGCTCAGCTGGCTAGTTTCCTATCCACATTGGCGTCGGGTAGTGGGGCTATGGGTCCAGCCGACATTGTAAACATGTTGCATGTTTGTGGTGTTATAGAGATCTTGACTCAGTCGCAAGCTATAACTGCGGGGAGGATTAGGATGCTATCAACGTTTGTTGTTAGGCACGTTTGGTTGGAGCACTCTCCTCTTGGGGAAGAGGATAGATTTTCTCTCCTCATGACTCCTTTTTCCACGGAAAGACTGTTTGGTCGTTCTGTGGAGGCGCAGGCGGTTGTTGATCTGGGTCCCACACCGCCTCACGCTGTGCAGCCAGAGGTGGGAGCATGGTCTCGTCAGCGACTGTGGCGAGGCCCTCGACAGGCGGCCATGTTTCCCCCGCCAGTGGTGCCCTGGGCGGAGAGTCAACAGGGTTCCACAAGGCCGACAGCCTTGGCGGCCGAGGGATCGGCCATTTTGGGTGAATTCGGCTTGGATAAAACAAGCCGTCGTCATTCTGCCGCGAGCAGCCCGCTCCCCGTTCAATCCACTCTGTTACACACGGAAGCGGGGCTCTGATCGTTTTTCTTTGGCTGCGGGCCGCGAACCTTCTTTGAAGCGCATGCGGCCCCATTCTTCACTTCTCATGGGGACAGGGGCTGACACCCAGTTGATGGCTGAGCCTGGGTCTGTCCGTGAGAATGTTGTGCTGTCTCGTGGCTCCTGCACCACACGTTGTCATGGATGAGCCTGGTGTTACAGCTGCCACTAGCTACAGTGGTCAGCAGGGGGACTCGAGGCCTCTTCTGTTGAATGCACAGCAAGGGTTACCCCGGCCTCGCCTTCGCCAGGCGGGGTATCACGCTGATGCCCCCCACTCCCGTGAGAGCGGCAGTGGTCTGCAAAGAAGAGGCGAGCGTGATTTGGGTGATAGCAATATCACTGCAGGGCTTCGGCGTGTAGGAGCTCATGGGGTCCTCATGCCTTGCGTGTCTAGCTGCAGAACAACTCCTCAGCATGCGCTAGAGGGGTGTTCAGGGGGGGGGGGGGGGGGTGTGTCAACCTAGGGCTGGGCGATATGGCCAAAAACGTTATCGCGATAAAATTATAAAATTATTTTCATATAACTCGATATCGATAATTATCGTCGATATAATGTCTGTCAAGTTTAATTAACTTCTTATGCCCGGCGGCGATGGACGGGCTATTAATAGCATAGATATATATAATAGACTTGTTTTGCTGCTGCGAATGTTGATGTCGTCATCAGTCCGCGCACGTTAGCAGTTAGCCGACAAGCGGAGTATCTCATGACAATATGTACTAAATATTACCCTAAAATACTCTCTTCCGCCCCAATATATTGAAACGACGTCCACTGTATACCCCACACTACTATAAACGTGGCCTCAGAATTCACTCCACACATACTCGGCACGTAAATATATAAAATAGTGCCGTGCAAGCTAGTTATCCTAGCAAGCCTTGTTTACTACTAGAGTCCTACCTCTCTACCCAGAGGTGCACCGCGGGTCTCCTTCACTGTCGGCCATCTCCTTCACTGATTGGTTGTTAGTGCGTGCTCATATCCAAGCTTGGAAAATCGATATATCGAAACTTTGCGACCACGTTTCATGTTTATTTCGAGGAAATAATTTATCGCGATAGTTATCGTTATCGTTTTATCGCCCAGCCCTATGTCAAACAGTTTGATGACAGCTTCTCCCGTATCAAACCGGCCATTTCTGTCGGGGTCCCCCCTTGGGTGCGTCGCACAGCGGGAGGGACCGGGCCAGCTATCTACTGTTCCTTGCGGCCCAGCGTCAGTTGACGGCGGGGGCGCTGTGGGATTATTTTCACATATGGCGACAAGAATGCCGTTTGGGGGGGTGGATAGAGAGAACGTTGAGGGAGGGGCTTGTGTTACAGTTCGCACAACCCCACCCTCCGTTCTCAGGTTTGGTGCCGACCCTATTGTCAGGGTCAGAAGCAGTGACAGCCCTGGCCGACGAGATCCAATCTCTGTTGGCGAAGCAGGCCGTCGTCGTGGTCCCGAGAGAGGACGCGATGTCAGGCGTCTACTCCCGTTATTTTCTGGTACCCAAGAAAACAGGGGGGGTCAGACCTATACTGGATCTGTCCGCGTTCAATCGGTTGATTGTAGCGAGACCATTCAGGATGTTGACCGTCAAACTCCTTCTGCTTGCTGTCAGAAGGGGAGACTGGTTCACCTCCATAGACCTGAAGGATGCGTATTTTCACATCCCGATTTTCCCTCCTCACAGGAAGTTCCTGCGGTTCCTGTTTCAGGGCGTAGCGTACGAGTACCAGAGGTTGCCGTTCGGCTATTCTCTGGCTCCCCGCACATTCACCAAGTGCGTAGCGACTGCGCTGGAGCCTCTACGTCGTCGGGGGATACGGGTTCTATTCTATCTCGACGACATTCTACTCCTCAGTCGTTCGGAGGAGGTTGCCAGGTCTCATACCAGGCTGGTGGTGGAATTCCTCACCAGGCTGGGTTTTGCTGTGAACTGGAAGAAGAGTACACCTCTTCCCAGTCAACAGGTGGAGTACTTGGGCTTGACGCTGAGGTCAAGGCCCATGATTGTAACCCTCTCGGAGCAGCGGAGGGTGTCTATCCTTCACGCACTCGGGGGTTTCCGTCTGGGAGGTCACGGCGCTGCAAGTGATGCGTCTGCTCGGTATGATGGCATCTGCTCACACGGTGGTTCCTCTTGGCCTCCTCTTCATGAGGAGGATACAGAGGTGGTTTTCCTCTATGGGAATAGATCCGGTGAGGGACAAATGGAAACAGTTGACGGTTCCTTTGTCGATAAGGGGAGATCTCGCCCATTGGAGGAGGCTGGGTATCCTCACCATTGGGGTCCCCATGGGCGGCAGGCGCTCACACGTCACGGTCTTCACCGACGCCTCTCTCGCGGGTTGGGGAGGGACGTGTCGGACCCACGCAGTGGGGGGCAGCTGGACGAAGGTTCATGCTGGCCCGTCTACCCCGCACATCAATGTGTTGTAATTGAAGGCAGTCCTCCTGGTCCTCAAACGGTTCGACCACCTGGTGGTAGGCGAGCACGTTTTGGTCAGGACAGACAGTATGACGGCAGCGGCGTATATCAACAGGCAGGGTGGGACTCGTTCCATCCGCCTGCACCGGGTGGCGGTCGAACTTTGGCTATGGGCATCTCGCAGGCTGCGCAGTCTGAGGGCGGTCCACATCCCTGGTGCAGAGAATGTGGGCGCGGATATGATGTCTCGGGGCGGTCCTCGTTACGACGAGTGGGAACTCCGCCCCGACATAGTCAGACAGATCTGGGATCGGTTCGGGGAGGCCTCGGTAGATCCGTTTGCGAGCCGACGCTCTCACAAGTGCCCCTTGTGGTTCTCGGTCAGTCGAGCAGATCATCCCCCCTTGGGGGTGGATGCCTTCTCGATCTTTCCATGGCCGCCCGGTCTTCTGTACGCCTTTCCTCCTGTACAGCTGTTGGGTCAGCTGTTGGAGCGGATACGAAGGGAGCGCAGACGGTGGTCCTGGTCTCGCCGGACCGGGGCACGGCAGTGTGGTTCCCGGTCTTGATCCAGCTACTGGTCGCTCCACCTTGGGTTATTCCTTGGTCGGCGACGGCCCTCTCGCAGCAAAACGGGTCACTGTTCCAGTACCCGGTGTTGGGCCAACGCCTGTTGGTGTGGCTGATGGGAGGGTAAGTCTGGAGAGGATGGACCCTTCTGTGGTTACTACCATCCGGAATGCGCATGCTCCCTCCACTGTCGCGCTTTATGCAGGCAGATGGCGTATGTTCCAAGAGTGGTGTAAGGCGGGGGGCTGGGACCCAGTCTCCTGCCCCCTGGATGCTGTCCTTGGTTATCTCCAGTCTCTCCTTGGTAGACTGTCGGCTTCGACGGTGAGGGTATATGCGGCAGCTATATCCTCCTATCATGAGGGGTTTGAGGGGAATGTCTTGTTCAGCCACCCTCTTGTGAAGCGTTTCCTGCTTGGCGCTCGACGCGTTAAGCCGGTGCAACGCTCTTTGGCTCCGACTTGGGATCTTCAATTGGTCCTCGGTCGGTTGTCCTTGGCCCCGTTTGAGCCGCTCGAGCAAGCGCCGTTGGGACTGCTGTCTTCAGGGCTGTACGCTAAGCTTTTTCACTAGGGGCACACTTATTTAAAAATTTGCCCCTAAAAAATATTTTTTAGGGGCAAATTTTTAAATAACAATTTTACCATTATTTATATCGATTGTTTTTGATTTAAAGAGAGAGAGAGAGAGAGAGAGAGAGAGAGAGAGAGAGAGAGAGGGAGAGAGAGAGAGAGAGAGAGACCATCCCCGTCTGAGCTGTCGTCGACAGTTGATGATGTCACACACTAGACTAGGTCACTAGGATGCGTCGTCTATACTTTCCGACCGCTCCATTATGTCAACAACACGGAGGCAGCCAGCCTGGATGGATTGCATGAAGCGATATAATTAAGAAATGAATAAACCAATAAATGTGAAGTTATCTTTGAACCCCTGTTGTTAAGCGTCTTCAATATACCCCCCCCTCCTCACTAATGGTACTGGTGTTGCAGAGTCACTTTAGTTAGACACTAGTTTAGCGTTAGCTGAACGGCTAACTGGCGTTAGCCAGAGGCTACTAGCGTTAGCATGTTGAGCAATTCTATTCATGTCTCCTCGACTTCCACTGTTTGTTGATAACTGTGACGCGGCTCTCGCCTTATATGTAGTAGCGAAGCAATAGTATCTGCTGTGTGTGTGTGCAGTCACAGTGCACTGCTGACAAGTGGATGAGAGGAAATTATATCAATGCATCGGTTTTTGATGATGCAAAGACGCTACAACAAGATGCATCGCGAGTTCAGCCTGACATTTTGCCGACGCAGGGACTTATTCCACCGGTACACTTTGCCCTATCAGAGTGAGTGCTCAGTCGATTGTTCCCGCTGATCATACCTGCTGAGTGCTCACTGCTCAGCTCGCGTGAGTGGCGTCATCACACGCCTTGGATAATTTAGGAGTGAAATGCGAATCCAAGGCTTGAAAGCACTACTCGCAAGCCCGCCCCCAGATAATATTTACCAATCGCAACGGCCAATTAAAGGGGCAATTCGCGATGATATCATCGCAGTGTACAGCCCTGGGACTCTTTCAAGACCGCGTTCTTGCTGGCTGTCACCTCCGCTAAACGCGTGAGTGAGCTCTGTGCTCTTTCGGTACGTGCCTGTCTTTTCGTTCCGATTGCGGTGCCACTCTGCAGCCTAATCCTGCTTTCATGCCTAAGAATATCCGGAGTTCCTTCCGCTCCAGGGATATTGTGGTTCAGGCGTTTCATCCGCCTCCTCACGCTAGTGAGTTAGATGCGGGCCTTCACCAGTCATGTCCGGTCCGTGCTTTGGGAATTTACCTCAGCCGTACTCAGGACCTCAGGGTTACCGATCAGCTTTTTGTCTGTCACGGTGGTTCTCGTGCCGGTAAGGTACTATCGAAGCAGCGCCTGTCCCATTGGTTGTGCGAGGACATTGCCCTCTGCTACACGTTGGCTGGATCCCCCTGGGGGCGTCAGGGTGCACTCCAGTCGTGGGGTGGCTGCCTCTGCCGCGCTCCTGGGTGGGGCCTCGTGGAGGACATCTGTGCTGCAGCTTCATGGTCCTCCCCGGGCCCCTTTGTAAGGTTTTACCTCATGGACATGACCGGGGGTTCCGTCTCCCAGGCGGTTCTGGGGTCTGTGGCCTTTCCTGCTTCCCGTCCTTTGGTAGGGTAGCAGGAGTGTGTGGGTATGGGCCACAGTGTGTTAGGGCACACGTGGTTCCGCCTGTGCTGTGTGTTCAAGGGGTTCTAGTTCCCTCTTGCTCGTACTCAGGTGGAGTTGACTGCGCCCCCCTTTCATTAGGAAGGATGGGGTGACGAGGCTCCCCAACCCCTTGATGTGGGCTTACGGGTCCTCAGGGGGTACATTTGTCGGGCCTCGCGTCCGCTCTACCCCATATCTCGATAGGCTTAAAGTGGAAATGAAGCAGTGAGCAATGTGATCCTAGTTTGTTTGTTGTGTACCTTGTGTAAGACAGGGTTCTATAATCAAATGTGAAATCTATCTTATTTGTCTGAAAAATCAAATATCCCTGTTTTCAACATGGGCGCCGCCATTTTGTTGCTGACGTCATGGCTGACGTCATGGAGCTTGTTTGGTGTATACACTGCTGGTTAGTTGCCTATAGTGAATGGGTCAGTCGGTAAATAAAATGTTGCCTACAAAACAACGGGACCGCGGTGGTTCTGTTTGTATTGCTCCTGGCTGTTCAAACTAATTTTACCATGTGAGAGAGAGGAAAGTTGGTTAATTTCCACAAACTACCAGTGAAAAAAACAGTGTTGTTGGCATGTTGGCTCAGGCTGGCTGCACTCAGGCGGCGTGATCAGCCTGTTGGACAGGGAATGAAGATCCCCAGAGAACACTTCATTGCCTCGGATTATGTTGTTGGGGGTGGAAGGTTTGTCCAGAAGACCACTAATCAGCTGAAGCCTGATGCGGTTCCCTCGGTCTTCGACAGACAGACCGGCGTTAGCAACCGGGAGCGTCGCGGAGCATTCAGCCTGCTGGCTACACAGCTTGTCGGTGTGCTAATAGCCTCTGCAAGCTAACGGTAGCTGGCTACACAGCTTGTCGGTGTGCTGGAGCCTCTGCAAGCTAACGGTAGCTGGCTCCAGGCTATTAGCACATCGACAAGCTGCTGGAGCTCCCGACGCTCGGCTGGTTGAAGTGGATCTAGGTAGCCAGCAGGCTGAATGCTCCGCGACGCTCCCGGTTGCTAACGCCGGTCCACGGCTGGTGCTAACTAGCTAGCGATCGCTCCCGAGAGCTAACACCGGTCCCCGGCTGGTGCCAACTAGCTAGCGATCGCTCCCGAGAGCTAACGCCGGTCTGTCTGTCGAAGACCGAGGGAACCGCATCAGGCTTCAGCTGATTAGTGGTCTTCTGGACAAACCTTCCACCCCCAACAACATAATCCGAGGCAATGAAGTGTTCTCTGGGGATCTTCATTCCCTGTCCAACAGGCTGATCACGCCGCCTGAGTGCAGCCAGCCTGAGCCAACATGCCAACAACACTGTTTTTTTCACTGGTAGTTTGTGGAAATTAACCAACTTTCCTCTCTCTCACATGGTAAAATTAGTTTGAACAGCCAGGAGCAATACAAACAGAACCACCGCGGTCCCGTTGTTTTGTAGGCAACATTTTATTTACCGACTGACCCATTCACTATAGGCAACTAACCAGCAGTGTATACACCAAACAAGCTCCATGACGTCAGCAACAAAATGGCCGCGCCCATAATGCTAAATGCTTCAGAAATGCACACAACAAATCGTTTTTTCTTAGAAACTGCTTATTTTTATAACGTGATTTCTTCTGTGGCTTATCTAAATACTAATGTGATGCTATGAATATTAGGGATGCCCCGATCGATCGGCCACCGATCGTTATCGGCCGATATTCAGTATAAATATGCGATCAAGGAATTCCGATAATGAGTCATATTCGCCGATCGCGGAAACTGATCAAGTGGATATCTCACTCGCTTGTCTCAGACGCACAGGACCTGCAAACTGCTCCTCCTCCCTAGCCCCGCCCGCACCCGTGTAGAGTTTGTAAACACAGAGGAGGCGGCTCCTCTGCTGAGTCTAGATAGTGCATTCGACCTGAGCTAACGTTAGCTACCTAGCTATCGTTACTGTTTTATTTTCGCCGATCGTCAAAACAGATCTCACTCGCTGAGTTCTGTCTCAGACACCGGGAGCTGCACACAGTGCTGCGCGTCTTCTGCTCCTCCTCCAGCTCCTCCCGCACGCATGTAAACACGGGTCTAGTCTAGTCTAGTGGGACGGGACCTCCATGAGCTAACGTTAGCTACCGCTACAAAATGACCCAGTCAACTATTCACTTTTAGTTTAATACATGATGAGGCATTGTCTAACTGAACGGTATCTAGCCGGCTAGCTACTGATAGCTCCTGATATCAACAAATGCTCCAGCAATAGTCTAGTTATCTAGTACTAGTGTATGTTACCTCTGTTAGCTCACGTTAGCTTAGCTCACTGTTCAAAACGAAATGTCCCATTCAACTAAATAGTTCACTGAGGCGTTGTCTTAACGTTATATTTCCGGCTAGCAGTAGCTACAGACAGCTCCTGATATCAATGTCTTATAACACTCATTCGATGCATATTCGAAGCCCGGCTTGCGTCGCAGTCATTAACGGGGATAGCTGAGGGAGTAGGGTATATCTGCAGAGCCTAGGGTAAATCTGCAGAGCCGAATGTGATTTGATCAAAGCAGAGTATGTACACACAGACAGTGGAGATAGCGAGCATTTTGACTTGTTGCGTGGTGGCGATGTCTCGCAGATAATACAAGTACAAGTCTAATTATATAATATATATATTTTATAAAAAAAAAAAAAAAAAAAAAAAGTATATAAAATAATTTTTAATTTCTTTTTAATCAAAAACGATCGGTATCGGATCGGTATCGGCCGATATGGCTCACGACGATCGGTGATCGGTATCGGTGGCAAAAAACGTGATCGGGGCATCCCTAATGAATATGTATTTATCGCACTGCTTCATTTCCACTTTAAGAGCGGGACGTGATGGCCAAGTACAATAATATAACGTAAGCAGGGAGCGAAATTAACTTTTTGACTCACCGGCCAGTGGCGGTAGATGGGAAGAATCTACCCGCCAAGCATATTTCTTACCTGCCAAATTTCTTTGATTAAAAAAAAATATATATATATATATATATTTTATATAAAAAAAAAATTTTAAATAAAATATATATTATATAATCATACTTGTAGTTGTATTATCTGCGAGACATCGCCACCACGCAATAAGTCAAAATGCTCGCTATCTGCAAACAGCTCCACTGTCTGTGTATACTTGAGTAGCCTCCAGCTCCAGCAAGGATTCTCCGGCGATGCAGCTAGACCCTATACTAATACTCTACATTCAGCATGCAAGGATTCTCCGGCGCTGCAGCTGGACCCTATTGGTATAATATTGCGGTTCTTTGGTCTAATCACATTCATCAAGCCCTCAGCTAGAATACGCGTTGAATCAATGTTATAAGACATTGATATCAGGAGCTATCTGTAGCTACTGCTAGCCCGCTAGATAACGTTAAGACAATTTAGTTTACTGGGACAGATCGATCTAACGTGCGCTAGCTAACGTGAGCTAGCTAACGAGGGAACGGAGGTATTATGCACTCGAGTCGACTATTGCTAGAGCATGTTGATATCAGCAGCTATCAGTAGCTAGCCAGCTAGATACCGTTAGACAATGCCTCGTCATGTATTAAACTAAAAGTGAATAGTTGATAGAGCCATATGAAATCCGCGTTCACGGAATCGCGGACGGAATCGCGGAATTAACCAATAAAAATGGAATCAACTGCAAAACGTGGAATATTGCAGAATTTGGCCTAATCTGGACTGAAATTTTGTTTTTGGGTGGAACGTTTGGTGCACACGCGACCGGGGAGGCGGGGACTCTACAGCGTGTTACACACAACACAGCCGCGGTGCTCAAGCGTCTGGCTGCTTCAGTGTTAACATCGCCAAGAAGCTAAACAATTCCACAATAAGCCCTCAATTCAGAGCAGAACAGTATCCTAATGACTTTTATGCCTCCGGTGATAAGGTGTTTTGCTAATTCTGTCAACGTTCCGTGGACTGGACCCGCAAAAACACTTGCGACACTATTGTGATTAAATAGCTATAACGTTAGGACGTTTAGCGTCTAGCTAAATCTAGTGCACCCATCCATTTCATTATACACTGCCCTTTATAAACTAAATACACTTAAATAGCTATGTAACGTTATAGGACTATCTATGGAAATGATAGCTTCTAGAAGTTCTAGCTAAATCTGGTGCACCCATATTTGTTTAATGCAAACGATTGTCATTATACACTGCCCTTTATAATCTAAATAAACTTAAACTAGACACTACTACATATACTGTTGTTTTTTTTACAGTATACTACTAACCCTGTGATATGATTGCCATCATTGTTGTATGGCCTGGCTCAGTTAAACCCTTTGTAAAACATGAACAAATACATACAGAGAATGAATGACATGATAGAACTTTCTTTTATTATCAAGTTTGACAGTCAGTCATAAATGAACAAGCATGTTAGCACTTAGCACGTGATAAGTTGCGAGTTGCGACCATGTACCCGTATGTGCCAGGGACACTTTTGTGGACAAACCGACTGACAGAGCTATAGAGCTGCGGTCGCAGCTAAAAAGAACATAAATAAATAGGAATAACAATTCCTTTAAAAAACTGTTAAAGTGCAGCCACAATTTTGTAAAATAAGATTTAAATAGTACAGTAAAACAGTAGTGCTACATCAACTTAAAAACAAAACGTTCAAAATAAACGAATTACAATTACAGTGTAAAATAAATTTCCCTCACGTCAATAACAGTCTGGTTGGGGTCAGTTATCCTCACCTCCTCAATAACAGTCTGATCAGTCATCCTCACCTCCTCAATAACAGTCTGATCAGTCATCCTCACCTCCTCAATAACAGTCTGATCAGTCATCCTCACCTCCTCAATAACAGTCTGATCAGTAATCCTCACCTCCTCAATAACAGACAGTCTGGTTAAGAAAAGAGCAGCAGTTACACACAGTAAACAAAAAATAAGTTCACATCAAGTAGGAACTGAGTGAGTATTGCTCACAATTTAAAATTTCAAGAGCAATTTCTCTTTTATACTAACAGTGTACAACATCAATAACAGTCTGGTTGGGGGTCATTCTCACCTCCTCAATTAACAGTCTGGTTAAGAAAAGAGCAGCAGTTAAACAGTAAAAAAAAAAATAAGTTCACATTGCTCACAAACTTCAAGAGCAATGGCTCTTTTATAGTAACAGTATAAAACAGTAGTGCAACATCAACAACAGTCTGGTTGGGGGTCATTCTCACCTCCTCAATAACAGTCTGGTTAAAAAAAATAGCAGCAGTTAAATCAAATCAAATCAAATGTGCAGCAGTTACACAGTAAAATAAAAATAAGTTCACATTGCACTTGAACTGAGTATTGCAATGCTCAGTGTTGCTCACTATTTTAATTTCAAGAGCAATGGCAGGTTCTTCTTCAAGAAGATGAGCATTTCTGCTCTCTCTCCTCCTAGCCTGTTCCTCTTTGCATCTACAATGTTGGAGGCTGTGCTGAACAGTCTCTCGCTATCCACACTGGTACTAGGAGCACAGAGACATTTTGCAGCAGTTGCAGCCAGGGTGGGAAACCGAAGTTGGTTGCCTCCCCAGTATTGGAATGGGCTGTCTGAGCGCGGGATAGTTTGCTCTGTCAAATATGTCTGTATTTGAAGTTGAACCTGTGTGCTTGAGCTAGTACTTGCCCTGCCCCCACGTTCATCATCATGCTCCTGCAGGATCTCCTCAAACAGGCCCTTGAAGCTGCTGCTTGGCTGTGCCTCCATACGTGGGGCCTTTTCCACTGGCTCTGCTGCCTCAGCTGTGGTCCTCCTCGTCCTCAGTGACGCCTCCATCTTGTCAACCTCTTGGTTCAGTGCCTCCTTTGCATGCTGGATGCTGCCTGCACTTGTGAAGTATCTGAAATAATATAAAAACATAATTAATAATTAAATAAATGTCAAAAATAAACAACAACCTCCTCCAGTAGCTCTTGATGGTGACACATAGGTTAATGCACTAGTAAATAAATAGTAATGTATATGAATGATGCATGTGCATAAAATAATAACAATGCAATGTCTATTACCTAGAACACCATTTCTAAGTTTTACTTTTGTTTATAATATTTACAATTGTTTGTTTTCTAAATGTAGACTAGGATTATTGTTGTTATTGTATAGAGTAGACTATGATGCAACATTTTTATATGTTGTTGTTTGTGTAGCCTACAGTGAATCTAAAACATGGCCAGTGTATGGACATAGATGTGATTCAAACAACAATAACACTTGTCTTTATTTAAACACTGGAGCGCAAGTCTGGAAGGGTCTGCTATGACATCACAACGTTCCAGAACGTTCTAGCCTGTTCTAAGTTACTAACCGGTGCTACTATGACATCATACTGAAGCTTAACTTGAATTACACTAGGACACAGCTGCAGTTACACAAATGTCATGTTTCATACTTAGCTAGCAAGTTTTCTAGCCTAGCCAAAATATAGCCCTGTTACTACTTGTGTTATTTAAATATTCATATTTACATCCACATTCATTTCTAACACAAGAACTATTATATTTAATAAGCATACTATTAGACATACCTGTCTTTGAAACGCGGGTCCAGGAGAGTGGCAACTGCATACAATGGCTCATCCTCTATGGTTCGGAATCTTTTGTTGGCAGCCTCTAGAAGGGTAGTTTTCATTGTTTTTATACCGGTGTCCTCCGGGTTCTCCCGAGCAAGCAGCCTTTTCAGCACTGTGACAGAGGGGATCACTTCAGCTGCAGAGGAGGTGGAGGAGCAAACCTGTCTCGTCAGCTCTTCAAATGGAGCCAGAACAGCGATGGTTTTCTCCAGCAATGCCCACTGGTTGGCTGTCAGGGTCGCTGGCAGGTCGTAGTCAGCTACATAAGATGAAATAGACCGCTTCTGCTCCAGTAGACTCTGGGCCATATAGAACGTGCTGTTCCACCTCGTCGCTACGTCTTGGTGCAGACGTTTGGTGGGCACTTGGAGGTCTTTCTGGATGTCCTCCAGGCGTGTAGTAGCCAGTGGCGAATGTTTAAAATGCCCAACTATTTTCCTACTATTTGCCAGCGCATCGCTCACACTTCGCTGGGATAGTAACCCTTCATGCACCACCAGCTGGATCGAGTGGGCAAAGCATCCCAAGCTTGACACGTCCAGCTCGTCCATCGCTTTCTTCATGTTGCTTGCGTTGTCGCGCAAAACAACATGAACGTTGGACTTGGGGATGTTCCATTTGGCCAACATCCCTTCAATTGTTTCAGCAATTGCAGTGCCAGTGTGTGACCCACGGAATTCATTAGCTTGCAGCACCGCACTTTTAAGAGCAAAACTTGTCGAAGCCGTGTCCACCCAGTGTGCGGTTAAGCTGAGCAAAGACATTGGGCACACGTCGGAGCTCCAAATGTCAGTTGTGAAACTAATAGCATGAACGTCTTTTAGCGTTGCTGAAATGTGTTCCCTCACCGTCTCGTATAGTTTGGGGAGGGCAGTTTCAGAGATATATTTGCGACCTGGCAAATTGTACCGTGGCTCCAAATGTTCCATCAAGCGGCGAAATCCCACATTTTCAACGACCGACAGGGGTTGGTCGTCCAGAACAATAAATTCAATGAGTTTGTCGGTTATCATTGTCGCTTTTGGGCTGTCTTTTTGGTACTTTTCACGTCGCTGGAATGCGGTTACCAGCGTTTGTTGCTGCAGCTCTTCACTTTTTTTCCCCTTTGTTTTGATGAACTCCGCATGCTCGTTCGCGTGATGAGTCTTCAAATGCTTGATTAAATTGCTCGTATTGAATTTGGCAACACTTGTGCCACCCCTCGAAACTAAAGTCTTGCATATTTTACACGTTGCCGTTTTAGTGGTGGGGTTTTCCAGTGTAAAATATTCCCAAATGATTTTTCTAACTTCTCATGTTACACACCGCTAGCGCCGCTCGTGTTTCTAGCTTCTCATGTTACACACCGCTAGCGCCGCTCGTGTTGTTTACCTGTGAAAAAAAAAAAAAAAAAAGCTGCGCGTCATGGGATCGGAGGCTAGAATTTACGTGTACTCGCCGATACCGATACTACCATTTTAGCCAGTATCGGCGGCATTTCCGATACCGGTATCGGTATCGGCACAACTCTAGTTAGCACTAGAGCTGCGGGCGAGCTGCTACCATTCTGAGAGCTTAACGTTAGCACTAGATGCTGCGGGCGAGCTGCTACCATTCTGAGAGCTTAACGTTAGCACTAGATGCTGCGGGCGAGCTGCTACCATTCTGAGAGCTTAACGTTAGCAGTGGCACTAGAGCTGCGGGCCGCTCTGTGTTGATACAAGCAGAAGCCAATAGTATCCCGCTGCAGGGCTGGCCCGGCTGGGCGGATATGACTCTTTGCCACGTTTTTTTTCAAAATAAGAATATCATACGAACCGAATGCTGCTAACTGCCGGAGCCATCGATATTATGACTCTAGCTGCGCTTGGGCCGGAAATGAGACCCGCACAGATTTTCAAAATAAGAGTATCGTTATGAACTACACGTCTACACGCCACACGGTGGGCACGGCTCTCAGTGGCAAGCGCCAAAGGTAAAAACTGAGCGCCCATGGCGGGCGGCGGGCTTTAATTTCGCCCCCTGAACGTAAGGTTATGTATATAACCTATTTATATGAGTACTGGCTAAGCGGCCCGCTCTTAAGGGGCCCCGAGTTCCCTATTGAGGGATCTTTTACTGGAAACGGGATTTTTGGCGAGGAAGAGTGTTTGGTGACCATGCCTACTGTCTTATAGGCTACGCCTCCATAGGGGCGGGACCCGGCAGGTGTGGGTGTACTTGTTTTTTTCGTTGATGGAGTACAATAGGTACATGAGATGAGGTATATCTCGATAGGCTTAAGAGCGGGACGCTTAGCCAGTACTCATATAACTAGGTTATATACATAACCTTACGTTTTGCATACCATCGACTCAGAATGGTCTGTTTTATTGAAATCGTCACAGCAGTATAGTTTGTTTATACTTCAGAAGTATGATATTTAAACATGGTCCCCAAAATGAATGGAAGCGAATGAGGAGCCTGACACCTGGGAGGAATGGGGGTGTTGCAGCGTTGGGGATGTTTAAAAAATATAATTTAATATATAACATAATATAATAATTTGTGCTTCACCTAAAAATTTTGTCAGCAGCCTCCACTGGAATGAAGTGGTATCCCCCATCCATTCCAGAGTGATAAAACAGTCTAATTAGATTAGATTAAAATGTATCGTCATTATACAGTACCACGAAGACATTTGGCATCCAACCAGAGTACAAATGTAACAGTAAAGTGCAATAGTAATATACAATACTAATCAGATGTATGTACAGTACAGATCACTTTAAACAAAATGTCACTTTAAAGGAAGGAGGTATTGTACATAGTTTAGATACATTAAGAGTTACACTTGTATTGTAGTGTACATAGGAACCAGTTTTTCAGGAACTTGGCATGTCTTTTTTATCATGCATATCTTGTGTTACCTATTCTTTTTTCTATGCCTATTTTTATTGTATTTTGCACAATCAATCCGCATTTCACTGTATGTATGTGACAAATAAACCTCTTGATTCTTCTTGAGTTGTAGTATTAATATGTACAGTGATGAAAGGTATAAAGACACTATGGTAATACATTGATTGATTGCTAACTTTAACAGATTGCAGAATGGGTACAATACAGTATGGCGCAATACACAATTGTTAAGGGGATGCAGTGCCCTCCAACCTAACAAGGCCACTGGCCATGACAACATCCCCTCCAAATTCCTCAAGAGACTCAGCAGCCGCCATCACCCCAGTCATCACACACATAAACCTCTCCATAAAACAGGGACACGTCCCCAAGGACTTCAAAATTGCGAGAGTAACACCCCTGCACAAAAAAGGCAGTAAATTAGACCCTGGCAACTACCGCCCTGTTTCTATCCTAACCTCCATCTCGAAAGTCATGGAAAAAATTTTATACGAACAGGTCGAAAAATACCTTGCGGAAGAAAATCTAATCTACGAATTCCAATCTGGCTTCAGAACATCCCACTCCACTGACACATGCCTTCTCTATTTAAACGACCACATCAAACAAGAGGTGGACGCGGGCAAATACTGCGGTATGGTCATGCTGGACCTACAAAAGGCCTTCGACACTGTCAATCACACCATTCTGATTGACAAGCTAAAAGCAATTGGTTTTGATAGTCAGTGAGCTGGATGCAATCCTACCTGGAGGGGAGAGAGCAGATGGTGGAGGTAAACGGTACCCTATCCCCCCCCTCACAGTGAGCTGTGGTGTTCCACAAGGAAGCATACTAGGTCCGCTACTGTTCCTAATTTATGCAAATGACATGTCGTCAGCTTGTGACTGCAACTTGTTCCTGTTTGCGGACGACTCAGCCCTGCTGGTCTCTGACAAGAACAAGTTACAGGTTGAAAAAACCCTCAGCTCAGAACTAGGCAGAATCTGCATAATGGCTCGCTGATAACAAACTATCATTACACATGGGCAAAACAGAGTCCATTCTCTTCGGTTCAAATAACAAACTCAGCAAGACCGACGGCTTCTCAGTTACAGTGGGTGACAATATGGTCACAAGGAAAGAAGATATTACCTACCTGGGTTCCATCCTAGAGGCAAATCTTTCCTGTGACAAAATGGCATCCAATGTAATAAAAAAAGTCAACCAACGAACACGATTCTTGTACCGGATCTGCTCTCTGGTAAACAAGAATACCCTGAAGACTCTGGCAGGAGCACTCATTCAAGGGTACTACGACTATGCTTGCACCTCATGGTACCAAAGCACCTCAAAGGCGCTAAAAACTAAATTACAAACATCTCAAAACTAACTGGTCAGACTACTGCTTGACCTGACTCCTAGAACCCACCTCACCCCTGCCCACTTTGCCAACCTAGGATGGCTTAGAGTAGACGACAGAGTACAGCAACTTGCAATGGGCCTGGTCTACAAGATACACTACACGACCAAGGTACCCATGTACATGTCAAAATACTTCCCAAAGGTCAGTGAATACCACGATCACAACACCAGAGGGAGCTCCACAAATCATGTTAAACCCAGATTCGGCTCAAACAAGGGACTAAACACGTTTAGCAATTATGCCACATCAATGTGGAACGCCCTACCCAAAGCTGTAAAGGAATGTGAATCACTACCCACTTTCAAAAACACTCTCAAAAAACACCTACGGGAGACTGCAATTCTAAACTGGCCCCTGTAAATGTCCTGACACAACCCCCCCCCCCCCCCCCCCCCCAATGTACAGTAAATGACCAAGTATGGACTTGTCAATATTCCAATGTACAGTTTTGCTTGTTCAGTAGTGATGTGACGTTTGAAGCGAGGCTTCGGAGCTTGTGTCAGGTAATTCAGTTTTTTTTAAGTGGAGCCTGTATCGAAGCGCGTATCAGGTGACGTACTGATGACGTCCGAAGCCTCGGTCGGGGGGGTACCGCCCCCGAAGCCCCACTCCGCGTCACTGATTCAGGAAATGGCTTCGGGGTTGGTGCGCAACGCGTCTCCAACACGGGATCATCCCTATGTTCCCCGGAACATCCCCGCAACACAAGTGTCGACATAGGAATTCATTACGAGTTTCTTTGCGTTGGAGAATCCCGTGGAGTACTGGGAAAGACAAATAAATGTGTATCCTAATAATCCCAACCAGGGGAGGAAATTAGGCCACTTTACTCGCCAATTGCGAGTATTTTTTACGTTTGGCGAGTAATTCATGAAGAGCACTCGCCAGTCTGGCGAGTACTAGTAATTACAAAACAAAACAAAAAAATCATTCTGCAATCTGCTGATTCGCTCACTGACACAAACCGAACTCTGACTCCCCCCTTGATTCCTCCCATTTGCGCCACATAATAATCAGACCATAACCAATGAACATCATCGTTGTACAGATGCGCTCTAAGCTCCTCCAATGAACACTCGTTTTCTAGAAGATGCCGCCCATCTAGGGGAAGTGGACAGACCACTGACTGCGCGCAGACCTACAAACTCCTGCCACCGGCAGCCGGCTTGACAACGTAGACAAACTTACAAAAACACATGAGTGGATGAAAATAATTGCATGTAGAGTCGTCGCTTTCGGATATCGGTGCGGTCTGACATGGGGGCGAACAACAGCACGCGACGCGTCTCCTTCGAGTCGGATGAGAATGACAGTCAACCAGCATTAGCCGGCTAGCTACCTAGCATGTAACAAGCTACCATAACGCGCATTCAACATAGTGGACGACTATACTGAGCGGCTTTGCTTAAATGCAGCCGAGTGACATTTTATTATTACCGGGTTTCCCAGCATATCACCACTCGCCCATATGCCCTTCACAACGGTGATGTTGTCATACTTGGCATTCAGAACACACCTGCTGAACCCCTAGCGTTGTCGATTCGGTTCCAATGTATTGTCATCTTACAGCACAAATACAGTACAACCAGAATACATTTGGCATACAACCAGAGTGCAAATGTAACAAGTCAAGTTCAAGTTGTTTTATTTAGCTATTACATTACAGTGAAATGCTTGGTTCTTTCACTGCCCAACCCAGTATTGATTGATTGATTGAAAACTTTATTAACAGATTGCAGAATGGGTACAATACAGTACAGCTCAATACACACAATTGTTAAGGGGATGCAGACCAGAGAAGGACTTTAGTCTTGTTTACATCAGGGTCCCCCATTTCAGTCCTGTTTGCTTAATGCCTTGTCCACTTCCTCCACACTCCAATATGTTATGATGAATTAAAAATGGGGGACCCTGATGTAAACAAGACGAAAGTCTTTCTCTGGTCTGCATCCCCTTAACAATTGTATGTATTGAACTGTACTGTACCCATTCTGCAATCTGTTAAGAAACTTTTCAATCAATCAATCCCTTCAACCCTGCTCCTGTCAAACCTGCTCTTTCCATTCCCTCCATCATGTCCCCCCTTTCTGATGAATATTTCCTGCACTTAAGAGTCAGACACACATTCCTAGTAGTTGAGCTGTGATGAATGAAAACTTTATTTAACAGATTGCAGAATGGGTACAGTACAGTACGGCTCAATACATGCAATTGTTAAGGGGATGCAGACCAGAGAAAGACTTTCGTCTTGTTTACATCAGGGTCCCCCATTTTCAATTCATTTTCAATTCATCATTCAGTATAACCTAGACCAGCCCAACCCAGCATCTTTCACTGCCCAGTTCAGCCCAACCCAGTCCAGAATAGTTCCCTCTTTCATGTTAATATGTGATTTAATGATGTAATATTTTGAAGAGTAGAGACAGTGTGATTAATTTACTATGATTGAAAATCAATTTAGACGAAGACGTACAAAGAAGTAATTATCACAATTAGCGATTTTTTTTGTCTGGTAAAAAATCTATTTGGCTGGTAAAAAAAATCAGATACCCGCCAGTTGGCTGGTAAGCCAAAAAGTTAGTTTCCTCCCCTGATCCCAACATATATATAACAGATGGTAGCGCGAGGCACTGTCAGTCACGATGGACTTCAAGCGTTGTGAAGTGACTGGCGAGTAGCGGTACTGCGAGTTAAACTCACTCCACTTAAAAAGACACTTTACACGTCATGAAGAGTGAATTCACCTTGGTGTAGCGGTCTGTGCTGTCACCTGTCGCCCGTGTCACGGCAGACCCGGGTTCTAAACTCCCTCGGGGCATCGAAGAAAGTTAAACACAACGCAAAAAAGGTGACCATATCATCTCCGTTACATATAAACTTGCTGTAATGTCTAACTTGCTGTGCCTAATCTGATCACATCTGTATGATCCAAATGCAGGATGGCATGTCGATTTTGAGTTGCTTTTTCTGAATAAAAATGAATGAAGCAAGCACTTGTCCCTGCCATCATTCTGTTAGAAAAACACACTATATTAAATTATAGAATGTTGTAGTAACACAAGCACTTTCTCATCTGTCCCTGCCATCATTCTGTTAGAAAAACAGACTCATTATTATTTGTTTATTGGCATCATCATCACTCTGCCTGTTCTACATTTATTGTCCACTTGATGGCACAGTAGAGCAAATACACCATGAAGCTTCAACACATGTGTGGTACTATTGGATGGAAAGCCTCAATGCTTCATGAAGCTTCATCTCGCCATCACTATTGTTCAGTTGTACAGTGTCCCCCACCCACTCCTCCTACCCAACCTCCCCCCCCCCAACCTCCTCCAATGTACAGTTTCTATGTCAAATGTATATACTCTCTTTTCTGGACTCTTTTCTTTTCACAAACAGTACTGTATTTGCAAATCTGGTATGTCATAAATGTATAGATGTAGCAGTACTGTCTATCTGTATGTCATGTATGTCATATATGTTATGATGAATTGAAAATGGGGGACCCTGATGTAAACAAGACGAAAGTCTTTCTCTGGTCTGCATCCCCTTAACAATTGTATCAGAGCTGTACTGTACTGTACCTGTACCCATTCTGCAATCTGTTAATAACTTCTTCCCCCATTTTCAATTCATCATAACATTTATGTATGCATTGTAAGATTTCAATAAATATGAACATGTTAATGCTATACTACTACATAAAGTAAATGTATACTGAATTTGTCTTACACTTCCATTCATTTAATGCAGGGATGATTGTTCACAGCATTTCACTTTCAACCAGGTATCTGATTAATTACGTTAGATGTACTAAATACCTATATGTCCCTATGCCATAAATGTCATGCATGTTGTGTATGTCATAAATGTCTATATGAATTGAAAATGGGGGACCCTGATGTAAACAAGACGAAAGTCTTTCTCAGGTCTGCATCCCTTAACAATTGTGTGTATTGAGCCGTACTGTATTGTACCCATTCTGCAATCTGTTAAATAAAGTTCTCATTCATTCATGTTTTTCTGCTCACCTTTAGTTTATTTGGAGTGTCGTTTCCCAAGGACTCCGTGAAGACGGCGACCACCGACCTGACGGCGACCAGCACAATCAGCCTGGTCTCACAGTCAAAAGTCCTGCTAGCTGCCGCTTCATCCATGGACATGGCTGTTAACAAACACTACAGGTAGTCGAACACAATGAAACGTTACTGGTTCATTTAACGTCAGCGGGTGTGGTTCAATAATAATAATAAACTTTAACTTTATTTGTATATTACCTTTCATACAAGTAGACAGTCATAAAATAGACATGTGCATAAAATGAGCATAACATTGACCAAATAAAAGCAATGCATACAGTGCAGACATAAAGAGACATAAAATACAAGCATTATTATCAACAGAATCAGAGAGTACAGGGAGTCGAGAGGGCAAAGCCGCCATCACTTCTAGCCTGTTTTCTTTCGTCACCGGCTGGTAAAGTAGCAATTTAGCTACTACTAGCGTCACAAATTCATGACAAAACAAGTATTTCTGCGAAATAGGTATATTTGATTGGGCTGACGTACCGGTGAGGTTTTATTTCTTGCTAAGCTACTGTAGGGATAGCGTCGCACAAACTAGAATCGTCAAACAACTTTAATTCGCTGTTTCTGTTTCAGTTCTTGCACACGCGCAGTGTGATGCCCAGTCACATAGATAACTTCCGGTTTATGCGCGAACCCAACTTTAAATGTTACACAGCGCTCCCTTCTGCGCCGGAGTGTATCACACTGTGGTGGTAGTATTCATTCATCATCATTCATCATTTATAATAATAATAATGCAGCATTCAATCTTTATTTAATATCGAAAGATCATTGAGAGCAGGCTCTCATTTACAATGACGTCGAGAGGTATAATACATAATGCAAAAACTAATTAGAAACAGAAAAGTCAATAAATTAAACAATTGAATTAAAACAACTACAGACTGAGGTGAAATGGTTGGCTTGTATAGCTTTAAATTGACCAATGTATACTTTACTTAAGTATTGAGTTTTAAAGTGCTTTGCAAAACATCCCATGTTCCTGGGGCACAGAAGCTAAAAGCCTATTTTCCTAATTCAGTGCAAACTCTGGGGACCTGAAGCATAAGCCAATCACCAGAACATGTAAATACAACCCAGTACCCAATCTCACCCTTTCAAATGATCCAAATAAACGTCACTAAAACACTATCCATTTGAGGGGGGAGGGTACAACTTCTCATCACATTTCTCAGACCCCTGCACCTATTATGAAGTGTAGGGTTCCCTGAGGGACTCTCAGGATTCTGAGATTTGTTTAGTTTGAATTACAACCTTTTACAAGTCAGGCATTTCGCCAGGTCCATTATAGAACTTAAATGTCTTACAGTTTATAATATCAACACTTCATCCAAGCAGCATGCTCTTCGTCTATAAGGTAATCTTCCGCATGGGTAATCTACCGGATCAGTTTGATTCCCACGTGACTGCCAGGCAGATTCACAGATCCATTCCTATTAAACTAGGCTACTAGTCAGTCAACAATTAAGCATTACATCACGCGCAGGAGTGTGTTATAGGAATTATACAATGGCCGAATTCACCCAACCGTATTGCTATAGAATAAACACACAGTAATTGAGTGTTTGCTGATGACACAGTAGTGGTGGGCCTGATCTCTGCCAACGACGAAAGGGCCTACCTGGAAGAGGTAGAGAACCTGTCACAGTGGTGTCAGGAGAACTGCCTCTCCCTGAACGTCAGCAAAACAAAAGAGATGATTGTGGACTTCAGGAGGTCGGGGGTCAAGGACTACAGCCCCCTCAGCATCGACGGGGCACCAGTTGAGAGAGTGAACAGTTTCAAGTACCTCGGAGCCCACATATCCGAGGACTTGACATGGACCACACACATTGACAGTGTTGTGAAGAAGGCACGACAACGCCTCTACTTCCTCAGGCGCCTAAGGAAGTTCCAAGTCAGTCAGAAGATCCTTAGGAACTTCTACTCATGTACAATAGAGAGCATCCTGACCGGCAACATCACCTCCTGGTTTGGGAATAGCACTGCACAAGACCGTAGCAGACTACAAAGAGTGACACGTTCAGCCGAACGCACAATTAGAGGGGGGCTTCCCACCCTCCAGAACATTTACAACAAGCGGTGCAAGGGGAAGGCTAAGAGAATTATTAAGGACTCGAGCCACCCGAACAACTGCCTCTTTGAACTGCTGCCGTCAGGCAAGCGATACCGGAGTCTTATGGCGAGCACAGAAAGACTCAGAAGGAGCTTCTATCCCCAGGCCATCAGGCTGCTAAACGAACAATAATCGCTAAACGAACAATAATCACTATGCAACAACCATCAAATGCACACAGCACACACACCCACAAGCACACACTCACTCAAACAAACAACACACTGCAGCACCCACTCTCCACACTTTAGATCACACAAACACACTTACACTTTATATTTATTGATAAAGGATTTGCACTACAACTCGTACACCTACTGTGAATTGTACCTAAACTGCACCTCGTCCATTTATGCCTTGCACTATATAGTATTGTATATTAGTACACTGCACAGTATTGTATATTGTATGGTAACTACGTCTACGAACATTGTACATATGTCTAAACTGAACACTGTGACCTCTTTTTTTACTTCTAATTTTTACTATGTTTTTATTTCATACTTATCTTGTCATGCACAGTCTCTGGAGCGCAACAGTAAGAAGCATTTTGTACAAAAGTATTCTGTACTTCTGTATGACAACTATTAAAGAAACTTGAAACTTGAAACTTGAAACTTGAAGCATAATGGAGATTTATTCACAACCATCCACAGAGAAAGTAGATCCAATAGTAGATCCACTAGTAGAAAACTTGCAATGTAGCTTGGTCCTGTTCCATTTAGTGCTTGGTACAGATGGTAGACAAAGCAACTCTGAGGTCATGCTCAATGTCCAATCTGTTCCTCTGCTTTGTCTTCAGCTGGACCAGAGCTGAGAAGCCACTTTCACAAAGATAGGTAGTGCTAAAAAAAAGTTTTTAAATTTTTTTTACACACACATCCGCGACCCACTCAAAATGGCCCCCGGCCCACTTTTGGGTCGTGACCCACCAGTTGAGAAACACTGCACTAGTAGACACCAGAGGGAGCTCCACAAATGTTAAACCCAGATAGAGAGTAGGGGAAAGTGGGGTAAGATGTGCCAACCAAGGGGCAATATAGTGCCACCCCTGTTATCTAGAAAACCATAGAAGAAGTTGGTCATGTGACAACATATTTTTGAAGAGGCATCCATTTCACTCAACCTGCAGAGAAGGGAGACACCTGACTTGAGAGGTAAGCACATTTAAGTTCAAAAAACATTTTTTTGCCCTCCAAAGTAAAATTTGTATGATCAAGGTTTTTTGATTGCTGTGTTTGAACAATTATAGACAACTTTGAAAACAGTTCACACATGTTTTAGTGCTTTAGTAAGCTACACCATGAGTCTATACAGTTAGCATGATGCTAGCTCAAAATAGCTGGGGGATGCATTTTTTTTCAAAATGGTAGGCTTGGGGTGATTTGTGCCAAAGTTAAGTTGTGCCAGGTGTTCTGTTTGTTAAGTTGCCCCAACTTATAATTATTAACTATATATATATTACTTTATTGTATTTTATTGTTATTGTACATTGTATTCTTACATTTGATCACTAAAACGATGTGATATTCTTAATTTTAGACCAAAATCCATCATGCCACGCAGATATACAAACGGAAGACAGACAGGGTTTCAACTCCTCTTGAAAAGTTGGAAAGAGCAGTGAAAAAGGTGCAACAGGGGAAGACTATACGTCAGGTTGGAAAGGAGATGAAGATCTGCAGGATGCTTTTACCGCTTTTGAGATTCAAATGATCTGTTTTACGTAAAATTATCAATGGCACAATTTACCCCAGTGTATTCTCTTTAATGTCACAACTTACCCCTCACCGGGGGCAAGTTGTGCCACAAAACCACTTTTTTTTCTAAAGCTATATTTATGAAACAGTTTATTTAAGATCCAAAGTGATTGTCCCCAGGGATGCACAACATCCTAAACTATATGTACATATTTTAGTTGGGGGCATTACTGTAATCCCCTTGCTTTAAAGGCACTTTAAGTAAAAATTGGCACTACTCACCCCACTCTCCCCTACTGCTACATCTATACATTTATGACATACCAGATTTACAAATACAGTACTGTTTTTGTAGGGTGGTATGGTATGGTATGGTTTATTTCTTACTCCCTGAGGGGAAACATGGTTTGCCACCAGAGCGAATACACATACAAACATGAAAGACACAGTTACATACACTACAGGATACACAACACAATAGGAGAGCCTCTTAACACAGTGCTATCGGTGTTCGTTAATTTTTTTTTTTACCGCAGCAGGTACAAAGGACCTTCTCAATCGCTCAGTAGAGCATTGAGGCATCAGCAATCTGTTACTAAATGATCTTCGCAGAGCATCGAAAATACTAAACAATGGGTTTATTTACATTGAGGTTCTGGGGTCACATGGAGTGTGTTATACGAAATACCCCCCCTCCACCCCACCTACCAATCTACCTACCAACCTCCTCCAATGCAGTTTCTTTGTCAAATGTATATACTCTCTTTTTTAGACTCTTCTTGTTTCACAAACAGTACTGTATTTGTAAATCTGGTATGTCAGAAATGTATATAGCAGTACTGTCTATCTGTATGTCATGTTATGATGAATTGAAAATGGGGGACCCTGATGTAAACAAGACGAAAGTCTTTCTCTGGTCTGCATCCCCTTAACAATTGTGTGTATTGAGCCGTACTGTATTGTACCCATTCTTCAATCTGGTAATAAGATGTTCAATCAATCAACCAATCAATCAAATAACAACCGGTTTGATTGATTGATTGATTGAAAATATTACTAGGTAACTTCACTGTGCTTCTTAAACAAGATGTAGCAGTACTGTCTATCTGTATGTCATGTATGTCATATATGTTATGATGAATTGAAAATGGGGGACCCTGATGTAAACAAGACGAAAGTCTTTCTCTGGTCTGCATCCCCTTAACAATTGTGTGTATTGAGCTGTACTGTATTGTACCCATTCTGCAATCTGGTAATAAAATTGTCAATCAATCGGCCATTTTGCATTATTTTCGCGATTTTTCTTTTGTTTCACAATGAGTCATGACAAATTAATTACATAGTCCATGTGTATGTAACAAACTAACATATTCCAGTTGAGTGTATCTTTTTTGGAGGATTCGTTCAAAAGCTATTCATACTTCCATTTTTCTATCTATGGCGGATTGATTCAGACAGAAAAAATAAAGTAATTCGGTTGTGGGAGGGGTCTGGGGTCACATGGAGTGTGTTATACTAAATAACAACCGGCAACTTCACTGTTTCAGCTAATCAGAATCAAGAAATGTGCATGCCATTGTATAAAACTACATACCTCACCAGTTAAGTCAATATTCAATCAAATAAACCCCAAGTATGGAATTCATCGTCCAGTTCACTGGGTTTCAAGCTGGGAAATAGGACCCCCAGGAGGTCGCGAAAACATATACAAATCCACCATCATGTTTAGATTTCAGTTTGCTCGGGGGGGGGGGCGGAGCCAGGCGTTCATGGAGTGAGAGGTGTTTCACGAGAGCTCCCTTCTATCGTGCAAAATACACTTTTCTCCCCATTAGTCTTTATTTTATTTTTATTTGTTATTGGTCTTCTTGTTGAGTCGTCGAGTTTCAACTACTTTCGTCGACTTTTTTCAACTTTCTGCGATGTCGATGGAGACCAGAGCCATGAGCACTCCAGCCGGCAAACTGCCACCGGGTCTACCCTCGCCGTCGCCCGGAATCAGTGAGATAAGTGAAGCTGTTCTCTCGGTCATGACCAAACTCCATGCAGACTTTGAGGTACGCTTCGCTGAAACACAAAGAAAAGTACAGGCGGAATTTTTTGATACCCTTCATCGAGAGATGACAGAGGAAATTAGGTTGGCGGTCGACCCGTTGAGAGAGAAGATGGAGTCGCTACACGCTGCCTCCTCGGCTAATGCTAACGAACTAGCCACGCTAACGACAGAGGCCTCACAACAGGGCGAGAGGCTGGCGTGTCTGGAGAGCTCCCTGCAGGCTAGGCAGGCTGAAGTTGCCAAACTACAGTCGGTAATTGTGGAAATGCAGTCCCGGGAGAGACGCTACAACATCAGGATTGTTGGTGTACCGGAGGGCAGTGAGGGAGGTCGTCTCTCGGAGACCATGCCGGAATTGTTGCAGAAAATACTGGGGAAAGATGTCCTCCCCAGCCCACCCGTATGCGAGTCGGCCTACAGAGCGGGCAAGGCCAGTCCTGGAGTGAACAAGGAGCCGAGGCCCATCATTGTCAAGCTAAACAGGCTACAACAGAGGGAGCTCATCATGCGGTCGGCCCGTGCCAGAAGGGGTAAACTAGGTCTCGGCGATCACAAAGTGGCCATTTTCGAAGACTTTACGCCGGAGGTTCAAGCACAGAGAGGCGGATACAAAGTGGTCATGGCCAGGCTATGGAAACTGGGCCTGAGGCCTACGCTATTCGCCCCCGCGAGATTATCTGTGCTGTGTAAGGGCGATGATCGTCGTTCATTTTGGTCGTTGGCTAAAGCGGAGGAATATCTCGGGGGGATAGCCGAGACTGTAGCTTGATAACTATGTCGGGTGAGTGACGTGGCGATGTGGGCCTAAATACATTGATAGGGCGGACTACTCACAAATGCTTATTGTCATGCCCAAACAGGCTAACTGGCCACTGCCCATCCAAGCTAGCGGGGCATCCCAATGACTTCTGTTATTTGCTAATGCTGACCTCAAGGTCGTACGTGTGTGTCGCCTCTATGGAAGCTAGCGAGCTAGCTGGACAATGTTCATATCAGATACGAGCGTGACGGCTGGTTCATCACTAGCTTGCGCGCTAGCCTCGGCTAACTAACATGCTATGGCTAATATCGCCCACACCGAATCATTCGGGACCCGTTAATGTTTACGTATTTTGGCTGTTGTTGCTGTTTAAGTGGCATCTGTTTGCACAATTTAACTGTGATTGGGTCCTGCCCTACCTATCTTCTGATATGCTTTATTATTTTTTATTTTTCATTTTTCTTTTATCCAGTTGTGCTATAGCTTTGCGACGTTGATACGCAAATTCAGAAGTAGTTGGTTACATGGATGGCGTTGAGTTATTATATAATAATGGCTCATTTTTCCCTTATAGTTGGCTCATATTAGGGCCAAGGCTCACGTTTGTTGTTTTCCTTGTCTAAACGGGGTTTGGCTGTTTTGAGCCTTAGGCTCCAGTCGTAGAAGGTCGGTTAAGTATATATATGCAATATATAATAACAGGCTGTGTCAGGTATAGCTTATTACTATCCCTGGGTTAATGAAGGAGTTTACTTCTATTCTTATATAGGATTATGTCATTCCAGCCTTTGTGCCTGACCAGAGAGACGGTTAAATGCTTGCACCTTGACCATAACCCTTTTTAATTTTTCTTTTTATTGTTGCTGTTTAAATGGCATCTGTTTGCACAATTTACCTGTGATCGGGTCCTGCCTTAGACTATCTTCTGGTATGCTTTAATTTTTTTCATTTTCCTTTATCCATTTGTGTTATAGCATTGCGACATTGATATGCAGATTCGGAAGTAGTTGGTTACAGGGATGATGTTGAGTTATTATATAATAATAGCTATTTTTTCCCTTATAGTTGTCTCATGTTAGGGCCAAGGCTCACGGTGGTTTTCGACCGATAACTTTATTGAATTTAAATTTTTTATTTTTATTTGTGTTTATTGGACTAGTGGGGGGTTTAATCAGGGGTTTATCTAGAGAGGGGGTCGGAGTGGAGAGCGTCTTATTGGATCCATGATTCCAGTGGGAAACGATAGGAAGATGACCATCCTTAGTGGATGGAGCATAGGGAGGGGATTGGAGAATGGGTATAGGAGGGTTAATATTAGGACGGGTGGGTTAGGGTATAGAGTAGAAGTAGGGGGGGTTGTAACTGGGGTGGTATTTTTCTGTGTTTTATGTACTGTTGTCCTGTATGTGTGTAATTGTTCCTCCTCTGAACTCTTGGGATTGACCGTCTGGGCCCGCCTGGATCAGCGCCTCTGTCCTCAGCCTGGCTGCACTGGTATGTTCTCCACGCATTTAGACAAGTTCGACCATGGCTAAATTGAATATTTTAATTTGGAACGCAGGGGGTCTTAACGCCCCACATAAGCGTGCCAGTGTCCTTTGGTTATTGAAGAGAAGAAATATTGACATTGCTCTCCTTAGTGAGACGCATTTATTGGTGGGTGATGTGTCAAGGCTAGCAAATCGACAATATCACGTTATCTCCTCATCCTCCTCAGCCGACGATAAGACAAAAGGAGTCGTCATAGTTACAAGACGTAACCTTGATATCAAAGTCCTGGATGTGTGGTCGGACACGGAGGGAAGGATTACTATAGCAAAAGTTGAGTTCTCTCATAGGAAGATGGCATTAATAGCATTGTATGCCCCTAACACATTTGATTCAGCGTTCTATAATACAATCACAAAGAATATTTTGGAACTTACTGGATACGCTCTCATTGTGGGTGGCGATTTTAATGCGTGCTGGGATGCGGAGATGGATAGGTCCGGGTCCTCTGAAACAAGCGACCAAAAACTGTCCTCTAAGGCCCTCAGGATGTGGGCCCAGGACATGGGGCTCGCAGACCTATGGCGCATATCCAATCCCACCCTCAAGGATTACTCTCACCTGTCAGCCAGACACAAAACATTCTCTCGAATAGACTATGCATTCGCGTCCCCTAATATGTTTGATAGTTTCGACGTCTCATTGGTTCCCCTGGCTCTCTCGGACCACAAGGGGATTTTCCTTGTGGCAACCTTTGGCAGGCTCTCCACGAGAGCTCCCAGGTGGCGTTTTAACTCAACCTTATTAAAGAATGATGATTTCTGTACTGAGTTCAGGAGTAAACTAGCTGAATTCTTGCAGATCAATGTCGGCACGGTCGAAGACCCTAGGGTCCTGTGGAACGCATTGAAAGGATTTATCAGGGGTCATGTCACACTTTTCGCCTCCAATTTGCGTAAATCCCGGTCAAAAAAACTAGAAGGACTGGAAACATTATACGCGGACCTATACGCATCTTTGCAAACTAACTATAGTGAACGACTAAACACACAACGTAAGATAGTCAAGAAAGAAATAAACTCCATACTTAAACAACAGTCTGAGTTCTTGATACATAGGACAAGGCAAAATTACTACTTTCACGGTTCCAGGCCTAGCCATCTGTTGGCAATGAAGATACGCTCGAATGATCATTTCTCGGATATCCCTTCGATCAAGACGCGACAGGGAACAGTCACTACTGACTCAAAAAAGATCAACGACACTTTTAAAGAATTTTACTCACAGTTATATAGCTCAGAGGTTAATTTCGATAACTCTAAATTTGAATCGTTCATTGGCGGGCTTGAGATACCCCACATTTCTGAGGAAGAGGCTAAGGAACTGGGGAAACCAATCACTCTTATGGAACTTAGGGAGACGATTGCTGAAATGCAGAGGGGTAAGGCACCAGGCTGGGATGGGATTCCACCCGAGGTATATTTAGCTTTCTGGGACCAACTGGGTCCATTGATGCTCGATATGATCAATTACGCTATCGAACAAGGGGAGTTCTCAAGGGATGTCAACATGGCATTGATTTCTTTACTTCTCAAGAAGGATAAAGAACCCAATGATTGTGGTAGCTATAGGCCCTTGAGTCTTCTCGGGGCCGATCTAAAAGTGTTTGCCAAGGTGCTGGCCCGCCGCCTGCAGAGATTTATGACGGTATTGGTACACTGCGATCAGACTGGTTTTATCCCGGGGCGCCTGGCTGCAGATAATCTTAGGAGGCTGTTGCATGTAGTCGATAACAGTAAAGACAATACAGCTCCGTCCACAGTTCTGTCTTTGGATGCCATGAAGGCGTTTGACAGACTAGAATGGTCATACCTGTGGAAGGTACTTGAGGTTATGGGTCTTGGAAAGAATTTTATTCATATGATTAAAGTCCTGTATGCCTCGCCGTCGGCAATGATACTGACAGGCAAAAACTGTTCCACACTTTTTCCAGTCTCCAGATCTTCTAGACAGGGTTGTCCTCTGAGCCCAGGACTATTCGCGCTTTCCCTCGAACCATTGGCCCAATTTATTAGGCAATCGGAGGACATCGTCCCCATAATGGTCAATAATACACCACACAAAATTGCTCTCTATGCGGATGACCTACTGATTTTTATGGATGACCCCTCCCGGTCGGCCACAAAATTACTGGGAATAATCGACGACTTTGGTAAATTGTCAGGCTTTAAGATTAACTGGAACAAATCAGCCTGCCTACCTCTTAATGAGCTGGCCAAGGCGGTGCGACTACCAGCTGATATCCCCATAGTGGAACATTTTAAATACTTAGGCATAGAGATATTCCCCACGCTGAGTCAAACTACTAAGTACAACTTCACGGGTACTTATGATAAAATACGCCAGGATCTAGACAGATGGTCGTCCCTTCCTAACTCCTTACAAGCCCGGGCTTCCATAATCAAAATGAACATCCTGCCTAGGATACATTTTGTTAGCTCAATGCTCCCCCTGCCCCCTCCAATAGACCACTGGCGCAAGGTACAATCGATGGTATCTAAGTTTATCTGGAATAACAAACGCCCGAGAATCAAAAGAGCTACTACTCAACGTAGGAAACAAAATGGGGGCCTCGCAATCCCTGATTTTAAGCTTTATTTCTGGTCCTTTTCACTGAGACCTCTGATGTGCTGGCTAGACCCTGTAGAGGCTGTATCTTGGCGCTCCTTAGAAGCGGCGGCGGTCTCACCGCTAAGATTGCAGGATGTAGTGTACTCCACTGTCCCTATTTCGAAATGCCGACTGAGATATGGACCAATCATAACTCACGTGATCCAAACATGGCGTAATGTACAGAAGTCATGTGGGGTTAAATGCCCATGGCACCTGGACTCTCCAATTTTTAATAACCAGCAACTACTTGTTGGGCACAAGCCGGTTAGTATTCCTCAATGGCAAAGGAGGGGAGTTCATGCCGTGGGCTCAAGCTTTGCAACCACACCCCTTCCTCAGGCTCATAGTGGACAGGACGACCTCCAGAGGGTTTGTCTCAGACTTTTATACGCTCTTAATTCAATCCACGTATAAAAATGTATCATTGGATACAATCTGGCGTGTGGATATCCCGGAGTTGGACCCCGAGTTTGACTGGGATTATGTTTGGGCAAATGTGGCATTGTCTTCCCGCAACCCCAATCACCAGCAAATTAATTTTAATTATATTCATGGGACCTATCTTACACCTAGGAAGCTATTTGCTATGGGACTGATAACTGACTCTCTGTGCACTTTGTGCTCTCAAAAAGCCACTGGCACTTATATGCATATGTATTGGGATTGCCCACCAGTGGCACGCTTCTGGAGGTCAATAACGGACAAACTTTCAGATCTGTGTGGCTTAACTATCCCATTCACAGCTGTTACGCTACTCCTGAACGATATAACAACACTACCGCGTCCGTATAACTAAAAAGGGTTGTCCTAGCGGGCGTCACAGCAGCGAAGAAGCTAATAGCATTGAGATGGAAGGAGCCTGAGAAGCTCACAGTGATTAACTGGTCCCTAACACTGTTGGATGTGATTTATCTTGAGATATCCACAGCGCGGGTGATTGGGGTGGGGCAGGCTGGGATTGACCTGTGGTTCGCAGCAGCTGAGAAGGTCAGGACCGTCGTGTGCGGCTGAGCGGGGTTGGGGTGCTTGTTTGGGGGAGTCCGGCGGTCTCGTGGGAGAGGGAGGAGGAAATGTCTTGTCTGTCTTGTCTTTTGTGTTGTCCTCTTGAATTTAACTGGGGATTTTATTGGGGGGCAGATATTTAGCTATTTCTTCACTATTTGGTCACTTTTACACAGTTCCTGTGAGTATGGAACACCTCTGTAGGTTTTTGTTTTTCATGAAGGTTCATTGCTCTGTTTTCGAGTCGTGTTCTCAAAAGTGGTGTTTTTCTACCTCAGGACCTTAGGCCATTTTGAGGCGGGGCTCCAACCACTGTGTGACCCGGTGGCATCTGCCACATTGTTATGCAGCTGGGAGATCTCTAACATCACTGATATGCACATTTTGTGATAACTCAGCTCGGTGAGGGTGAATGCTGTGAGGTGAATTGGAAGAGTGGGCCTTGTTGTGAATTAGAGATGTACGTTTTATTAATATATGGCCACATGGCCGGGAATCGGGGCTGGATACTGGGAAAGGCCATTTATTAGATAGTACCCCTTGAATTTAAAATTTAAAAAGGTTGAACTCTGTTTTCTTTTCTTTTTGTCTTTATAATTTATAAATTGTTATTTCTGTATTATTATTGTTTTTGTTATTTTCCTGTGAAGTTCTGTGTATTGTGATTGTGATTAATGTGTTGTCTTGTTTCATGTAAATAATAATAAAAAAGAATTGATAAAAAAAAAAAAATCAGTTTGCTCGTGTAACGGAGGTCCGTGAGTATATCCACAGTCACGATAAACGCGTGTGTTGAGAAGTGACTGTGGCAGTAAGCAGGCTGCGAGTTAAACTCACTTCCCCATAACAGGGTTAATAGACGCAGGTACGGTACCCAGGGGTGAATTCACCTCTTAGTGCACCGGTCTATGTCATCGCCCGTGTAGCGGGAGACCGGGGTTCAACTCTCCCTCTGGGCATCAGCATTTAATACACAACGCAGAGGAGTCCAATACGATCTGTCACACTTGTATATGGAAATTTTCACAATGATGAAGACTGAATATGGTACAGATAATTATGTTATGATTAGTCTAAAAAGCAAAGATCTCTACATGCCCATTTTACATTTGACTGCTGAAACTGGATGGTATCAAGGAAATCCAGCTGCAAGCTAGCTAAAACTCCAGGAGAGTTGTCTTTGGCCATAAGCTAAGCTAGCTGGTCCATATCCGCTTCCATTAATTTGTACTAAGCTAGGCTAGCTTGCAGCCAGATAACTTTCTACTGAACGCACAGAGAGGAAATTGGTATCCAACTATCTTTTGCCGAACCACTGCTGCCTGGGCGCAGTGATTTCACACATCGCCAAATAAAAATAAAACCTATGGGACTAGTAGCTAGTGACAGGACACGCTTTCATTGAGTGAAGTGGATAATATCATCAGATAGACTAGCTAATAGTATCTAGATAAATCACAACTTTACTATCATGTCTTGGTGTGTTGTAAAGAGTTGTGATAATAGACAATCGAAGCCAGGATTTAATTTCTTGTTTCATAGAATTCCAACAAAATATCTGGACCGGTTGAAGCTATGGCTACTTGCTCTGAACATAGATCCCAATACACCAACAGAAATAATCAAGAACCAGCGTGTTTGCTCAGAGCATTTTGCACAAGATGACTATTATGAAAAAATGGAACTTAGAACCCGAACCATGAGACTTTTTCTGAACGATACGGCGATCCCATCGGCGTCTATACTTTCCAACCATGGCTGTGGTAAGTGTTCTGTTATGTTTTTAGATGGATTCCATCTGTCTAATGTTAGCTAATATTGTGAGACTTGATGAATAGGATGTAACTTTGCTGGACTTTTGAGGTGATGCGTGAAATCACTGCGCCCAGGCAGCAGTGGTTCGGAAAAAAAACCGAAGAGGTGAGCCCACGGGAGCCGCCGGAAGTCAACAGTGAAGGTTACGTAACGATCTCGGCGGAAGGAGTTCGGGCTTGCTTGCTCCGGGCTGCGCGGGGTCGGCCGGCCTCCGTCCGTGCTCGCCGGAGCCCAGAGAAGCGGACCGATCCGTCGGGGTTCCCAGTGGTCGGCGCAAGGCAGATAGCGGTCCAGAAGGGAGACGGCGGATATGGCTGGGACGAGATACGGCAATTCCAAGTGGAAGACCTGGAGGTGGAACCCGTACGGGAGGCGGTGATGAAGGGGATCCGCCCCACCGGAGTGCAACTGCAAGAGGCGAGCCCGCTCATGCGTAAGCTCTACGGGCAGTGGGAACGGTTCCGTCTGCAGAATGGGGTGCTATTCAGGCGAGTTAGTGACCCTCGAGATGGAGAAGAGATACTACAGTTGGTGGTGCCGGGGGTGCTGCGGCGGCACGTATATGAGATTCAACATGTCCTTGGGGGACATTTGGGCGAACGCGGGACACTAGGGTTAATGGGGCGGGGCTATTACTGGACAGGGATGGCGGCCAAGGTGAAGGGCTGGAGGCAACAGTGTAAACGGTGTGCCCCGGCTCGAGACGTGGTCCCGAAGGCTTGGGCCCCAGGACATGCACCTACGGGACTGCCCGAGGCGGGGGGGAGCGCGCGCGGATCCCCCGGAGGATGCATGAACCTGCACAGAGCTCTTCCGAGTCTGATGATTCCCCCCTTGGTTACTCCACCCCTCCTACATCCTGTCGTGTTGCTACCCGGGAGGGCAAGAAGTCGGGCGCGGGTTCCCCGGAGGACCCCTACGGGATCGCGGAGCTCATCCAAATCAGACGTGGGAGGCGCCTTCGATTATCCTCGGGAACCGCGTCCTAGGGCGTGTAACCCACCCGGACCCCCTCGGGTCATCGCTGAAGCCGCGCCGGACGAGGAGAGGAGAGGCCGGCGAGGACGGCGGAGACAGGGGCGAGGAGGGCGCCGCTGGCGGCCAACCGGTGGCCTCGGAGGGCGAGGCCACAGCAAATGACCTGCCGTCAGGGACCGACGAGTCTGACACGGGGTCAGACATGAGGGGGGTCGAGCCAACCCGGCCCCAGAGGAGCACCAGAGGTCGGCTACCCGCTCGGTATCGCCAGGACTACGTGCTGAAGAGCGTATTTGTTGAACAGTGTGTGCAATTTATGAGTGTGTGAAACTGTTGGTCTAAGGACCGTATTCATGCATGTATTAAACTGGTGTTCCATTGAGGTAACTTGCAGAGGACTTGGCAAGTTTAAAGTGGGGGGAAATGTAGCATCCTGAATATTCTTCTATTATTCAGAAGTGCTGACGTAACCTTTTACTTCCCCTGTGTGCACAAAGACATGATAACCAGTGTTTCTCTTTGATACCTCGCCCGGACCAATAACGCAAGGTTCTCTTTCTTCCCTCCGGCTTCAATATGGATTATTAACGTGACACTAAATCATCCTTCTTCCTGTCTTGAGTGTCCCATTGTGGGACCAGTTTGCGGTCGCCAGCAGGGGGCGGTGGTAGCAGGCGGAGCAGAGGAGGAAGGAGATGAGCGAGCGAGACGCTGGTTACCTGGAGGGCGGAACAGGAGGAAGTCCTCTTCGACAGTGAACTCGAACATGGACAGACGTGTGCTCTCGAAGAGCCCCGTTGAAGAGCAACGGGAGAGATAGAGAAACTCTGCTATAAAACGGGTTATCATAGAATTACAAGCGATAATGAGGTGTGGGAATAGTGAAACGGAAAGAGGAACAAACTTCAGTAATACCTCGGGTTATCCTAGAAGTTTATGCGGTATATTAGCCGGTGGCTAACGGCTATAGTGACTCTGAGTGTACCACTAGGCGAGCGTCGCCGAAGACAGGCGGTGTACATAGCCACGTTGCGTTAGCTATATAGGCGACAGCAGGAGGGTCCACCAAGACCCACAGTTTAGCTGTGTTTAGGTTAGCCCACAGATTAGCGCGCGCCAGCTCAGCCCTCAGCCCCGCAGTGGACGTCTCGTCGACGCAGCCGAGGACACCTCTTCTTCCAGCAGAGGCCGCCACAGCACAGCACGTTCCTCCAGCCCCTGCTGTCTACCCCGGCCCGCTGGCTGTTATCGCGGGATCGCCCGACGGCCATCTTATCACCCGGACGAGTGGTGGTGAGAGTGGACCCGCCATCTCTGTTAAGTACAGCGGCGCTCCGAGTGCCAAAACAATATCAATTCGAAACGAACGCTAGCAGCAGCGTCTAGGGGTACCCCAACCATTTTAAGCGGCTTTAGCTAGGACCTTTTATTTGGTAACGTGGGCCCACATGTCATTTCTTTTGAGTGTAATAACTGTGTTCCTGCATTGAATTTCCCATTGAACTCCTTTAACATGTACCTGGGTCTTCCCCACCGCAAAGCGGGGCAGTAGTATTAACGGAACGAGCACAAGGTGCCTATTTTTTTGGAATAACGTTCCCCCTGTATTGTTGAGTGAGAGCACCCGGTGCCTAGTGTGAACATATTGTATATTACCCGTGTATTAAGATATAACCCTGTATCTGAGACTTGACCAGGTATTATATAAAGGAGACGTAGATGGGAACATGGTGTGTGTGTCTGTTACTGAGCCCGTGTCTTAACCCTTGTTGTCCGGGTAATATTATTATTATTTAACCCTTTCCCCACCATACTTGTATTTCATGTTTTTTTTTGTATCCACTTTTTCTCCCATTTTTTCTATATTTTCTCCCATCCCAATTTCGTATCATCCAATTCAACCCTCCCCTGTCACGAATGCTGTTTCTTGCCTCCCACAAGCTGGCTGCAATGTGGACTAAGTCATACATAGCACAAGTCCCCTCCGGTACTTGAGGTAACAGCAGTCGCATCTTTTCACCTGCGCAGCTCGATCTCTCAGTGGCGAGGAGTAACGCGTGGGAGGCTCACGCTGCCCCCGACACTTCCTGATTCTACTGCGCAGGCGCACCAACCGACCTGTAGGAGTCGCTGTCCACAACGCCCGATCCCCACCCATCAGTTTCCCACCCCCTAATACGGCCAATGTGTATTAGTATGAACGACCAGCTAAACTGAAAGCAATGTGGAGCGCAGGGCTCGAACAGGCAAGCCCAGCGTCTCCGTCATTCGTGGCGAGCGCCTTGCCCACTACACCACGTAGCCGCCCCACTCGTATTTCATGGTTAAAGGTCTCTACAGGTCATTAAGGAAGGGTACTGCTTTGGGGAGCGAAAATCATTAGTCATCTAACAGTCACCAGGTGTGGGAGGGCTAACGGAGGTACTGGGGGAAGTGAGAGTGTGTGGGGAGCTACTGCTGACCGCCCTGGAGGGCGAGGAGGACCAGAGTACCACCCCCAGGTTAGTAAATCCTGGGCCCCATCCGCTCCTGCTGCCCGACCTCCAGTTCGACGTTCCGGGCCCAAAGATGGGGGTTCAGTTAGATCAAACTCTACTGCATCCCGCTACCCGGTGGCCGTGTACAACCACTCCCATAAAGCAGGGATAATCCACCCTGCTACACATGCACAGAGAAGAAAAGGGTAGATAACTCCAGGGTAGATGGCAAATAAGCTAATTTCCCAAAAAGTTGGCATGTTCCTTTAATCTAGAAGAAGATAAGTGGATTGTGTCTAAATTAATAGAAAATCTGTTCCATTTTGTTTTCTACTGTCCTTTTCATTGTGAACTGTGCAATGTTTAGTAAAATAAAATTATGTATCTGAGTATATGATGGTAAAGATGACACTAAGATCACCCAGGATAATGTTCTGAGTATATGATGGTAAAGATGAGACTGAGAGACACCCAGGATAATGTTCTGAGTATATGATGGTAAAGATGAGACTGAGAGACACCCAGGATAATGTTCTGAGTATATGATGGTAAAGTCAAGATGACACTAAGATCACCCAGGATAATGTTCTGAGTATATGATGGTAAAGATGAGACTGAGAGACACCAGGATAATGTTCTGATATGATGGTAAAGATGAGACTGAGAGCACTCAGGAGAATGTTCTGAGTATATGGGTACATTTTCTGTTTCAGAACTGAGAACACTATTATAGAATACAGCTAATTTGGGTATAAAAAAGATAATTGTGTAGGTCCACAAAATCAGTCTCTCATTCACTGTCAATGGAGCAGCTCCAGATTTTATACTTAATAATTACTTGCATTTATATAGCGCTTTTCTAGACACTCAAAGCGATTTACAATGTAGGGTGGAAATTGCCTCCTTCACCACCACAGCAGGGGCGGATTTAGGATTATAGGAGATCCGGGGCTTTTTTATTTTTTTTTAATTTCAATTTTTTTTGTTTTTTTTATTTGCAGGCAAGGGGTGGTTCGTGCCTGACCCCCTCCACGGCAGATTTCTTTTGAATTTAATTAACCTGTACGTGCAATTTGGTAGTTATGGTTAGATTTATATATTGGGGAGGGGTATATCATATTTTTCATATGATCAAAAAGTGGTGGAGCAAGAGCATACCTTTGCTCCCCCAAGTTCAATAGTGGGAGAGCAGAGATGCTCCGAATGCTCTTATGGCCAGGCGTCTATGATTCACTGATACAAAGTAAAATAGTGCAGTACAATAAAATAGTTAGTAAAATTGAATAAAATAATGCAATAGTGCATTGCAATAAAATAGTTATCATCGTATTTTTTCGGGAGGCCGGTAAGGAGTGCATTACAGTAGTCGAGTTGGCTTGAGATAAAGGCATGGATCTGGTTTTCAGCGTCCTTTTGATTTATAAATGGCCGTACTTTAGCTATGTTTCTAAGGTGGAAGAATTAAGTTTTTGTCAACTTGTTGATTGTGATTTAAAGCTTTGATTGATTGATTGATTGAAAACTTTATTAACAGATTGCAGAATGGGTACAATACAGTACAGCTCAATACACACAATTGTTAAGGGGATGCAGACCAGAGAAAGACTTTCGTCTTGTTTCCACCAGGGTCCCCCATTTTCAATTCATCAGGACATATATGACATACATGACATACAGATAGTCAGTACTGCTACATCTATACATTTATGACATACCAGTTTTGCAAATACAGTACTGTTTGTGATACAGAAGGAGTCAAGAAAAGGGAGTATATACATTTGATGTAGAAACTGTACATTGGAGGAGGTTGGGTGGGGGGGGTTGGGTACACTGGGATATTGACAACCATACTGGGTAATTTACATTGGAGGTGGTTGGGGGGGGGGGGGCACACTGTATAAACAAGCAAAACTGTACATTGAGGGGGGGAGACTCTGTACAAACAAACAAAATTGTACATTGGACTATTGACAAAACCATACTAGGTAAATGACTGTACATTGGAGGGGGTTGGGTTAGGATATTTACAGGGGCCAGTGTTGAATTGCAGTCTCCCGTAGGTGTCTCTTGAGAGAGGTTTTGAAAGTGGGTAGTGATCCACATTCCTTTACAGCTTTGGGTAGGGCGTTCCACATTGATGTGGCATAATTGCGAAACGTGTTTAGTCCCTTATTTGAGCCGAATCTGGGTTTAACATGATTTGTGGAGCTCCCTCTGGTGTTGTGATCGTGGTATTCACTGACCTTTGGGAAGTATTTTGCCATGTACATGGGTACCTTGGTCGTGTAGTGTATCTTGTAGACCAGGCCCATTGCAAGTTGCTGTACTCTGTCATCTACTCTAAGCCATCCTAGGTTGTCAAAGTGGGCAGGGGTGAGGTGGGTTCTAGGAGTAAGGTCAAGCAGTAGTCTGACCAGTTTGTTTTGAGATGTTTGTAATTTTGTTTTTAGCGCCTTTGAGGTGCTTTGGTACCATGAGGTGCAAGCATAGTCGTAGTACCCCTGAATGAGTGCTCCTGCCAGAGTCTTCAGGGTATTCTTGTTTACCAGAGAGGAGATCCGGTACAAGAATCGAGTTCGTTGGTTGACTTTTTTTATTACATTGGATGCCATTTTGTCACAGGAGAGATTAGCCTCTAGGATGGAACCCAGGTAGGTAATTTCATCTTTCCTTGTGACAATATTGTCACCCACTGCAACTGAGAAGCCGTCGGTCTTGCTGAGTTTGTTATTTGAACCGAAGAGAATGGACTCTGTTTTGCCCATGTGTAATGATAGTTTGTTATCAGCGAGCCATATGCAGATTCTGCCTAGTTCCGAGCTGAGGGTTTTTTCAACCTGTAACTTGTTCTTGTCAGAGACCAGCAGGGCTGAGTCGTCCGCAAACAGGAACAAGTTGCAGTCACAAGCTGACGACATGTCATTTGCATAAATTAGGAACAGTAGCGGTCCTAGTATGCTTCCTTGTGGAACACCACAGCTCACTGTGAGAGGGGGGGATAGGGTACCGTTTACCTCCACCATCTGTTCCCTCCCCTCAAGGTAGGATTGCATCCAGCTCACTGATAGACTATCAAAACCAATTGCTTTTAGCTTGTCAATCAGAATGGAGTGATTTACCGTGTCAAAGGCCTTTTGTAGGTCCAGCATGACCATGCCGCAGTATTTGCCTGCGTCCACCTCTTGTTTGATGTGGTCATTCAAATAGAGAAGGCATGTGTCAGTGGAGTGGGATGTTCTGAAGCCAGATTGGAATTCGTAGATTAGATTTTTTTTCCGCTAGGTACTTTTCGACCTGTTCGTAGACTATTTTTTCCATGACTTTCGAGATGGAGGTGAGAATAGAAACAGGGCGGTAGTTGCCTGGGTCTAATTTGCTGCCCTTTTTGTGCAGAGGGGTCACCCTCGCAATTTTGAAGTCCTTGGGGACGTGTCCCTGTTTTATGGAGAGGTTTATTATGTGTGTGATGATTGGGGTGATGGCGGCTGCTGAGTCTCTGAGGAATTTGGAGGGGATGTTGTCATGGCCAGTGGCCTTGTTAGGTTGGAGGGCGCTCAGTTTATTGAGTACCTCATCTGTTGTTACCATTTCCAGCTTGAAGTCGTCCTTGCGGACCCCTAGGTTTTTGTAGTAAGCTACTATGTGTTCTACCCCATAAAGCCCTGAGTGGGAGGGTAGTTTGTTTACCAGTGTTGTGGCTATGTTTGTGAAGAAAATGTTTAGGTAATTGGCTACATCCAGCTTGTCTGTGATGAGCGTGTTGTCCGTTTTTATGTTTATGTTTGAGAATCTGGTTTTAAGTTTTTTACTGCATCCTAGTTGATTATTGAGTAATTTCCAAAGTTCACGTGGTTTGTTTTTGTTTTCCTCAGTTTTGTCATTGATGAAATTCTTTTTTGCAGTTTTGATCATGGAGTTTACGTCGTTTCTTAGTCTGTTTCTTTCTAGTTTGAGTTCAGTCACGTGGGCTTGGAGTTCACTGCTCGTGCTTTTAGTAAGCTTTGACTGATTTTTACGAAACTCAGAGCATTTTTTGTCTCTGGTTTTCATAGCGGCCAGTATTTCGGAGTGCATCCACGGCTCAGCGCGATTTTTTACCCTGGTGGTTCTTAGGGGGGCCATGTCGTTTAGTATTGTTGAGAATTTGGTTTTGAAACCAAGCCATGTTTCTTCAACCAGTGTACCATTGAGTTCATCTGACCAGTCCAGGCTCTCCAGTTCAAGGTTAAAGGCCTCGCTAGAGTAGGTTTTAAGGTCTCTAGATGTGACTGTTTTGTGGCAGCCAGCCTTTTGAGCTTTGAGCTTTGAGCTTTGAGCTTTGAGCTTAGGTCTGAGTCTACCATTACACCAAGACTTAACTCACTCAAATACAGTTAGCAGCTGGATAGACCACAGATGGAAATTAGCTTCTGCTAAATCTGGTGCAAACATATTTTCATGTAACAATGATGAATTGTCAAAAATAAATAAAAAAAAACATTTCTTTTATTTTTTATTTTATTTTTTTTAAATAGATTCTGGGCTTTTCAGAAAACATTCTGGGCTTGAGCCCAAGTAGCCACCCCCTAGCCCCGCCCCTGCACCACAGGTAGCACCCAACCTTGGGTTACGCATGCAGGCTCAATGGCTGCCATACACTGGCACCAGGCACACATCACGCTACACAATGGCTGAACGGCTCACGCGATTTTATACTTGATGACATCACAAGTTTGATTCTTACTTCTCTGGTTTCTGGCTTTGGAAGAGTAGCTCATGTTCACAAATATCAATTGAACTGTCTCAGGCCATGGAAATAACAGATTGGAATAACTTAATTTGGCTGGTGTTCCCCTTTAATCAAGTTAAATAGCCTGGGGTGGAAAAGTCCAAGTAATTATTAGGGGCCAAAGTTCATAATCTTTTCTATGCTTGACTATGTTGATAAAACATGGTGACAAAAAGGCATGCCTCTGTTTTTAGGTTTCACAAATAAAAAAAAAATTAGAACCTCTGTCCTAATCCCTGTAGAAAAGATGGTAAATGGTCAATTAACTGCATTTCTATAGTGCTTTTATTCAAAGCGCTTTACAAGCATCTTTTTGAATGGGGGATTTAGGCTGTTTATTGCATTATCATAGCGTTACATATTCTGCAATACTGCCTCTTCTCAGTGGTAAATGGACTGCATTTATATAGAGCTTTTATCCAAAGTGCTTTACAATTTATGCCTCACATTCTCTCATCGGGAGCAGTTAGGGGTTCGATACACCGCTGGGAGGAGCTGGAAATGAACCGGGAACCTTCCGATTGCCAGATGACCGCTTTACCTCCTGAGCCAATGTCGGCCCTGTATTGTGACTCTGAAACAAGCACCAACAACACTAGCATACGATCAGAATTTTATTGTTGTGTCATTAGATGAACTACAGTGTACAGATTAAAAGATGATCAATTCATACGTCCAGATTACCACACAACAAACACTCCAGACACTGTGGAATAGAATAGAATATTCTTAAATGATTTGATTCTAATATCTATATCTGTCCACCTTAACGATGGAGATGTGTCTGTGTTGTTTGAGAACAGAGATGTTTGTGAACAATATGTTGTTTCACTAGAAACATTTAAGATAAGGAGATTAAAAAGAGACGAGCCATGACAAAACCAACAACCTTGCATCTGCAATAGAGGCCTTTGCACAGAATGTTGGCGTAGTTCTATTTATTCCAACATGGCTGCGCGTAACCATTGGTAACTACTTTCAAAAGAAAATTACAGATTTCTGTGCAGTGGTAGAGCAGGTAAAACACTGGCAAAGCATGATATCACTGTTCCACTGAGACTTGTTTACAAGATCCAGTAATAAGGACTTTTGTTGACATATTTCTCATATAGCAACGCATAGCAACCGCCGTCTCTTCCAACATGGAGGACAAATGGGCATTCTAAACATTCAGTGAAAGGCTTTCTATTCTGCCTCCCCCCCCCCTTCCACCATAACTGACAGTTGTGAAGTAGTTGTGAAGTGATCGCCACAATGGAACAAACCCCCAAACCACACAATTACTGTCACACTACAAGATGGCTGCCAAGAATATCACTCAGTGTTGTGTGGACAATGAGACTCAGAAAGTCCAAATGCTAAACTCAACCGCCACTGGAATGTTCATCCAAATTATGCCGTTGCCGTGGTGAGAAGTTGACTTTACGAGTTTCATGCGCCCCCCCCCCCCCTCAAAAGAAAGAATGTTCATTGACGATGACATTATCAAACATTCAACGGCACCCATCTTATGATGTCTACCAACCAAATGGACGTGTATGAATGTCAAACCATCAATTGTACTGTAAATACCAATATTCCTTGGTCACCAATGAGGAAATCAACCCCAAACATAAGTTGACTTTCCGAGATACAGAGTTTTTGTAAGGCCCCAGACCCCAGTATTGAAAACACTGAATGGAGTTGTTTAGTCTCAGCCAATCATCTATAAGTGCAGTAATAATATCAGTCATCAGGATATTTTCACAGAACTCAAATCACACAACAGACATTACAAATTATTATTTGCTTAAGAGGCTAAATGTCTATAAATGTCCTTTTTTCATCAGTCATCGTCATCATCGTTGATTAGGAAACACTTGTTAACTTGAAATAACTATAGCTAATATACATTCATAGGAGTGACATTTTAGAGTTTGACAGAGATTACAAAAAAATCAAACTACAATAAATACATTCATCATCATAAAGTTGTTCTATAAATAGGCAGTTTTGATTGGACAAGGCAGAGCTGGGTCAAAGAAGTACAACAAACTTCAGCTCAGTTCACTTTCAATACAGGAAATATAGAAATAGAAATTACAATTAACTTTAAGGATAGAGCATTTGTTTCCCATCATTTCTGTTTAGACTTAATATAAGAAGCTTTTATTGCTAAAGACTTTCCTGAGTTGACTAAATAGAAAGTAATTTACTCCAACCCTGGACTTGCCAGATGGCTGATTAGATGATAGTTGAGGAGGTGGGCGAATTGGGAAACCACCTTCCTGTATTTCCATGATCTATTGGGTTAAAGGTACAGTAGAATCATAATGTCTTCAAACAGCGAGCTCTAGGCAAAAGAGCCCCACTTGGTACTACACTTTGTTTACTGTTGTTTCGTTTTGGTCTGACGTGTGGGTTGGAGTTTAGTAACTTATTGTGAATTTCTCCAGACGTTTCTTGGCAGAGTCCGATGTGAGGTAGCAGTAACCCCTCACCCCTATCCACTCAACCCACACATCAGACCACAACAGAACAACGTAAACAAAGCACAATACCAAGAGGGGCTCTTTTGCCTAGAGTTCGCTTTTTGATGACATTGCAGATTCTACCTTTAAGTGGCTATACTCTATAGACCCTTCGTTTTTTAGGTAAACTCTACTTCAACGTCCAAAACACGTCTTTTGAGTTGAAATCATAGAATTAGCTCTCAAAATGTGTGTTGTATAATTCAGTGTTGTCTCACACCTCTCGTTCTCTGCTGCCGTGGCTGCAACGCTGTATCAGAAAACGTAAAGTTCTAATCGATCACAGGAAAAAAGGCACATAAGTAATATTTACATATTGTATCGGCAAAAGTCCAAAACAAATGCTGCGACCAGGAGTTGAACCAACAATCATTGCAGTCGTGGTGCTCTCACCACTATGGTGAGTTGAGGTTAGTTTTAACATTCACTTAATGGTTATGGTTAAGACCAGTGGTGCGTTATTGAAATCATCTGTGCTTGCACGTACCACGTGCACGCGCGCTCCCGGCGCGCTCCCGCGAATGCGCATTTAATGTCCCCTCGCTTGGGCACAGACTAAAGACAGTGCCTAATTGCCTCTACGAATGGAATGTAACACATGTCTTCACAACAAGTTAGGTGTGAATGTATCTGAGAACGTATTTAACACACCTGACGACCGGCGCTATTGATATGCAAATAGCGAGTACTTATCTGTGCTTGCACGGAGTGCAACCCCGTCCCATGAACAACGCATGCCTGGTTAAGACATAAAGTTACATTTAAGGTTAGGTTCCTAGGTTCTCTAGCAGGGGAAATTAAACGTTTTCTGAAAACGTAAAACATTGATTGAATATGTAATATATGTACCTATTTGTAATATGTGCACACTTTACAATTTCGATACAATACGTACATGTATTATGTCAGGCTGTCAACCATGGGGCACCATGTTTTTTCCGCACTGGGGCTACGGCTGTGGAATCAGCTGCCAGGATCCGTCAAGGCCTCAGACTCCTTTGCTGCCTTCAAGGCCAGCCTTAAAACCTATTTATTTTACGCTGCCTGTTTTTACTGCTCCTATGTTTTTATGTTTTTTTTTATTTTATTAGTTTTTAATGTTTTTATTAGACCTTTTATTTTTCCTTTAGCTGTGAAGCACCTTGAGATCTCATTGAGTTTAAAGTGTGCTATATAAATTAAATGTATTATTATTATTACGTATGGATAACATAACATACATGATGTACCTTTTGTCCTGTGGTGGATTAGTACTTTATTTACATATGAAGTATATCACAAAATCAATACCCCCCCCCCCTTTCCCCAATCCCATCACACCCAAGCATTCAACTACACCAACCTAGCTAACTAGCTATAGCCTACCTAGCTAAATAGCTATACTTAGCTAACTAACTATACTAACAATAATCACTCCTTTAAATACAAAGACAGAATCAGCATAAAATAGGGGCGTGCGGTTCTCAACACACCAGTGTTTCACCACAACACGCTGGTAATGTGTTTATACCACCTGATCTAATAGGTTGGGTCCAGAACTGACCCCAGATCTGTGTTGTTCCTGAGTACATAACTCAGGTGTGTTGTTGACAGTGAGCACTTCCTGTTTGAGAGAGTACAGGTAAATCAACATTGCATAGTACCTTGGATTGAAATGGTCATATTTATCATGTGCAACAATAATAAAACTATCAATTTCCAGTTTCACTCGTGATGTGATCCAGGCCGTCCTCCTCTTCCTCACATTGTTCGGCTGGAGATGATATACTGTAGTGTCTTGTTGGAATTCTGCACCAAATTCCATATTTATAACAGAGCAAAGGATAGGGTTTTCCTGGTTTTCCGTATAGCAGACGGAAAATCTCTTCTGATTGGAATTCCAAAGGAGCAAAATGATCATATTGAAATACTAAGGATATTTTTTCAATAGCCAGGCTTCTTATTCTGTCTGCGTAGGGATGCACATCCTCCCAGCCAGTTGGGCCAATAGGGATGCACATCCTCCCAGCCAGTTGGGCCAATAGGAAGCCTTCATTTCAGTCAGGGCTCGTGTCCAGGTGTCCTCACCAGGCAGAATGAGACAGGGGGCTGTATCGTAGTGTTGTGTTCCACCCTGTGTGTTCTCCACTCTACTCTAGAACCGTGGTTCCATCCTGTGTGTGCTCCACTCTACTCTAGAACCGTTGTTCCATCCTGTGTGTTCTCCACTCTACTCTAGAACCGTGGTTCCATCCTGTGTATGTTCTCCACTCTACTCTAGAACCGTGGTTCCATCCTGTGTGTTTTCCACTCTACTCTAGAACTGTGGTTCCATCATGTGTGTTCTCCACTCTATTCTAGAACCATGGTTCCATCGTACTGTACATTGTATACACTTCTGGTGCATACAGTACCTAGGAGCAGAAACACAGGAGGGGTCAGTGACTGCTATAGTAGGAACAGAAACCCAGGAGGGGTCAGTGACTGCTATAGTTTGTACTGTATCTCAGCAAGGCTTCCCAAAGCTTCTCTACCGTATCAGACACTGGAGTCGTGAAGTGTAGCCTTGCTACAAAGCATGTGTTCTATCGTTCTCAGTCAGAAGCTGGAACGGCTTATTCCGTCCCCAAAATGTAGTATTTTTATTATTATTATTATTATTATTATTATCCTCTTTTCACCTCTTTCATAGAAAACTCAAAAGGGTCAGTTTGACTGACAATGATAGAGCAGCTATACACATGTGAATGTTAAGGATAATTTTCATTAACCTTTTAAGCCCTAGCCATATTTTCAGAAAATTCGCCTAAAAGTACATACCCAAATAAATGGAAGATTGCTCCACTTCTGGATGTTCTTGGTATCTAGGGACATCTATGGACCTCAGGGAATGTATTCCCAGTGTCAGAAATATTGTGTCTGTTACTATGCATGAGTAAATTGTAATGAACCAAAGGAGAATATAAATTATTATTATTATTATTTATAATCTTTTCATCTTTGATGATGAATAACACCATGCTAACATTGACCAGACGTGAATTATTACTGAGTTCATTCAGCACCTTCTTGAGATCAAGTGTCCAAAAAATCTAAGCAAATGAATAAAGGGCAGATGATTTACAGGGTTTTTTATAGATACAGTACTGAATTTTGCCATCCGGACACATGCAATTCGAAATATGAATATAGAATATAGAATATCAGGCCTATAAAATAACTTATTATGGCCAAGTCATACATCTATGGATTGGGCCAAATCTCCTCTTTTTAATGGCAGATGGTTAAATCTGGATTTAGTACCACCAGGCTCCCGTTACAGGGCAGCAAAGACTGTGAATGAAATCTACTGTAAATACAGTTACTTTTGCATTACTTTTGCATGTCAATAGCTCCGCCATTTTTCACCAGATTGCAACCCGTTTTTTTCTAGACGTTCACAGAAAGCTAAAGAAACAATATACGTTCTATTTTATGGCAATAGCGTTCAGGTTTGTTCGACCTGTGAGATATAATCACGAAAATAACGTTCAAAAATAACTTTCACTTCAGACGTCAGAAGTTTGACAGGGGCTGGTGTGAGCTGGGTAGTGTAGTTTTATGAAATCCGAAAGCCCATCGGAAGCCCTGGGTCTCCTCTTTCATAGGACTACAAACATGAATGATGGCGTAATTTCCTCATGTCTATATCCACTGGTTTCCGATGCAATGCACAGATAATTATTTAAACTCATATTTTGCTAATAATAGCTTAAAATATACACGTTGACTGCTGTTTTGATAGGGTTAGGGTGTTTACTCTTTACATTTGAAAAACAAACGCAACATTAATTAATACGGACTGTATTGATCAATTTATGACGTGATATTAATCTCGGCCCAGTACCGAGCCCGTCAGGCTTAAGGGGTTAACAATTAAAACATCAGCCCAGCCAGGGACATACTAGGTGTGTGTGTGTGTGTGTGTGTGTGTGTGTGTGTGTGTGTGTGTGTGTGTGTGTGTGTGTGTGTGTGTGTGTGTGTGTGTGTGTGTGTGTGTGTGTGTGTGTGTGGAGGGTGTGTGTGTGTGTGTGTGTGTGTGTGTGTGTGTGTGTGTGTGTGTGTGTGTGTGTGTGTGTGTGTGTGTGTGTGTGTGGAGGGTGTGTGTGTGTGTGTGTGTGTGTGTGTGTGTGTGTGTGTGTGTGTGTGTGTGTGTGTGGAGGGTGTGTGTGTGTGTGTGTGTGTGTGTGTGTGTGTGTGTGTGTGTGTGTGTGTGTGTGTGTGTGGGGAGGGGTGGGGGGGTAGGTTGGAATAATACAGGTCAGGTGATTTCTTCAGGCTCTTCAGAGAACATCATCAGGGTTTTCTCGGACGGGGGTCCTGCTCTTGCGGCGTGGACGGAGCCCGGTGAAGCAGGAGGAGGCGGTCAGAGCGATGCGGCTCAAGCCCAGGTTGAGGCAGTGGACCTCGGAGGTCACCGGGATCTCGGAGAATAGGGTGTGGTCGCGGGAGAGGCAGGTCGGAACGCTGTCGCTGTTCTCTATGTCCTTCACCACGTTGAGGATCTCCTGACGCTCCGTCTGACGGGTCATACCCCTGATGTTCAGGATGGCTGACACGTGCTTCTTCCTGGAGACAGAGAGAGAGAGAAAGAGAGAGACAGATAGACAGAGAGAGAGAGACAGAGAGAGAGACATAGAGAGAGACAGAGAGACAGAGAGAGAGAGAGAGAGAGAGAGAGAGAGAGAGAGAGAGAGAGAGAGAGAGAGAGAGAGAGAGAGAGAGAGAGAGAGAGAGAGAGAGAGAGAGAGAGAGAGAGAGAGAGAGAGAGAGAGAGAGAGAGAGAGAGAGAGAGAGAGAGAGAGAGAGAGAGAGATAGAGAGAGAGAGAGAGAGAGAGAGAGAGAGAGAGATGTTTATCTACTGGCTACTGTTTAAAAGAATGGATCTCAACCCTTAACCTTTTTTTCTATTTCAATTTTTTTTTTTATTCCAATCCCCAGACTTCCTGCTGATCCTGGGATCTGACCCCACAACCTTCAGTAGTGGGAATACAATAACACGAGTTCTGGGTCTAATATAGAACACATTCCACTGAGGACTGCCCTGCCAACACACACACACACACACACACACACACACACACACACACACACACACACACACACACACACACACACACACACACACACACACACACATGCCAGCATGCACGGATGCACTACACGACACAGAGTTTCCTACAGGGCTTCTCGGAGTAGCTGCTCGACAGGCAGAAGGTTGACCTATGTGTCATGCTCTGAGAGGAAGCTAACTGTTTGTGCTTTGTCTTCGCCCTGGCCACAAGCACACACACACACACACACACACACACACACACACACACACACACACACACACACACACACACACACACACACACACACACACACACACACACACACACATGTTTTCTTTTAATATGTGCCAACCAGCGAGGGTCAAGAGGAGCAAAGACTTCCCTTAAAAACAAGGAAACTGCTCCACGGCTGTGTGTTGCTTTTTAACAAGTTCCTCTCCATCCGCTCTGCCCACGCTGTCAAAGAAAATATATCTGAGAACGCTCTTCCCACTCTGTCTGTGTGTTTAGGATTCAAACTTTGGCAGGGTTTTTCGAACGGACCTTCGAACCATCGTTTTTAATCATGCAAAAAAAAGAGAGAGAGAGAGAGAGAGACTCACTCACACTAACCACCAATGTAGTAGAAAGTAACCTCTTGGGGACCAGCTTGGTTAGCAGCTAACGTTAGTTTAGGTCAGGGGTCTCAAACTCAATTTACCTGGGGGCCGCTGGAGGTAGAGTCTGGGTGAGGCTGGGCCGCATCAAATATTCCACAAAAAAAGGGTTTCAAGTATTCAAAAAAAAAGTACAACTGATCCAATCTTCTCAATCTTTAGCAATAACATTTCAGAACATGAACAGTTCTTCAGAACATGAACGGTTCTTCAGGCTTCTCAGTGGTGTCAGTGGACTCATCCACAGCTATGGAAATGCACTGTGCATTTTTTTTATTCTATCACAAAGCTGTTTAATCAAATCACCAGCCAGTATTTCAGTTATTCTGGTTGCTGTGCGATCTGAGGGGGATTTGCTTTTGTTTGCCTTCAAACATGATCTCCATCACTTCAGTCATACATTATTTTCAAATAGCTACCGTTTCTTGGCATATAGTCACATAATTGGTTTGGTGCTGGGACCAGGGGAGTAGCTGGGGGGGGGGGGGGGAGGTTAGGATGATTCCAAGGGCCCAGCACTGGGGGGGGCCCAGAGAACACTATTATTATCTTTTTATTAATATGGTTTTATTATTATCCTAAAGTAAGTTAATGTAGATGACTCAAAAGTATAATTGCCTGTATTATTAAAAGAATAGGTAATCATTTTTTAATAGATTGGGGGCCCACAAATTGATTCTTTCATTGGGCCCAGAATCTCCAGCTACGCCCCTGGCTGGGACTCAGGATGAACGCATATTTTTCCGTCCATTCACCTTTGAATTGCAGTCGACTTTTCTTTTACTGACCATCTTTGAAAATGCCATATTTTTCTGCTGGCTGCCTGCTGGCGAAAATAGGCTAATAGCTACATTTATCTCACAGAGATAAAACTGGGAGCGAGTTTACTATAGATGCGCTGTCAACTCTGCTCCGACTTGAACTGAAAGAGAGAGACGACATGCAGTCTGTGAAGACCTGCCCTACTCCCCTACTCTGCCTCTGATTCGCAGACTGTGGGTGAGGGGGAAAAACGCTGACGGGACGCGTATGTGATTGGACCAGACTCGTACACACAGACAGTGGCAGTGCTGCCGGACATGCATTGCTTCCACTTTACTTGATATCACTCCGGAATCACGTTTCAACCAAGTCACTAACATAACGTTGCTGTCATGAGCCTGCGCTATGGTAGCCTACAAGTGATAAAATAAATAAAACTTCCAACTCTCGCGCAACGACTCAGCAAACAGTTGCGCGCGGGCCGCATTAACACTACACTTTGATGTCCAGTAGGGGGCCGCAAAATATCATCCCACGGGCCGCAATTGGCCCGCGAGTTTGAGACCCCTGGTTTAGGTCATCGGACTGTCACATGTGCTCCTAAATAATTTTGTCAATTCTGCCCACGCTGTCAAAGAAAAGAGCTCTGAGAACACTGCCCACACTGTCAAAGAAAAGAGCTCTGAGAACACTGCCCACACTGTCAAAGAAAAGAGCTCTGAGAACACTGCCCACACTGTCAAAGAAAAGAGCTCTGAGAACACTGCCCACACTGTCAAAGAAAAGAGCTCTGAGAACACTGCCCACGCTGTCAAAGAAAAGAGCTCTGAGAACGCTCTGCCCACGCTGTCAAAGAAAAGAGCTCTGAGAACGCTCTGCCCACACTGTCAAAGAAAAGAGCTCTGAGAACACTGCCCACACTGTCAAAGAAAAGAGCTCTGAGAACACTGCCCACACTGTCAAAGAAAAGAGCTCTGAGAACACTGCCCACACTGTCAAAGAAAAGAGCTCTGAGAACACTGCCCACACTGTCAAAGAAAAGAGCTCTGAGAACACTGCCCACGCTGTCAAAGAAAAGAGCTCTGAGAACACTGCCCACACTGTCAAAGAAAAGAGCTCTGAGAACACTGCCCACACTGTCAAAGAAAAGAGCTCTGAGAACACTGCCCACACTGTCAAAGAAAAGAGCTCTGAGAACACTGCCCACACTGTCAAAGAAAAGAGCTCTGAGAACGCTCTGCCCACGCTGTCAAAGAAAAGAGCTCTGAGAACGCTCTGCCCACGCTGTCAAAGAAAAGAGCTCTGAGAACGCTCTGCCCACGCTGTCAAAGAAAAGAGCTCTGAGAACGCTCTGCCCACGCTGTCAAAGAAAAGAGCTCTGAGAACGCTCTGCCCACGCTGTCAAAGAAAAGAGCTCTGAGAACGCTCTGCCCACGCTGTCAAAAAAAAGAGCTCTGAGAACGCTCTGCCCATGCTGTCAAAGAAAAGAGCTCTGAGAACGCTCTGCCCACGCTGTCAAAGAAAATAGCTCTGAGAACGCTCTGCCCATGCTGTCAAAGAAAAGAGCTCTGAGAACGCTCTGCCCACGCTGTCAAAGAAAAGAGCTCTGAGAACGCTCTGCCCATGCTGTCAAAGAAAAGAGCTCTGAGAACGCTCTGCCCACGCTGTCAAAGAAAAGAGCTCTGAGAACGCTCTGCCCACGCTGTCAAAGAAAAAAAGCTTTTTATCTGAGAACTCTCTCAGTTCACTGTTAGTCCGTCAGTCAGTCAATCATTCAATCAGTCAGTCAGTCAGCCAGTCATACAGTCAGTCAGTCAGTCACACAGTCATACAGTCAGCCAGTTAGTCAGTCAGTCAATCAATCAATCAATCAATCAATCAATCAATCAATCAATCAATCAATCAATCAATCAATCAATCAGTCTATCCATACATTCATCCCAAACTTTAGAGTTCCAGCATAGTTTGCCGGATTGTTTTGTTGTTGATGGTTTTCTAAAGACTTTGGTGTCTCTCCCTCTCTCTCTCTCCCTCCCTCCCCCCTCCCTCCATCCACCCCTCCATACCTTATATCAGGGAACTCTCTGACCAGGACTCCTACTTCCATCTGAATGGAAGGGATGTCTTCCAGTACGATGATCTCTGATAGGTGAGGAAGAGCACTGTCCAGCCAGACTGAAGGAGACTCCTAGAGAGAGAGAGAGAGAGAGAGAGAGAGAGAGAGAGAGAGAGAGAGATTGTATCAAAAGCGTTTAAAATACTTTTTTTTAAAGACTACAGTTACAAGATAATTTTTTTTATAATAATAAATACACAACCATTTAAAATAATCACAATGTTGTTATACACCAATTCATCATCAATGACATCACAAATTACATTTCCAAAACACCATTCCTGAACAAAGACCTCTAAATTGCACATAGCTTCATAAAACCTGAATTCCAGCCAGACTCTAGCCTTCTGCACCACACTAATACTGTATCCTGGTCCGGCTTATCTTCCACTCTATTTCTCCTGTTACTTTCTCAATTGCTTTGGTGCATTTCTCTGATCAGAATTAAAGTTCTCATAACTGTTAGTTCAACCTCCACAACATTTTGTAATTTGTGCACATCATAGTAGCAGTTTCTCATTCCTCCGAACAAATTGCAAATGCTTTTGGACATGCATCAATTGCTTTCATACAATTCTCTGCTGTTTTATAACATTATCATTTGCTTAGGTCATGTCAGTCAAAATGAACTATACTTATGACTGCTGAATAGTCATTCCCTATAAAACTAATAGTCCTCATTTCATTGCTTGAGTCATTACATACAAATATGTTGAACTAGTTGTCAAAATCTGTCAAACAAATTTTATACATTTCTTTATAATTTTTTTCCTGAATGGAGCTGGATGCCAGGGAATCGCTGCACACATTCATATATGTTGATGAGGCGGGTTTCAATCTGGCAAAAGGTAGAAGGCGTGGAAGGAATCGCATTGGACACTGGGATTGGATGTCCCAGGCCAACGAGGAGGGAATATTACAATGTGTGCAGCCATATCAGAAAACGGCGTCCTCACCCATATGCCCCGCATTGGTCCATACAACACACAACATCTGCTGACTTTTTTAGACACTCTTTACAGGGACATAATCCCTGAGAATGAGAGGGGTCTAAATGGCGACCATCTGACCAAGTACGTTGTTGTATGGGATAATGTGCGTTTTCACTACGCAATTCTGGTCACACAGTGGTTTGCAGCACATGAAAGGATGCTGGTGGAATATCTCCCTCCCTACTCCCCATTCCTGAATCCAATAGCCAGACAGACAGGAACGTCTGGATGTGAATGAATTATTTACAGTACTGTGTATGTTGTATGTTCCAATTCAGTTCCAATATGTACTGCAATATTGTTTACAGTTGTGCACAGCTCTACCCAAAGGCCAAAGGGTGTTTCTTATGTTTGTTGTAAATTAGTTTGTATTTTTCTTTTGCACAATGCTGTGAACAAATTAAAATTGCAAGAGCATATGCAGTAAAAATGTGAAACATACGTGTCTTGTACTAATTTACCTCACTAAATACAGCAATGTGTAACTGTAGATTTCAAATGGCTGTGAAAATAGTGTATAGTGCTGTCTTGAGCATTTTCAGAAAGTGTCACCAAGATCTGACTTTTTTTGCATTGGAAAACACTTACAGAGTGAACTGTCATAACGAAAACATGGCAAAGCCATTTGACTATCTTGTTCATAAACAATGGTGTCAGGACTTTTCATTTTGATGACAGTGACACTTTCATTGACATGAATACTTGCTTTTGAGGAATGAATTATCCATTTTGAGCAAGTGACACGCTTCTGCAGGTTATCACCTAGGTTTTGCAGTTTGTACTAATTGTTTTGATAAATGCACTAACTGTTATGAGAACTTTAATTCTGATCAGAGAAATGCACCAAAGCAATTGAGAAAAACTGTAACATAGTGTAAGTGCTGTTGCATACATATTATATATTTTATAATTCATTGATTAATGATTGATTTCTTATTTGCATGTATAAAGTAATAATTAGATAAATAATGTGATGCATAAATTATTTGATGTAAAAAGCTAAATTCATTGGTCAACAATTAAACGTGATAGGCACAAAGTCACGAGAGTATGTCACATTTAACCGTCACATTTAACCGTAGACAGGGAGAGCGGGCGACAGTTGAGCAAGAGTATACGCTGCTCGACCAGTCTTTATTTGATATTGTGTCTGGTGTTGTAGCAGACTGTCAAAACAAAGGTATTCCATAGGACAAGTAAATGCATTTTGTTTGATGCGCCATTGTATTGTAACCGTTGTATTGTTGTAACCGTTGCATTGTACCCCTCTCCTTCTATTGGGTGACTTCAACCTGCCTGACTCATCTCAGTCAGTCATAGTGGTCTCCCTCCTACAATCGTTTGACCTGACTCCCACTGCCATGCCTCCCACCCACAAAGCAGGCAACTCCTTGGATCTCATATTTTCCCGTAACTCCAGCATCATTAACACCACGGTAACTCCCCTACATGTATCTGACCATTCCTTCATATCCTTCTCATTAACTCTCATGCTTAACCGAAAGGTCTTCACCCCAACTCAAACTGTCTCACTCAGACGCAACCTGCCCTCCCTATCCCCCTCCACCCTCTCCTCTGACATACTATCCGCTCTACCTTTGAGTGACACCTTCTCTGCTCTCTCCACAGAGATGGCAACCTCCACCCTCCTCTCAGCCCTTGCAACCTCCTTCGACAAGCTGTCCCCTCGTTGAGAAACCTGCCCGCCGTTCCCCACCCAGTCCATGGCTGACAGATCCAGTGAGAGAACAAAGACAGGTCCTGAGAGCAGCTGAAAGGAAGTATAGAAAGTCACGCCTCACTGCTGACATCGACACATATCACAACCTCTTGTTAACATTCTCCAAAACCATTACTAATGCCAAAGCTTCTTTCTTTCACCATAGGATCGAGGCCTCTGCCAAGAATCTTCGCAAACTGCATGCTACCATGTCCTCCCTCCTCACTCCCCCCCCCACCCCCACCTCCCTCATCTTTCTCTGCCGAAGACTTTGCGATCTTCTTTGAGGAAAAAGTGGAGAACATCCGCAGCTCCTTCTCCCAACCCCCACCCATTCCAAATGCTGAATCGAGAACCTCATCCTTCACTCTGTCATCTTTCCCATTACAAAAGCCGAGACCCTGACACTGGTAACGTCGAACCGTCCGACTACATGCCAGCTGGACCAGCTACCCTCCCCACTCCTCCAGACCATAGCACCAGACATCCTCCCATTCCTAACTGCAACCATCAACTCCTCACTCAACTCGGGGGTGGTCCCCACCTCCCTAAAACAAGCCAGAGTCACGCCGCTCATAAAAAAACCAACCCTGAACCCTACCGTCATAGGCAACTACCGTCCTGTCTCTCTTCTCTCCTTCCTTTCTAAAACACTTGAACGTGCTGTATCCAACCAACTTACTGCTTATCTCTTACAGAATGACCTCCTAGACCCTAATCAGTCAGGCGTCAGGACTGGTCACTCCACAGAGACAGCCCTCATTGCGGTCACAGAGGCACTTCACTTAGCAAAAGCGAAAGGCCTCTCCTCTGTCCTGATTCTCCTAGATCTATCTGCAGCCTTCGACACAGTCAACCACCAGATCCTCCTCGCGGCCCTCGCAGGAATGGGAGTGGCTGGCTCTGCGCTGACATGGCTGTCATCTTACCTCAATGACCGCTCCTACCAAGTGTCATGGAGAGGGACCCTGTCGGCCACCCGCCCCCTGTGGACGGGTGTCCCCCAAAGCTCGGTTTTAGGACCCCTTCTCTTCCCCCTCTACACTAAATCACTGGGTAACATTATCACGTCTCATGGCTTCTCCTACCATAGTTATGCCGACGATACTCAACTCTTCCTCTCCTTCCCTCCCTCAGATATCCACGTCTCTGAGCGGATCTTGGCCTGTCTGTCCGACATCTCCGCCTGGATGACGACCAACCACCTCAAACTGAACCTAAGCAAAACAGAATTGCTCCACCTGCCGGCCAAATCCTCCCCCCTGACCGACCTTTCCATCACAGTCGAGAATGCAGCTGTGACCGCGTCCCCGACCGCCAAGAACCTTGGTGTTGTCCTCGACGACCAGTTGAACTTTTCTGCTCACATCGCAGCGACAACCAGAACCTGCCGATTCCTCCTGAGCAACGTCAGAATGATCCGCCCCTTCCTGACAAAAGAAGCCACCCAACTCCTCGTCCAATCAACAGTCATCTCCCGCCTCGACTACTGCAACGCACTGCTCGCTGGCCTCCCGGCCACTGCCACTACGCCTCTTCAACTCATTCAGAACGCAGCGGCCCGCCTGATCTCAAACCTACCGAAGTCGGCCCATGTCACCCCACTTCTTAGGGACCTGCACTGGCTCCCCATTGCTGCACGAATCCGCTTCAAGGCCCTCGACCTAGCATACCGTGCGGCAAAGGGAACCGCTCCCGCCTACCTCCGGTCAATGGTCTCTAACTACACACCCTCAAGACCCCTATGCTCTGCATCTTCTGGCCGTCTCAGACCTACTCCTATCCAAGCTCCGGGAGGGTCATCCAAGAGAAGTCGCCTATTCTCAGTCCTTGCCCCACAATGGTGGCAGGAACTACCCACCCCAGTTAGGACAGCCGAAACACGTCCAATCTTTCGCCGTCGACTAAAGACGCACTTCTTCAACCATTATCTGAATTTAAAAAAAGAAAACAAATATCTAACCCTAACTAACCGTACTTGTCCTAATAAACTAACCTACACTGTAGCACTCAACACTTTGATGAACATTGTTGCTCAGCTGATAGAGTTGTGCCCTTCCTGATGGCTTGTCGTACAGAACTTGTAAGTCGCTTTGGATAAAAGCGTCAGCTAAATGACTAAATGTAAATGTAAATGTAAATTGTAACCGTTGCATTTGTACTGTGGCTGTGTTCATCCAATAAATATAGTTCTGACGGCGCGAGAGGGATGAGGATTGTGATGATGAGTCCAAGACAATAAACGCCGTTTTATAAAGAACCGACCTGTGTCTGTCCGTATGTCATTGGGGAGAAAGCTAATACTGCAAGCTTTGCTTCCCCCACCAGAAAGTTAAGCAGTTGCCATTTTCTCTTTGTCTTTTTTTTTTTTTATATCCTGCTCCAGAAATATAACTGATAACAGAAAAGGTTTAACCAAAATGTCTGAAAACATTGGTAAGCAGCTCAAATAGCCCTGAAAGCCTGTTTACACTCTAAAACCGCATGAAAAACAGTCTCAGTTAACCCACAGGAAAAGGACATTTATTCTCTACCATTGGATTGTTGATAGAAACAAAAGCGTTCACTGCTAGTGCTACAGCACCATGTGGAATTCTCGCAGTTTTTTTTATTATAAAGGAGGCTTGTATAAAACCCTCCACACAGGTTGAGCTTCACTGCCTGCAAACAGTGTCCACTCTGTTATTTAGCCATTTCTTATTGATTATCTTTACACAGTTAAATCCATACCATACTTAAATCTTTGGTTAATTTTGAGAACAACGCTATCACACTCCGACAAATACAAACTAGGATCCTGGCTGACCATGCTTCATTCAGGAACGTCCAGACCTTCAGCATCTCTACATTGACCGTATTCTTCGCAGGAATGCCATGTGGATGAAACACGTGTACAGTTTTACAGTACTGCACTGTTCTCTGTGTGTAACGAAATAAAACTTTTTTTGCTGCATATTTGTGTGCTGTTTTATGTTTGACTATGAAAGAAGTAGGCCTACACTGAGACATTTTACAAAAGGAGAAATGGCTCATTCTCCAGAGTCATTGTCATTCATATGGTGTGTTCCATTTCTATGATTGTGTTTTAAATTGTACACTTCAGTGTGCTGTAAATGCTTGGTAGTGTGTACTCAATGAATTATATGTGTGTGTCATTTGAAAATATGGCTGTGTGTACCAAATGAAAACACAAGTTCCATTTTGTGAACAGTTAAGACATTTTATGGCAAATATTCATCTTTCAAAGGGAGTTGCATTTTGTGTGCAGTTTTGAGAAAGCTGTTATTGTTTTGAGAAACATGTGGAAGCATGTGATAACAGCTGTGGAAAAACTGTACACATACACAGCCTGCCCTATACTTTCTCCACCACATTATCCCAATTCTTGTGAACAAACGTGTAATTTTTAAAGGTACACTCGTAAATATCTAAAACCAACCCTTTTCCAGGTCATGCTTTCAGGTAACAAAGGTAATCTGCTACACCAGTTACCTACAGCTAAAACCTCACTCTTCCTCCAATTTATTTTGGCAGCGGACACAGCCCTAAAATTGTCAGCAATTCTCTCCAATATACTTACATAACTTTGATTATTTACAAAAACAACTACATCATCAGCATAAGCAGACAAAACAATGTTCTCTTGGAAGCCAGGTATAGCTAACCCCCTCATCTCATTCCTCAATTCTTCAAGAAATTGCATATAACATTCCAGACAGAGTGCAGCCTTGTCTACTGCCCCTCTGTACTTCAAAAGGAGCCCATAGAGCACCATTGAACTTTGACACATTCTTAATGTTCTGATACAACAATAGCAATCAGACCATCGCTGAACCCAAAACTCTCCATAACCCTCCAGAGATAATTGTGTTCAACATGGTCAAATGCTTTCCCCTGATCTATTGAAATAAGACCAGTATTCAAGCCCAATAATTCAGAGACACCCAAAACATCACAAATTAAATATACATTATATAATATTGAGCTGCCAGGTACACACTACCTGTCAGACCGACCACAGTTTGTCAGGATGGGCAATTGTGTCTCGGAGACGGTGGTCAGCAGCACTGGGGCTCCACAGGGGACTGTTCTTGCTCCGTACCTGTTCACCCTCTACATGGCAGACTTCAATTACAACACGGAGTTCTGTCACATCCAGAAATATTTGGACGACAGCGATTGTGGCATGTGTGAGGAACGCAACCAAGACCAAGGAGATGTTACTGGACTTCCGCAGTTCTAAACTACCTCTGCAGCCAGTCAGCATCCCTGGAAACACCATTGCGACTGTGCAGACATGTAAGTACTTAGGTGTGCACCTGGACGACAAGCTGGCCTGGTCTGCAAATGCGGAAGCGCTCTATAGGAAGGGACAGAGCCGGCTGTTCTTCCTTAGGAGGCTCAGGTCTTTTAATGTGTGTGGGGAAATGTTATATATGTTTTATCAGGCAGTGGTGGCAAGTGTGCTTCTCTATGCCACTGTCTGCTGGGGTGGCAATACCACGGCCAGGGATGCCAGGCAGCTGGATAACCTGGTCAAGAAGGCTGGCTCAGTGGTGGGGAGGAGACTGGACCCACTGGGGACCGTGGTGGAGAGCCGCACACAGAGCAAGCTGCTGGCCATCATGGATAATGCCAACCACCCTCTCCACCACACCCTGGTGGGGCAGAGTAGCAGCCGCAGCGGACGGCTCATCTCCATGCGCTCACGGACTGAGCGGCACAGGAGGTCCTTTGTCCCCACAGCCATCAGCCTGTTCAACAGCTCAGTCTAGTGCGGGGGACCTTTGACCTGTGGCTTTTGATTGTTTGTTTCCTGTTCCCCACATCTGTTTTTATATACCTGTTTATACACCTGTTTTTATTTGATCACGTTTTAATTATTATTACTGGTAGATATGATGAACGTGCAATGTTACTCACTGTGCCTTGTATATATATATTTATCTATTTTTACCTTATTTTCTAGCACTCGCTTGTATTTAAATATGTTTAAGTTAAGTATTGTGTGATTTTGTGTGAAGGGCGGACTAGCAAAGTAAGATTTTCATTGTATGGTAAACTGTCTGTTTAACTGTGCATATGACAATAAACAATCTTGAATCTTGAATCTTGAATGTACTTGAATTTTTATCATGTGCTTACTTTTTTAATTCATGATGCGGACATAATTGTGAACGACTGAGAAACTGTCATTGTCTGTATATGTCTATTGTGTGAGCTATGCGATACCCTGAATTTCCCCTAGGGGATGAATAATGTATCTATCTATCTATCTATCTACAATATGTCTGATCCCGATGCCTGTTCTGGTCCATTACTTCTCTCAGCCGGTTGGCTATGGTCTTTGACAGAATCTTATATTCGGTAGCTGTTAAGTACGAGTCGTAAACCGATGTCAGATTGATTATCCCATAACTCATTGGTCCAAACACCCCATGTTCAAGCAGCGTCCTGCGAAGTTTGGGACGTCTAGGACTCAATTGTGTCTATAAACTTCAGGGCTTAAACTCAGCCGACCTCGGCTCACACACAGGCACCCCCCCGTCCCCTCCAGTCATACAGTTGATTGATTAGAGTTGCGGGGTATATTTACTTTATTCTATTTTGCTTTAATCTACTCGGTTGGCCGTATTACTGCGAAGTGGTTGACATGCAGAACCGAACGAGTCTACAAAATGTTGTTGTTACTACTGACCGACAAGAGATAGCGAATGCACCGTTCCGACCCCCGTCAGTCATCGACCTTAGGTCGAGTGATTGAAGTTGCAGAATCTTTTATTTTATTTGCACTGGGACGGACTCTCTTTATTCAGATGAGGTCCATTTCCCTTATCCGTTACACGTATTATCACTGTATGGCATTACTTGATAAAACCAGGTATACAGAACCCACCTTTAGTCCTTAATGCATAATCCTATTTCTCCTTCTACTCCGTCTGGGGAAAGCCACACTCAGGAGGTTTTTTACATCATAAATCAGGCACATTACTGGACCGCGTGGTTGACATATTTCTCCTTTTACTCCGTCTGGCTAAAGCCACACTTCTAAAGTTTTTACATCATTAATCAAAACGCAAAGGGTGAAGTTACAATGCAAAACACATTTCAATGCTTACCCGGCCGTCTGGTCAGAAAAAAGGATACAAAGGATATATTTATATATTTTTAATTAGAAAAGGCTAGTTACAAGAAGAGACTGAATTAGAAAATTTCCACTTCAGTTAAAATAAGCATAAAACAGAACATCTCATCATTGCACGGCTTGTGCCCCGTGTCTGGCAGCAGCATCTTCATCTCTCAAAAAAGTCTGCCTCTTGAATGGGCAACCGTCCCTTTTATATCGACATTGTACCATATTTCCGATTGGTCTAAACACAGTGATGTCACAGGGATGTCATTTTTGTTTAGCAAACCAAAATACAATACATAATTCGTATGAACTCCTCCTTCTTTGTACTAACGTTACTTCTAGTTACCTAGTGGTTTTAAGTAACAGAAAGTCCCTTATTCCTTCAGAACAGACAACTGCTTTGTCTGTGGTGGCCACGTGACATGGTACCATGCACGAGGCCATCCATAGGATTTCTTATCAAGATTTCTTAAAGATCCCCTCCAGAAAAACAGTTTTACACATCATTCTTTTAGTATTATTCTCTACTGACAGTTAATTATAAGCATGCCATTTATGAAAACCTTTACTGTACACATTAAACATTTAATTGTTATATAGTTTTTTTAAGATTCCCTCTATAGTTTCAGGACTCCCTGGTTCTCAACCCTCAACCTTGAATTCCCTTCTCGTCTGTAAGGGTTAATATTTTATAGCTTTCTCTCTTCTGCTGAAGCACATTCTCCAGGTTGACTCCCTTTTCTTCACAGACAACAGGCACCTTTCCTGCAGATATTAAAGGCTCATTTCCATTTTTTATAAGTAGAGCCATCATAGAGCTATCCTCCAGAGTTCAGTTTAAAGATTATACTGGTCATATAGGAACGAATCAGGATGTCAATTTCCAAAAGTGTCACTTGTTCTGTGGCACTTCACAGTAGCTTACATAAAATTGCCACAATTTTTGGCAGCAAGGTTATCACTGCTCTGCAACAATAATAATAAAAATAATAAATTGAATTTGTATTCCACTTTTTGTTCACTAGGATCCCAAAGTGCTACAAGAAAGCGGCAAAGCACCCTCAGCCAGACTGTCATTGAAAACCTCAAGAAGATCATCTTTCACAATGTCCCAAAAAGCTTTGTAAAACTCCACAGTCAAACCGTCAATACCAGGGGCTTTCCTGCCATCCATGCTCTATAAGGCAGAATATAGCTCTGATGAGTCCAAAGGTCTCTCAAGCAGCACATTAGAATCCTGGGACACCTTAGGTAATCCTTCACAAAAGGTCTGTAGAAGGACATCATTTTCAACATACTCACTGCTATACAAAGCCGAATAAGACTGTCTTCGGATCTGACTGGCATCAGTGATTTCCTGTCCCGTCTCTCAAAGGAGAGTGAATTAATTTGTTCTGTCCATTCTTCTTCTCCAGACCGAAGGAGTAACTGGAAGGCACATCCATAGCATTTGCATTCATAAAATGGGACCTTAACAAAGCTCCTTGAGCCTTCACACCTAGCAGGTCTGCTAAAGCCATTTTTCTTTTAGAATGAAGGTGAGGTGCTGAGATAGAGCTGAGTATCATCAGCGTAGCAGTGGAAGTTGAGTCCGTAGTGACGTATGATCTGACTGGGAGAATGTAAATCGTGAAAAGTAGGGGACCCAGCACGGAGCCTTGGGGACACCGTGGTTGACTGGGGCAGGGGGGGAGGATGAGCCGCTGACGCTGACAAACTGAGACCTATTTGCGAGATATGAGTGAAACCAAGACAGAGCTGTACCGGTGATGCCAAGGTTGTCGGAGAGGCATTTGAGGAGGACTGGGTGATATATTGTATCAAACGCCGCAGAGAGGTCGAGAAGGATGAGGAGGCTGATGTGTCCAGAGTCTGCAGCAAGGAGGAGGTCATTTGTGATCTTGATGAGGGCGGTCTCTGTGCTGTGATGTGCTCAGTAGGCTCACTGAAGGGGTTCGTAGAGCTCATGGTTGGACAGATGTTGGTGAAGCTGGGCGGCGACTGCTCTTTCCAAAGTTTAGGAAAGGAAGGTTGGAGATCGGCCGGTAGTTATCCAGCACCTCAGGGTCCAGACCAGGCTTTTTTAGGATGGGAGTGATGGAGGCGGTTTTGAAACAGGAGGGAACTATTCCAGATGACAGAGTTGATGATGTCCATTATGATGGGGCAGAGGGTGGGAAGGCAGGCCTTGACCAGCACCGTGGGCATGACTCAACACTACATTTCCTTCCCATTCCTTCCTCTATTCTACCTCATTTTCTTGGTGACTGTGTGTCTCCTGCATAAAAAGAACAGCAATGTGCTTCAACTTTACCAGTTCATACAATGTTGCATGTTTTCTCCGATCTCTTGCCCCGTTCCAATTTAAAGTTCCAACCTTAAAATGCCCCATGGGGAGTGACTAAAACACACAATAACAGAAAATGAAAGGTTGCCACTTGTTTTCCTTTCATGAAGTTTTTTTTAACCTTTGGCAGTAGTTTTCTTAGTCTGTACACCTCCTGCTTAGTAAAGCTGTTGTTTCCCATGTGAAACCTGACAGACATATAGAAAGCCTCTGTATCAGGAATATATTCCTCCACTTTCAAGCCCCGAACATTCTTTGTTTCTTGTAGCAAAGTTTTGATGGCTATGACTGACAGTGATCTTTTCTCTTCGCTAAGTGACTTCCTTACCTCAGATATGTCACTACCAACTGACTCATACGCCTCGCTATCACTCAGGTCTGACTGTGAAGCCATTTGCTCTGTCTGGCTATCACACGTATTTTTATCCTTTTTTGCTTGTGTTGACCCCTTCTTATTATTAACAGCAGCATCTTCCATTTCCACCGTTCCCCTACTGCAGCACTGTTGTCCATGCTCTGTTTGCCACACAGACCACTGCTACTCTCCTGTGTGTTACTCTCAGACACAACAGCACTGCCTGTCTGTTTCTCACTTGCCACCTCTGTCTGCAGGTCACCTGCAACACTGTCTGTCTCTACTGGTTTCTCACTGGCCACCTCTGTCTGCAGGTCACCTGCAACACTGTCTGTCTCTACTGGTTCCTCACTGGCCACTTCTGTCTGCAGGTCACCTGCAACACTGTCTGTCTCTACTGGTTCCTCACTGGCCACTTCTGTCTGCAGGTCACCTGCAACACTGTCTGTCTCTACTGGTTCCTCACTGGCCACTTCTGTCTGCAGGTCACCTGCAACACTGTCTGTCTCTACTGGTTCCTCACTGGCCACTTCTGTCTGCAGGTCACCTGCAACACTGTCTGTCTCTACTGGTTCCTCACTGGCCACTTCTGTCTGCAGGTCACCTGCAACACTGTCTGTCTCTACTGGTTCCTCACTGGCCACTTCTGTCTGCAGGTCACCTGCAACACTGTCTGTCTCTACTGGTTCCTCACTGACCACTTCTACCTTCTCCTCACCACTACTATCTCTTCCAACAGTCTCATTATTTGACACTTCTTTATCGTCCTGCCACTCCTTTCTTCCTCCATCTGTTTGTCCACTAGTTTCAGCTACAATGCTGTAAGCAGCTTCACCAGCCTTTCCCTGTCAACTAGTTCCCTCTCCAGCTTCAGCGTCAGCCTCCTGAGCCTGCTTCTTAGGACATGCTTTAAATCAAATAAAATCAAATGTATTTGTAATACCCGAAATCACAAGTCAATGTCCCCATGGGCCAGACAAGTCTTCTTTTAAACAAGTCAAGAAGAAACATCACAATAAATCAAGAACAAAAAATAACTTTAATAACATGCCCCCCCTCTCCACAACCAAAATACTTCATGGTATCTGATGATGCATACAATACATAATCATAATCATCTACTTTAAAACCTGTTAAGCGTGTAGGTCCCCCAATTGGGGGACCCTGCTTTTCTTTATCATAAATCGATCAATAGACCGTATTAGATCCCCAATTATCATATAATGGGGTATCATTGGAAAGCCACACTCATTGGCTACAACCCTGTCGAAAGATTTTCGAGATTGCCAAATGATTGACGGAGCTAGAACCCCCGGAGGTCGGGGGTGGTAATGTGTACTTTGGCGCATGCCTCACATATCGGCATGTAACTCGAGAACCGCTGAACGGATTTTGTCACCTGAAAGGGCAATCGACAGGCAACAAATAGGGCTTTAATTCTATCTATATTGTATTAAAATAAATGCACACCCGAGCCGCTAGAGGTCGGCAAAGTGGCATCGCGAAACGTCCTCATGAGGGCCCACATGTGGGCCCTTGGATGTTAAGAGGTTAATGTTTTTTTTATAATTATTTTTGTAGCCAAGAGTAAAGACCATAATCCTATCAAAACAGTAGTCAAAGTGTATATTTTCATTTTTACCGATGTTTTATACGATTTACCAAAAATACAAAAAATGCTTATTATATCTCTTTTATCGTAAAACCGCAAGGAAATGACTAAATCCAGATTCAACCCTGCCATTGGAAAGAGGAGCATTTTCCCTATCCATAGATGTATGATTTGGCCATAATAAGGTCAAGGTCAAGTTCAAGGTCAAATATGAATTTATAATTAAATCGATTATCTTATCATTTATTACTGTATCTACAAATCCTTCTGTTTAATCATCTTCCCTTTATTCATTTGCTTAGATCTTTTTTACACTTGATCTCAAGAAGGTGCTGAATGAGCTCAGTGAACGAGCTTGGTTTGCTCACAATTGTAACATGGTGTTATTCACCGGCACAGATGCAAAAATAAATCATAATTTATATTCTCCCTTTATTCATAAAAATTTACTCAAGCCTAGTAACAGACACAATATTTCTGACACTGGAAATACATACCCCCAGCCCAGGTCCCTAGATGTTCCTAGATACCAAGAACATGCAAATTGGCCTTGTAGAAGTGGAGCAATCTTCCATTTACTTAGGCATGTACCTTTAGGTGAGATTTCTGAAAATAGGGCTACAGCTTAACAGGTTAACATGGTATCTCATGTTGAACTCATCATTCCTGTTATTCAGAACAAAAAACTTCTATGAGAAACAACATGCTTCAGCAACTTGACTTGACGGTTGCGCAGGTGGCAAAGCGGGAACGTGCAGGTCCTGAACAATAATACGCGTTCAATTACCTCGTTAACTCTCTCAACTCGGTCCAGAAAGATAACTGTTGTGAAGGATCAGATTAAACTGAATATATATATTTATTTATGGATATATATTTAATAGTATTTGTATATCGTTGATATCCCCTGTATATTCCTTGTACAATATACACTGAATATCCCTTTAGTCTACTAACAGCCCATAATAGTTTCATTCTACCATTGGACGAGAACCTGGCGCCAGCAGCCAAGCCCCTTGGTTCAAGTTCAATCGTGCCGACGAACATGTCGTTACAAGCCCGGTTCCGCGTAGGAATACGTCTGGCGAAATACGAATGGTACTATTTGTTCACAGCGCATATATATATGGCGCAAGTAAAGTAGAACTTTCTTTTAGTCCATTAGTCCTTTACCCTCCAACCTAGTAACAGACGCGAAGCCTCACCCACGACGCACGTGTGGTGCAGTAAGGCCTACTTGGCCTCAGAATAGGCATTGAGACATCGTGTGGATTAATAGTTGAATTGTCATAGTTTGGCACTATACCGTCGAGTGGGACGTATTTCTATTAAGTTAATAATAGTCTATTATGTATGGTGCATCGTTCGGTTAGAGTTATAAAGTGAGCAGTACCCCCATCGTTCCTGACGTTATCTGGAGTCTTAACCAGGCTGGGCAGACCACGTGTGGTGCTTGCATCCGAGGAGCTCCGGGCCAGGACGAGTGGACCTGTACATTGGATTACTTTACCCGGACGACGGCGAGCCTTCCACGGCTTGGATTATCTACGTGCTTTGGGTGCTTTGATTATGCCATGGATAACGGCCAACACTGCTGAGTGTTGGAACTACCCCCCGAGAGGAGTCCAGGTGAGACGGCGCTCTACCCCGAGTGAGGTCGCCTCACGTCTCTTCGTTGTGGACCGGCAGCTACCGTCCACCAGAGGGCCCAGCTGTATTCATCTGCGGACCGAGGTTCTGTGGGCACCGTGTTCAGCACTCTGAATTCTCCCAAGAAATCGTCGGCCAGATGGGATACCGCCAGCGGCTCTCCTAACCCCCCCCTACTGTCTTACAACCAGCGGGACCCCCCCCCTTTAGTGTATCCAGCTATAATCATTTAAGTACCATTGCTATAGTTCCCTAAAGAACCAGGTTGTATACTTGCTCCCTGCGTAACCAGAGATTGGACATTCAATGTTGATTTACCTACGAATACTCATTTGCCTTACAAGTGCATTTCAAATCATAAATGTCATTAAGTGAACGTTGTATATACCCTTTGCTATATAAAATATTCGATTTATACATTTGTGTGGACTTCGTTTCATCAGGTGGGAAAGTGTTCATCATATCTATATCGTGTACTGGATGGCCAGAAGTTAAAGTACAAGCGGTAGTGGTTTAATAATACCATACTTATCAATACAGTCAGGGAATTGTACCCCTCAGTTACAATTGGTCCTTCGAGCCGGATGGTAACTAGTGTAATATTAATATAGTGTTATTAATATTGAAATGGCCTATGATGAACACTCCACGAAACGGTCCTCCTAACGTAGAACGCCCGCAGCGCAGACAACAGCCACCTCAGTACTTAGAGGATTACGCTGTCAGTCAACTACCTAGCCTTCTACAAACGGTAAACGCGGTAAAAGTAGAAAGTAAAATTATGTCTGACCTTAACGACCAGGTTTCCCCGACCACAGAGGCCCTAGTGGGTTCTAATGTAACTGACCAAGCTCACGGTGGGGACCAGGAGGGAGCTGACATGCCTTTACCCCCCGCCAATACCGAAGAAGTAGTCCCCGACCAGCCCCGGGAGGAAGACAATCCTACAGAGAGAGAACTCTGCACGGAAGAAGAGGAGGAGAGGGCCGAGGAAATAGAGCGCCAGGACTCCCCAACGAGTACAGCCAGGAGCGGCTCACCCAGGAGCGGCTCACCTCTACAACCGTCTTCCCCCAGCGAAGCGGAGAGGATGCTATCACAGGCGTTCCTCGTCAGCCTGACAGCCGCTACCGAACGCGATCGACTTCAGGGTGAACGCGATCGACTCCAAGCACAGATGCTTATCGAGCGCGAAAAACTCCAAGCGCAGCAACGGAGCGAAGAAGAGCGCATACGCCTGGAGATGAGACGCCTTCAGACGGAAGAGAATATGGCAAGAGACCGGGCCGACGCCCAGCGCGCCGCTGCCGGTGCCCAAAGAGAAGCAGATCTCACCAAGCGCGAAGCCGAGCGCGACAAGTTACAAGCGCAGCTAATGGAGCAGCTGATCCTCAAGGCAACACCCTCTCCCTCCGCCAGGGGTTCAAGGAACTCGTCGAGACAACAGTCAAGGGCAGCGTCTCCTAACCGAGCAAGCGACCCTGAACTTGACCAACAGACCAAGCCTATACCCCCCGCAGACCCCCTTCCCAGACCGGTCCAAGCGAGACCCAGCTACAAGGAAGGAGCGGCATACACTGCGGAGAAGCTAAATAAACGACTACAGGATCTAGAGGACCTGATAGAAGAAGAAGAGGGAGAGGAGGAGAACCAAGCCCGACGACAGCACAGTACTCCACCGGACCAGGAGGTCCAGTACAGCCCAGGCTATACCCCCGCGGCGCTGCGCTACAGACCCCCGACTCTATTCACGGGTGAGCATGACGCACAACCAGCCCAGAGGAATAGCACCTGGACCAGCGGGCCATGGTACCCTGTCGGTACCAGCCCACAGAGAGGCGCAAGAGGAGACTCGCCTAGGAAGTCTCTCCCCCAACGCTCGCCGATGTATCAGCCATCCACGGCGTCATACATTGCCACGCCGACGTTTCCAGACTTCACCTATGAGAATCGAGCACAGTACACGGAGCTCCGGATGTGCTTAGAGACAATGATGGTGGATGTCGCTGATGAACGCCACAAGTATGCAATATTACTGAAGCACCTGAAAGTACCGCGAGCGCACAATATAGCGCTAGCCTATGCCACCTCTACGACCCCATACACCGCGGCTCTAGCAGCGCTGGACCAGAGATATGGACGTATATGGGATTACGTAATCCAAGAGATAAGGCATATTGATCGCCTACCCCCAGCAACAGACAATCGCTCATTAGACGACCTGTCGATAAAAGTGCAGTCCCTGGTAGGGATGCTGGGAGCGCAACGAGAAAAGGGTATGCACGAGCTATACGCCAACTCTAACGTCGAGAGGATTTTAGAGAAGCTGCCACCCGCAAGACAAGAGCGTTTTAGGCGGCAGAGAGACCACCGTGATCCTAACGGTCCCGAACCATCCCTCCTCGATCTAGCCGACTTCCTGGCGAGAGAAGTCAGCAGCTTAAGACTGGATACGTTCGTGCGGAGCACGCCAAGCTCCAGAGAGGGACCCAGGAGAATAAACGATGGAAGAAGATCGGTGACTGTCATGCACCAATCAGAGTCAGTACCGAGCAGTAAGAGCCACAGTACCCCCTCGAGAAAAGAGAAGTGGAAGATGGTGTGCCCCTACTGTGAGAAGGAACACTGGCTGTCACAATGTGACCTGTTCACAAAGATGAATGCAGAAGAAGTGAGTCAATGGATAAAGTCCAACAGGCGCTGTTACCGATGTGCGCGCAGTCACATGGCAGCCGAATGCCGCCTAAAGAAAAGGTGCAGTCGGTGTGACGGAGCCCATCTAGATGTACTACACGACAGTAACCGAAGAAGGCCTGCACCTGCACCATCGAGCGGCACCAAGGCAAGTGTCATGTACATTGACCCCGCCAGCAGCAGTGGCGCCCAAGTGCTCTTAAAGGTAGTCCGTGTGACATTGAGCTACCAAGATAAAGTCATGGACACTTACGCCGTCCTTGATGACGGGTCAGAGAAGACCCTTCTGCTCGCGTCCGCTGCGGCCCAGCTGGGACTGCGGGGGAGTGAGAACCAAATGACGATTCGGACAATAAGAAGAGATTTAAAGACGATAAAGGGCGAGAATGTCTCCTTCACTATCGCAGCAAGCGGGCAGCCAGAGCGACGGTATAGGATTACAAATGCTTTCACCAGCCAAGAAATAGGACTATCGCAGTACACCTACCCCATCGCCAAGCTGATGGATAAATATGTGCACCTGCGTCAACTACCTATCCCGCTCATAGACGGCGCCACCCCGACCCTGCTGATAGGCTCCGACCATGCAGACCTCATCGTCCCGATAGACCGGGTCCATACAGGACCCCGAGGCTGTCCTGCAGCAGTCGAGACCCGCCTAGGGTGGACACTACAAGGCCCCCTCGCTAAATCTCTCAACCGAACAGCAGCCACTAGCTGCCTCCACTCCAGAACGACAGAAGAAGACACCACTCTCCTGCAGCATGTCGAGAGGCTATGGACACTAGAGACAATGCCCTTTAAGAACGAAAAGAAAGACATTCGTTCTAAAGAAGACATTTACGCCATCAACCTACTCGAGCAAGGGACAAAGAGAGTCACAGTCGGCGGAGTGATGAGATACGCAACTCCACTCCTGAGGCGAGAGGGAATGCCCACCTTTCACGCAAAGAAAGACGCCACGGAGCGGTATCTATTGAACACAGAGCGGCGCCTAGCCAAAGACCCCGCTCAAAAGAGTGTGTACCGCGCTGAGATTGAGAAGCTAATCACAGCGGGACACGTGACAAAGATTGACATTAAAGAGGCCGATCAGACGACCGAATCATGGTACGTGCCGCACCACAAGGTCCACCACAACGGCAAGGATCGCATTGTGTTTAACTGCAGCTACCAGATCGGATCCCAAAATCTGAATAAAGAGCTCTTGCCCGGCCCCACACTCGGCCCCTCTCTACTAGGCGTGCTACTACGCTTCCGCCAGGACAAGGTGGCTATCAGCGGGGATATCAAAGGGATGTTCCTGCAGGTGAGACTAGTGGAGGAGGACAAGCCCCTGCTGCGGTTCCTATGGAGAGAGAGGATCGGAGATGAGAACCCAGCCATCTACCAGTGGGAAGTCCTCCCCTTCGGAACCACATGCAGCCCGTGCTGTGCTACATTTGCACTACAGAAACACGTCGCAGAGGACCCAGCAGCAGATGAAGAGGTCCGACACAGTGTGAAGAACAGTTTCTACGTGGACAACTGTTTACAAAGCGTTTCGACTCAAGAAGAAGCCGAGGCTCTCCTAATCAAGCTACGCGCCTCCCTGATCAAAGGCGGCTTTGATCTCAGGCAGTGGGCCAGCAGTGACCCGCACGTATTGCGCAGCCTCTCCCCCGCGGACAAGGCTGCCAGCAGCGAGACCTGGATGGCGACCATCCCAGGAGAAGCCCAAGAAATGACACTAGGACTAGTCTGGCGCTTCAAAACAGACTCGCTCCACTATAGACACAAACCCCTGACCACAGAGCAGGGAAGGTCGACGGCGATACCGACCACCAGACGGAGTGTGTACAGAACACTCGCCAGACAATATGACCCGTTGGGATGTATTCTACCTTACACCACCAGGGCAAAGATGATTGTACGAGCACTATGGGACAAGGACCAGGGCTGGGACGACCCAATACCCGCACACCTTGCCTCCACATGGAGAGAGTGGGAGACGGAGCTCCGCTCACTCCCAGGCGTCAATATACGCCGCAGCTACTTCCCACCCACAGTGAGGCCAGAGACATGCAAGATGGATCTACACGTCTTCAGTGACGCCTCCGAAGTAGCCTATGGATCGGTGGCCTACTTGCGTGCCCAAGAGGGAGGAGAGATACACACTGCTTTCATCCTGGCTCGCTCAAGAATAGCCCCACGAAAGCAACAATCTATCCCGCGTCTAGAGCTCTGCGCAGCCCTAGCAGGAGCGCATCTAGCCACGTTAATCCAACGTGAACTCACCATTCCGGTGCACAGAACAATCTTGTGGTCAGATTCCACGACAGTACTCACATGGATCAAGTCTGATTCATGCAGATACAAAGTCTTCGTGGGAGTCAGAGTCACCGAGATTCAAGAGTTAACAGAAGCAGCGAGCTGGCGGTATGTGGACACCAAACACAACCCAGCTGACGTCATCACCCGGGGAATGTCCCTGGATGACCTCACCCGTCGCAACATCTACAGTGACGGACCAGAATTCCTCAAGCTCCCGGAAGAAGAGTGGCCTACGCCCACCCCACGGGAAGCAAGTAAAGAGGAGGCTGAGAACAAGAAACCTATGTTCTGTGGACTGAGCACAGTCGCCTCCACAGACCCCAACATAGATGACTGCATTACCCTACAGAGTGCGCAGCTAAAGACATTCCTGTGGCGCCACCCAGAGATTCAGTCCACCACTGACATTTCAGCAGCTGACTACGAAGAAGCAGAGCTTCTTCTACTACAACGAGCCCAGAGAGACTCGTTCCCCGATGAGCTAGACTGTCTACAGGGAGGAAAGCCCGTCCCATCAGACAGCAGACTGCTCCACCTGGCACCCGAGAGCGACGCCCATAATCTCATCAGAGTGGGTGGTCGTCTGCGGAGAGCCCCCGATCTACCGGATGACGTTAAGTACCCGATAGTCTTGAACAGCCGACACAAGGTCACAGAGCTGATCATAAAGAAATACGACGAGGATGTACACCACGCAGGAGCAGAGAGAGTCTTCGCGGAGATCAGACGTCGCTATTGGATACTTCAAGGAAGAGAAGCAGTGCGACACTTCCAGCGAACCTGTCTAGACTGCCGAAAGTGGCGCGCGCAGCCCAGCATACCCCGGATGGCTGACCTACCTCCCTGTCGCCTCCGACTCGGCGACAAGCCATTCCACTCCACAGGCATGGACTGTTTTGGCCCGTTGTATATAAAGAAAGGAAGAGGAACCGAGAAGCGGTGGGGTATTGTATTCAAATGCATGACCACCAGAGCGATACATATCGAACTCCTTTCAACCATGAGCACAGACTCATTCCTTATGGCCTTCCGAAGATTCACATCACGGAAAGGAAAACCGTCTACATTGTTGTCTGATCACGGGACAAACTTCAAAGGCGGAGAAAGAGAGCTGAGAGAGAGCTTCCAAGCTATGGGCCCAGAACTTAAGACCCACCTCGCTCCATCCCAGATTGACTTCCAGTTTAATCCCCCGAACGCACCCCACTTCGGTGGAACCTGGGAACGAGAAGTACGTTCTATAAAGACAGCCCTGTACGCCGTGCTTGGGGCCCAGACTGTGGCGGAGGAAGTCCTAATGACAGTCCTCACGGAGATCGAGGGAGTATTGAACTCCAAGCCCCTCGGCTACGTCTCCAGTGATGTAGCCGATGTCGACCCAGTCACCCCCAACACACTCTTGATGGGGCGGCTAGACCCCGCGCTACCCCAGACAATGTACAGGCCTGAAGAAGCGAACGGCCGAAGAATGTGGAGGTACAGTCAAGTACTAGCTGACAAGTTTTGGAACAGCTTCCTACTCCACTACCTACCGTCTCTACAGACCCGCCAGAAGTGGGTAAAAGAGAGAGACAATTTGACAGAAGGAACAGTCGTCATGATTATCGACCAGTCACTACCCAGAGCTATGTGGCCGGCTGGCCGCGTAAGCAAAGTGATCACCGGTGCCGATGGCAAGGTCCGAGCAGCTGAAGTGCTCGTCCAAGGGCGAACTTACACACGACCCGTGGCGAGGCTAATAGAACTGCCCAGACTCCCAGACACTATCGATGACGACCATGACCCCATGACTTTGTGAGTTGACTGACCCTTACAGCGGACCTTGAGTGGTAGACAGTGCGGTTAATCTGTCTCTGCTTAGCTAATTAGGTGGGACTAATTAGGGGGCGGCTGTTGTGAAGGATCAGATTAAACTGAATATATATATTTATTTATGGATATATATTTAATAGTATTTGTATATCGTTGATATCCCCTGTATATTCCTTGTACAATATACACTGAATATCCCTTTAGTCTACTAACAGCCCATAATAGTTTCATTCTACCATTGGACGAGAACCTGGCGCCAGCAGCCAAGCCCCTTGGTTCAAGTTCAATCGTGCCGACTTGTCGTTACAAGCCCGGTTCCGCGTAGGAATACGTCTGGCGAAATACGAATGGTACTATTTGTTCACAGCGCATATATATATGGCGCAAGTAAAGTAGAACTTTCTTTTAGTCCATTAGTCCTTTACCCTCCAACCTAGTAACAGACGCGAAGCCTCACCCACGACGCACGTGTGGTGCAGTAAGGCCTACTTGGCCTCAGAATAGGCATTGAGACATCGTGTGGATTAATAGTTGAATTGTCATAGTTTGGCACTATACCGTCGAGTGGGACGTATTTCTATTAAGTTAATAATAGTCTATTATGTATGGTGCATCGTTCGGTTAGAGTTATAAAGTGAGCAGTACCCCCATCGTTCCTGACGTTATCTGGAGTCTTAACCAGGCTGGGCAGACCACGTGTGGTGCTTGCATCCGAGGAGCTCCGGGCCAGGACGAGTGGACCTGTACATTGGATTACTTTACCCGGACGACGGCGAGCCTTCCACGGCTTGGATTATCTACGTGCTTTGGGTGCTTTGATTATGCCATGGATAACGGCCAACACTGCTGAGTGTTGGAACTACCCCCCGAGAGGAGTCCAGGTGAGACGGCGCTCTACCCCGAGTGAGGTCGCCTCACGTCTCTTCGTTGTGGACCGGCAGCTACCGTCCACCAGAGGGCCCAGCTGTATTCATCTGCGGACCGAGGTTCTGTGGGCACCGTGTTCAGCACTCTGAATTCTCCCAAGAAATCGTCGGCCAGATGGGATACCGCCAGCGGCTCTCCTAACCCCCCCCTACTGTCTTACAACCAGCGGGACCCCCCCCCCTTTAGTGTATCCAGCTATAATCATTTAAGTACCATTGCTATAGTTCCCTAAAGAACCAGGTTGTTTACTTGCTCCCTGCGTAACCAGAGATTGGACATTCAATGTTGATTTACCTACGAATACTCATTTGCCTTACAAGTGCATTTCAAATCATAAATGTCATTAAGTGAACGTTGTATATACCCTTTGCTATATAAAATATTCGATTTATACATTTGTGTGGACTTCGTTTCATCAGGTGGGAAAGTGTTCATCATATCTATATCATGTACTGGATGGCCAGAAGTTAAAGTACAAGCGGTAGTGGTTTAATAATACCATACTTATCAATACAGTCAGGGAATTGTACCCCTCAGTTACAATAACCCCAGCGTTATTCATCCTTGCAGCAGATTTAACACTGCTGTAACCAACAACTTTTTCTACAGCTAAACTTGTTACAGCCACATTCTCTCTCTCTCTCTCTCTCTCTCTCTCTCTCTCTCTCTCTCTCTCTCTCTCTCTCTCTCTCTCTCTCTCTCTCTCTCTCTCTCTCTCTCTCTCTCTCTCTCTCACACACACCACACACACTTACCAGGTCATTGAAGAGTGTTTTGATCAGTTTGCCTTCGTCTCTGAGTCTTCCTGCCATCCTCTTCCTCATCTTCAGAGACGTACAGATGATTCTGCCTCGCATCACAGAGCGAAGATACTCCATTAACACACGCCTGTGGACCTCAGCTACCAGAACCTAGAGAGAGAGAAAGAGAGAGACATAGAGAGATGCAGAATATGAGAAAGAGAGAGGAAAATATGAGAAAGCGAGAGAGAGAAGAGAGAGAGAGAGAGAGAGAGAGAGAGAGAGAGAGAGAGAGAGAGAGAGAGAGAGAGAGAGAGCCAGAAATGAGAGAAAGGGGGAGGGAGAGTAAAATAGAGAGAGGAGAAGATGAGAAAGAGAGGAGAAGTTGAGAGAGAGAGAAGAGAGAGAGGAGAAGATGAGATAGAGGAGAAAGGAGGATGAGAGAGAGAGGGGGAGGGAGAGAGAAGAGAGGAGAGAGAGGAAGATGAGAAAGAGATGAGAGAGAGGCAAGAGAGTAAGAGAGAGATTGTGTGTGTGTGTGTGTGTTTGTTTGTGTGTGTGTGTGTGTGTGTGTGTGTGTGTGTGTGTGTTTATGTGTGTGCATGAGTTAATATGTTCACACCTGGTCTGCATTGTTGTACACAGTAAATTTCGCAGAGTAAATCTTACTCAAACTGAGTACATTTTACTCAAACTGATCAGTTTGAGTAAAATTTACTCTGAGAAATGTACTGTATATGTGTTCTATAGAAGTTGTTAAGTTGTTGTACAGTTTCCTGTATTTGGTGAATAAAGTGTTATGTGACTGTACCTGGTGGGGGGGCGGGGCTGTGTGACTGTACCTGGTGGGGGGGGGGGGGGGGGGGCAGTGGCGGAACTTTGGTCCCAGCGGTGGGGGGGACATATTAGGGGGCGTGGTCAGTGACGTCGCAGGGTAGGGGGGGGCGCCCCCCCTTCCCAATTTTTTTTCTTCTAATACCAGGTGTGCAATACGCATTTTCCCAGGCGGTGGCGCCTCTTGTAAGAAGTGGTCATCGTGGAGCCAGGGCTTGTCCAGCTGCACGTCCGCTAATTTAATATAATGATACTAGTGAATTTTTTTTAACTCTGTCAAAATAAACGAGCTGCATAGGCATAATAAACTATAAGCGACATATACATGTTTGCACTGTCTTTTTTCTATTATAAAGTGCCTCTCGAGACTCTGGTCCATAACACATAACAGATCAGTCATTTGATTGTAATGCAGGTGCTCGCATTATAAATCGAATGTATGCGAGACAAACAATGTAATCGTTTTGATGCATACATCTCTGCCCAGCCTACCCCACCTGTTGCTGTTGCGCCCCCGCACAGAGACCCATATCCCCGCACCAGAACGCTACGACGGGGACGTCTCTAAATGTCATGCCTTTATTTTTCAATATTCACTAGTATTCGGACAACAGCCGCACACTTAAAGTGATACATCTAAAATCGCTTACCTTACCTGTCGGGGGTCCAGGACTCCTGCGTTAGAATGGGCGACAGGCAGCTCAATTCGTTCCCTGCATACATCGCAAAAGGTATTCGATTTCGACCACCCTCCCGGGGCTCGGATTATGATAGTTCTTGTAACTGCCTCGGCTACACGCTGCTTTAATAACACTGCATTATCGAGACAGCGCCCCTTTGTATGACTTTGAGGAACTGGCAATGAATTCCAAGAGTAGGGTAAATCTGCAGTGCCGGCACTGTGTAGTAGCGAGTCACAGTGCTGGCCGCCAGGCTGCGCAGTTGCAGCGGTTTGGAAAACATGGGGGGGACAAATACTGCATT